>NW_020837955.1:6208830-6575693 GCF_003676395.1 Aethalodelphis obliquidens | reverse complement strand
TTTTTTTTTTGTGATACGCGGGCCTCTCACCGTTGTGGCCTCTCCCGTTGTGGAGCACAGGCTCCGGACGCGCAGGCTCAGCGGCCATGGCTCACGGGCCCAGCCGCTCCACGGCATGTGGGATCTTCCCGGACCGGGGCACGAACCCGTGTCCCCTGCATCGGCAGGCGGACTCTCAACCACCGCGCCACCAGGGAAGCCCGAATCATATTCTTTTGAGTCTGGCTTCTTTCATGCAACAAAGTGTTTCTGAGATTCCCCTATGCAGTTGTGTGTATGAGCAGTTCTTTTTATTTCTGAGTAGTAGTCCATTTTGTGACTATACCTTCTGTGTATTCATTCTTTTCTTGATCTACATTTGGGTTGTGTCCAGTTTTTCGCTTTAACTCTTTGTGTTACTTTTAGTGATTCTTCTAGAAATTATATGTATCTCTAACTTCTCAGAGTCTACCTTCAAAGTGTTATGCTAATACATGAAGAATCTAAAACCTTAAAAGAGTCACATTCCATATTCTTCCACCTACCCTTTGTACTCTAGTTTTTATATAGTCTTCTTCAATATGTGCTATAAGCTATACTATGCGTGGTTATTATTTTTACTTTAAATAGTCAATAGTCCTTAAAAGAAATATACATAATAAAAATGCAGTCTTTAGTGAAGTGAGCCCTTCCTGGTTTTTCTTGTAAACTTATTTCTCCATAGGGCTCAACTCAGAAGACCAGTCTGAGTAACAGTCATCAAAACGACTGCTCTTTTCCAAAAGCTGAAATACTTTTATTAAAAGTTAATGTCCCGGGCACTTTTATATGAAGATTCCTTCATCAGCTAGGACTCTGTTGGAGATAGGTGAAAGGAAATCCAACCGCATTGACCTAAGCCAGAAGTTTGTATTGGTTTTCTTATCTGTTAAGTTCAAGGATAAGTGGGCTTCAGACATGACTTAGTCTAGAGGCTCAAAAATGATAAAAAGAAAGTGGTTTTTCTTTTTCTCTGGACACTGCTTGGCTTTCCTTTACTCGTTCGTCTTCTCACCGTGGCATGATAATAGTAATTGTAGATCTCACCATAGTCTACCATGTAAGTGCAGCAGAAAAGAGAGAGCTTTTCTCTCCAAAGGTAAACCAAATTCAGATTCTGTTCGGAATCTTGTTGCCCGAATTTGGTCATGTGCCCATATTGAACCACTCACTATAACCATGGAGAAGGGCTTCCCTGATTGACTGAAGCCTCTGAAACAAACCCACCAAAACCACAAAACTTGAGAAGCAGCAGTGGGCTTCCTTAAAAGAAAGAGTGTTCTTTTACAAAGGATGAATGGATGTTAATAGCTAAAACAGATGGTCATTAGAGTATTTATGCAAATAGATTCTTGGTGGCTGATATCATCAGCATTCTAAAAATGTTCAGATGTGCTTAGATTTCAGTATAGAACCTAATTTAGACCCTACCCCCCTGCCCTGCCCTGTACTACCCTGATTATTATATAGCTGAGGTCTTTGGGACATTTCTTGATTGCCTTTAAGTGTTTCTAAATCTGTCATTTAACATCTTTTGAGTACATCTCTCAGTTTTAAGCCCTAAAACTTTTATTTTCTCTGGAGTCTCTGATTGATGTTGTTAAAGTCAATCTCTTCTTCTGGAGGGAGCCTGAAAAAGATCAAAGCTGCAACTTGGCAGTTATTAAATTTGGTTTTAAATTATCTTCAATATTGAAACAGAATGAAAAATGAACACAGTCTAAAACCCCAGCTAGCATTGCTCCAAGGCGTTCTCGATACTCTGACCCTTAAACTGTTTATATGTCAAGTTTGGGGTAACAGTCCTAAATTCTAGCTGGCTTTACTCTGGGCTTGGCCATGGGCATCTTCCATGGATTAGAGGAAGCACTGTCCACGGTCCCGTCCTGCGTAACACCAAACCTTCATTTGCTCAAACCTCATCCCACTTGCTGTCTGCTTCATTGCAGCTCACAGAATAGGCGAGGCTCACTGGCTTTTCTAGTTTTTGTTTTGGTTTGGTTTTTTTGGTGTGGTTTTTTCTTTTAGGACAAGTGATTTAGACTTGCTATTTAAATAAACAAAGAAAGGACATATTTTTTACATGGTCATTTGTTTCACAGAACTGTTCACCTCGGTGCTGCTTTAAGGGGTTAAGAGTGCAATATACCTGTGAATCCTGTTCAATGTTAAGTCATGTTCATTTGTAAAGTTAGACTCAATATTCTAAGCGGGATGGGATTTGGTTTCTCTGCGTTAGCCACCAGCTCAAAATGCTACTTTAAAAATGTATTGGTTCTTTCCAACTGATCTTGTCTGCAGATATGCAAACACATATGGAAATATTTCCCTTTCTAGGCACAGCTGTGTATGCTGATGCACCTTGTATATACCAACATTTGTATACACACACAACACACACCTCTCGCCTATATTCTGTATTCTTTGATTTTTCTACTGTGAGTTAGAAGTCCTTTGAGCCTTTAATCAAGATTTTCACCCAACCCCTTTTTATCTACTCAGTTATTGACATCACTTTTCCTATTTTCATGTATCCCTCTAATGAGATTTGAGCATTGCAGTGTGCTAAGCATTGTGCTAAATACTAGGGTTACAGCTGTGAGCATGAAGGGCCCACCCCCTGCTGTCCGAGTATCTTGGCTTGTTGCATATTTGCTATTAGTTCTTTTTTTTGTTTTGTTTTCATTATTTGTGTTTTTTTAAATTTTTTTAATTTAATTTTTATTTTATATTGGAGTATAGTTGATTTACAATGTTGTGTTAGTTTCAGGCGTACAGCAAAGTGATTCACTTATACATACACATATATCCATTCTTTTTCAGGTTCTTTTCCCATATAGGTTATTACAGAATATTGAGTAGAGTTCCCTGTGCTCTACAGTAGGTCCTTGTTGATTATCTGTTTTATACATAGTAGTGTGTACATGTTAATCCCAAACTCCTAATTTATCCCTCCCCCTGCCCACCTTTCCCCTTTGATTAGACATCTAGTCACATTGTCAACTCTGCTTTTTCCTATTTTTCTTAGTCTGTTTCCCTTTTAACCTCACCCTCGGACCTTCTGTCCTTTTTCATTTTGGATCTCTTGGATAAATATCAAAGAATGAGCAGTGAAGGGGTTGGTCCAGTCCTTTTAAGGAGGCTTCTCCTCTGAGCTACCAAGTGTTCACATCACTGGATTCTACAGGACGCTGCAAAAAGGGAGGAATAAATACAAATCATTTAGGCCAAAAGCAGAGAAGAGCAACAGTTCACCTCCCCTGGCAACAGCATTATTTTCGGATTCAGTGAATCCTTTTCTCCTGCCCTTCAAGCTGTGAAATTAGCAGATTTCTGTTAGGGAGAATAAGTGTCTGTTCGGAGGACAGGCATTTGGGGAAATTAAATGTCCTGGGGGATACTAAACTCTGGGAATCAATTTGTCCTTTGAAGTTGGAGAATATACCACTTCTGAAAGGTGAACTTGTAGGTGTCCAATTGAATAGCAGAGTCTCACAAAAGCTTCACTATCTGAGGTGTAATAAGAACACTGCTTTCTCTAACTGCTAAAATACCATCTGTTATCAACCCTTTGCAAATGATTTATCCCCTTTCATCCCCTCCCTCACCCCCACCCCAATAAAACATATAAATTTTGGGATTTTCATATTACGGTCTTCCTGCTCACTCTAACTAGTATTGAGAGGAAACTTTGACGATGCCTTATAAAATAAATTTATTAGCTTGTAAAAATTCATACTGGGGATTTGGGGAGGGCTGGGGAGAAAGCAGAGGAAAGTGGGTAGCACATAGGTGACCCATGTGCGTTTCTATGCCTTGGACAACACAAATGGCAGATCATTTGTTCATCACAAGTTGCTTCACAATCTACTTATACACCAGTCAAGCTACAAATATACCTACGTTGGTTATGTAGGTTTAAAGCAACACTGTGTTATATGTCTCTTTTTTAACCTCAGTATCTTACTCATGCGTGTTGCAGGAGAGAGTGTCAGGCATTTGGGGAAAGTAAATGCCCTTGGGAGTTTATAAGTTTTTATAAATGTTGTCATAGTTGATAATTTTGGTAATAATTATGATAATGCACATGCATCTCATTATTTTCTCTTTATTAAAAAGCATGTTCTTTTTGGCTTTCCCTGGGAAAAAAATGCAGTTTTTAACCCTAAAAGTTAAGGATAATGAAGGTATCCTTACCTGTGAGTGATATATTTATTTAAAGAGATGTACTTAAATCCATTCATCCACTTATCAATCTACCTATTCATTCATTCCTTCATCGATTCTTTTTTTTTTTTTTTGAGCATAAATTGAAAAATCTATTGCCTTTTTTTTTAACATCTTTATTGGAGTATAATTGCTTTACAATGGTGTGTTAGTTTCTGCTTTATAACAAAGTGAATCAGTTATACATATACATATATCCCCATATCTTTTCCCTCTTGCGTCTCTCTCCCTCTGACCCTCCCTATACCACGCCTCTAGGTGATCACCAAGCGTGAGCTGATCTCCCTGTGCCATGCAGCTGCTTCCCACTAGCTATCTATTTTACATTTGGTAGTGTATACATGTACATGCCACTCTCTCACTTTGTCCAAGCTTACGCTTCCCCCTCCCCGTATCCTCAAGTCCATTCTCTAGTAGGTCGGCATCTTTATTCCCGTCTTGCCCCTAGGTTCTTCGTGACAAGTTTTTTGTTTTGTTTTTTAGATTCCATATATATGTGTGTTAGCATATGGTATTTGTTTTTCTCTTTCTGACTTACTTCACTTTGTATGACAGACTCTAGGTCCATCCACCTCACTACGAATAACTCAATTTCGTTTCTTTTTATATCTGAGTAATATTCCGTTGTATATATGTGCCACATCTTCTTTATCCATTCATCTATTGATGGACACTTAGATTGCTTCCATGTCCTGGCTATTGTAAATAGAGCTTCAATGAACATTGTGGTACATGACTCTTTTTGAATTATGGTTTTCTCAGGGTATATGCCCAGTAGTGGGATTGCTGGGTCATACAGTAGTTCTATTTTTAGTTTTTTAAGGAACCTCCATACTGTTCTCCATAGTGGTTGTATCAATTTACATTCCCACCAACAATGCAAGAGGGTTCCCTTTTCTCCACACCCTCTCCAGCATTTATTGTTTGTAGATTTTTTGATGATGGCCATTCTTACCTGTATGAGGTGATACCTCATTGTAGTTTTGATTTGCATTTCCCTAATGATTAATGATGTTGAGCATTCTTTCATGTGTTTGTTGGCAATCTGTATATCTTCTTTGGAGAAATGTCTATTTAGGTCTTCTGCCCATTTTTGGATTAGGTTGTTTGTTTTTTTGATATTGACCTGCATGAGCTGCTTGCATATTTTGGAGAGTAATCCTTTGTCAGTAGCTTCGTTTGCAAATATTTTCTCCCATTCTGAGGGTTGTCTTTTTGTCTTGTTTATGGTTTCCTTTGCTGTGCAAAAGCTTTTAAGTTTCACTAGGTCCCATTTGTTTTTGTTCTAGGAAGTGGGTCAAAAAGGATCTTGCTGTGATTTACGTCATAAAGTGTTCTGCCTATGTTTTCCTCTAAGAGTTTGATAGTGTCTGGCCTTACATTTAGGTCTTTAATCCATTTTGAGTTTATTTTTGTGTACAGTATTAGGGAGTGTTCTAATTTCATTCTTTTACATGTAGCTGTCCAGTTATCCCAGCACCACTTATTGAAGAGGCTGTCTTTTCTCCACTGTATATTCTTGCCCCCTTTATCAAAGATAAGGTGACCATATGTGCATGGGATTATCTCTGGGCTTTCTATCCTGTTCCATTGATCTATATTTCTTTTTTTGTGCCAGTACCATACTGTCTTTATTACTGTAGCTTTGTAGTATTATCTGAAGTCAGGGAGCCTGATTCCTCCAGCTCCGTTTTTCTTTCTCAATATTGCTTTGGCTATTCGGGGTCTTTTGTGTTTCCATACAGATTGTGAAATTTTTTGTTCCAGTTCTGTAAAAAAAATGCCAGTGGTAGTTTGATAGGGATTGCATTGAATCTGTAGATTGCTTTGGGTAGTATAGTCATTTTCACAATGTTGAAACTTGATTAACTATTTCCTTTCCTACATTAGGGAAGTTTTCAACTATAATCTCTTCAAATATTTTCTCAGTCCCTTTCTTTTTCTCTTCTTCTTCTGGGACCCCTATAATTCAAATGTTGGTGCGTTTAATTTTTTCCCAGAGGTCTCTGAGACTGTCCTCAATTCTTTTCATTCTTTTTTCTTTATTCTGCTCTGCGGTAGTTATTTCCACTATCTTATCTTCCAGGTCACTTATCCGTTCTTCTGCCTCAGTTATTCTGCTATTGATTCCTTCTAGAGAATTTTTAATTTCATTTATTGTGTTGTTCATCACTGTTCGTTTGCTCTTTAGTTCTTCTAGGTCCTTGTTAAACGTTTCTTGTATTTTCTCCATTCTATTTCCAAGATTTTGGATCATCTTTACTATCATTATTCTGAATCCTTTTTCAGAGACTATTCTTTTTATAAGTATTTTATAAAACTTTTAATAATCTTTTTATAAGACTAGTCTTTTTCAGAGACTATTTCCTCTTCATTTGTTAGGTCTCGTGTGTTTTTACCTTGCTTCTTCATCTGCTGTGTGTTTCTCTCTCTTCTCATTTTGCTTAACTTACTGTGTTTGGGGTCTCCTTTTCTCAGGCTGCAGGTTCATAGTTCCTGTTGTTTTTGGTGTCTGCCCCCAGTGGCTAAGGTTGGTTCAGTGGGTTTTGTAGGCTTCCTGGTGGAGGGGACTAGTGCCTGTGTTCTGGTGGATGAGGCTGGATCTTGTCTTTCTGGTGGGCAGGTCCATGTCTGGTGGTGTGTTTTGGGGTGTCTGTGACCTTATTATGATTTTAGGCAGCCTCTCTGCTAATGGGTGGGGTTGTGTTCCTGTCTTGCTAGTTGTTTGGCATAGGGTGTCCAGCACTGGAGCTTGCTAGTTGTTGAGTGGAGCTGGGTCTGGGCGTTGAGATGGAGATCTCTGGGAGATTTTCACTGTTTGATATTACGTGGAGCTGGGAGGTCTCTTGTGGACCAGTGTCCTGAACTTGGCTCTCCCATCTCAGAGGCACAGCCCTGACGCCTGGCTGGAGCACCAAGAGCCTGTCATCCACACGGCTCAGAATAAAAGGGAGAAAAAATAGAAAGAAATAAGAAGATAAAATAAAATAAAGTAAAATAATGTTATTAAAATAAAAAATAATTATTAAAAAAAAATTTTAAGTAATTTTAAAAAAGAACGAAAGAAGAGAGCAACCAAACCAAAAAACAAGTCCATCAATGATAACAAGTGATAAAAGCAATACTAAAAAAAAAAAAAAAAAAAAAATGTACAGACAGAACCCTAGGACAAATGGTAAAAGCAATGCTATACAGACAAAATCACACACAGAAGCATACACATACACACAAAAACAGAAAAAGGGAAATATATATATATATATATATATATATATATATATATATATATATATAATTGCTCCCAAAGTCCACCTCCTCAATTTGGGATGATTTGTTGTCTATTCATGTGTTCCACAGATGCAGGGTACATCACGTTGATCGTGGAGATTTAATCCGCTGCTCCTGAGGGTGCTGGGAGAGATTTCCCTTCCTCTTCTTTGTTCACACAGCTCCCGGGGTTCAGCTTTGGATTTGGCCCCGCCTCTGTGTGTAGGTCGCCTGAGGGCGTCTCTTCCCGCCCAGACAGGATGGGGTTAAAGGAGCCGCTGATTCGGGGACTCTGGCTCACTCAGGCCGGGGGAAGGGAGGGGTACGGATGTGGGGTGAGCCTGCAGTGGCAGAGGGTGGCTTGATGTTGCACCAGCCTGAGGCGTGCCATGTGTTCTCCCGGGGAAGTTGTCCCTGGATCCCGGGACCCTGGCAGTGGTGGGCTGCACAGCCTCCCGGGAGGGGAGGTGTGGATAGTGACCTGTGCTTGCACACAGGCTTCTTGGTGGCGGCAGCAGCAACCTTAGCATCTCATGCCCGTCTCTGGGGTCTGCGCTGATAGCCGCGGCTCACGCCCCATCTCTAGAGCTCCTTTAAGCAGCGCTCTTAATCCCCTCTCCTTGCGCACCAGGAAACAAAGAGGCAAGAAAAAGTCTGTTGCCTCTTCAGCAGCTCCAGACTTTTTCGCGGACTCCCTCCCGGCTAGCTGTGGCGCACTAGCCCTCTTCGGGCTGTGTTCACGCTGCCAACCCCAGTCCTCTCCCTGGGATCCAACCGAAGCCCGAGCCTCAGCTCCCAGCCCTGCCCCCCCGCCCCCGGCGGGGGAGCAGACAAGCCTCTCGGCCTGGTGAGTGCTGGTCGGCCCTGACCCTCTGTGCGGGAATCTCTCCACTTTGCCTTCCGCACCCCTGTTGCTGTGCTCTCCTCCGTGGCTCCAAAGCTTCCCCCTCCGCCACCGGCAGTCTCTGCCCGTGAAGGGGCTTCCTAGTGTGTGGAAACCTTTCCTCCTTCACAGCTCCCTCCCACTGGTTTAGGTCCCGTCCCTATTCTTTTGTCTCTGTTTATTCTTTTTTCTTTTGCCCTACCCAGGTACGTGGGGGGTTTCTTGCCTTTTGGGAGGTCTGAGGTCTTCTGCCAGCGTTCAGTAGGTGTTCTGTAGGAGTTGTTCCACATGTAGATGTATTTCTGATGTGTAGATGTATTTCTGATGTGTTTGTGATCTCCGCGTCTTACTCCTCTGCCATCTTGAAGCTCCTCCCTTCATCCATTCTTAATTAAGCACTTAATGCATGTCAGATGCTGTAAACATTTTATATGCATTATTTTCTTTAATTCTTACAGTAATGCGGAAAGTAATATTATCCTATTTTATAAATGATAAATTGAGGCTTAGAGATATTAATTATCATGCCTGAGGTCACACAGCTGGTAAATGGTGGAGTTGAAATTTGAACCCACATAATCTGATCCCAGAGTCCCAGTGTCAGTATTTTTTTAAATGTGCCTTATTTTATAGGCAAAGAAAAGTAATTGTGAATTAAATATTGTGACTAGATTCATGATCTTAAATAGTGTAACTAGATTCAGGATCTTAAAAGATTTAGGTTTTGAGTTAGATCTAATTTAAAGTTCTAACCCCACCAGTTACTAATTACATGAACCTGGTGGGAATTGTTCAATCTCTCTGTACCATAGTTTCCTTCTTTTTCAACAGTTACTGAGTGCATTAAATGAAACAGCTCTATCTAGTGATCACTGAACATAGTATACCTTTTACATATGAATAGATGTTAGCTCTTGCTATCAGGGCTACCATACTACTCTCCTTCTATGGAGGGAAGAGGAGGATTGGGTTTTATTTGAAGACAGTGAGCCTGGAGTCTGGGGGATAATGCAGGAATCCAAATGTGAAATGTTTGGTTCTGAGCTGACAAACATTGGAGAGGTGAGAGACTCTCATGGAGGTAGAATTAAAAATTGTTGAAGTATTTCATGTGGGAGTGAGAGTAAAAGAATTATTGGGAAACTTCAGCATGTACAGTTTGTGTGATTGGGGGAGAGGGCGCCATTAAACAAGATAGAGAATAATAGAGGGGAGCATCTGTGCTAGGACAATGTCTGGCATATAGTAGGCATGCAACAAATGGTTGCATGTATAATTGCTGTGATCTTTATACAGACATTTTTATGATGACATAAATTTGTTCATGTTGCTCTTTGTAAGTATTTTCCAGGTATTTCAGTAGGGTGGAACACCAGGTTTTTTGCTTAAATTGTAGTAAGTAAAGCAATATGACAATTACTCCATCTATAACTTTCATTCCTGTCTTTAAATGAGTCCTTTGCTCCAAAAAGATGGTCTTCTTAATGACCTCTTAAGGCCCGGTGAACATACATGTCTTTCTGCCTTTGCTGGATTTATTGCTTGAGAATTTGACCACTGTCTATCCTTGCCAATTCTTTAAAGTAGAGACTTTTTAGGCACTCTGTAACATATGGCTGTAGCCCTAGCTTGGCTGTAAATTCCATAGTTTTATTTTTGAAGTGCATTGTTCTTTGTGCATGTGGGTGTTTCGGGCCTCTCAAGGGGCCTCGTATGCTACTTTTGTACCTCCTAAACCGTATGATATACGTGCTTTCCCATAATAGGAACTCAATAAAGGACTCTTACACTGAAGTTGCAGTTAAAGTCAAGAATGAATTTTGTGGAAAACCTTGGTGCAAATGTACAAAAGAACTTCAAGAAAATGAGAATACCATGAGTCATATGTTTCCTGGTACTGTTCATTCCTTTTTAGGTATTATCATTCTGCTCAACCTAACATTTCTACCACCTATACCTACCATCTGGAGTTATAGGCAAGGGGGTGTAAAGGGTGCCAAATCTTGAGAGGAAATTGCTTTTCCTCAAAAGTTGATGAACCTACACCAGAGTTGCCTAGATTCCCTTCTTAGGAATAGAATACATGAATTAAACGTTATAATTTTGTCTACTTGAAGATGACCATAAAGAATCATGGTCTGTGGCAAGTTACCATTTTGCTGAGACTTAAATTTGGTATATATTTTTTCTGTTTAATTTATTTTTTTAAATAAATCTTTATTGGAGTATAATTGCTTCACAATACTGTGTTAGTTTCTGCTGTACACCAAAGTGAATCAGCCATATGCATACATATGTCCCCATATCCCCTCCTTCTTGCGTCTCCCTCCCACCCTCCCTATCCCACCCCTCTAGGTCATCACAAAGCACTGAGCTGATCTCCCTGTGCTCTGCAGCTGCTTCCCACCAGCTAACTATCTTACATTTGGTTGTGTATATGTTGGTGCTACTTTCACTTTGCCTCAGCTTCCCCCTCCTCCCTGTGTCCTCAAGTCCATTCTCTATGTGAGACTTAAATTTAAATTGTGTATTGGTGAGTGAGGCTGGCTGCTGCACACCCAATAAGGGCAACTGCGTATCTGCACAGCTTTTCTTTTCTTTGATCTCTGTGCCATACACAGTAATCCTCGTGAGTTATTCATGACTGCTTCTTGTGGGGTAATAGTATATTATAGTGGTATCATAAATTTGGGGTTTATGAAAGTCTTGGGACATATCTCCTCATGAATGTCAATGGATTACTGTACTTAATGATTTGCTCTCTCTTTCTTGATAAAGAAATTCTTGCCAAGCTACTGAGTTCTTATTTAAATGTAATACACCCTTCTTGTTTCTCATAGCAGAAGTATAGTCTTACTGATGAATTTTGCTTTACTCTTGAGCATGGTTTACTTTTGCAACAAATATAAATTTAGAAAGTTAGATTTAAAGACCACAGTTAAACCCAGGTCTCCTCAGAGGTAAGAAGCCATAACAGTGTCTGTGGACACCAGCAGCAGAAATACCTTCTTTTTCAAAACAATATTCTTTTTGTTCCACGGTAAATTAGACACTGCACCTCTATGTTATCTGGAAGGCAAGCAGCAGGGCTGCTTTCCCCAGAATTATATCCAGCAGTTCTCCTCCCTGTTAGCATACCCGTTCCTGATGTGTTGATTCTTTTCAGAGGGTTCCAATCCAAATAAGGCTCAACTAACAGCAGCCTGAAAATAGTGTGTCTGCCTGTCTTTTACTGTATAAACCTTGGGAGTGCTAAGGTTCTAATGTTACTTTCCTCTTAATACCAACTGAAAGTGCCGTATCTTTCTGTGGAATGTAGACTCTTTTTTTTTGTTTTGAATGAGATAAACTCTTATTATTCCATCTAAAGCTCATGTTCTGGTGACAACATTTTGGAGAGATATTAGGAAATCTGACAAGGAGAGACATTCATGTATGACTGAGTCTAGCAACAGATTAGCGAAAGAAACTGGACATCCAAAATCATCACCATTCATTTCCTACTCTAAGTCAAAGAAATCACTGTGCTTTTGCTGAAGCTCCACGTGGAGTTCATTTCACTGACCCTTCCTTAATTTTGGCTGAAGGGTATTTTTAATAACTCAGTATGTTTGGGAGGCAAAGGAGGCCAAGTTTCTAGCTAGGCTCCGGAGAGATGAAATAGTAATGAAATGTTTGGGGAATTATAGGGAAAAAGTTTAAAAGAAAGACGCCTCTTTTTAGATCTGTTTAATATAACTTACCTAATTATTTCTGAATGAGGGGGGAAAGAAATACACAAAACCCTCTAAGGAAAATTAGTTTTAAAACTTAAAGACTTGAGTGAGCCACCTTAAAGTATCCAGTGAATTAGTGCATATTTTATTTGGAAACTAATATTTAAGTCCAGTGGAACAGCAGAAATTCATACTAATGTAACTGAAAAAGACCAGAGGATTGGGAGTAGGTCATGGTGGGGTCAAGAGAGCCAGGGGAAGGGTAGCGGCCAACACAAGGCAAGTTGGCTGGAAGGTCTGCTGACATGAGAACTGGATGGCTAGGGTGAGGCCACTTTTCTCTAAGAAGCCCTGTTCTAATTGTTCCTGTCTCCTGAGACCCTCCCCACTCCCTTTGGACAGTGCAGGTTTGACTTCCTGGGCAGTGGTTTTGCCAATCAGAAGAGTTAAATTTAGCCCAGTGTAATGAGTATGTATAAGGCACCATGAGAGAGGATGTAGGAAGATGAGTGGGTCCCTTGCTTTCTCTTCCCACATGTCATCTGTATGAATCCTTCCCATCCATCGGCCTGTTCTGAGACATGTCCCCCAATTAGTTCAGTTCTCTGTGCTCTGACCTCTCACAAGCAATTTCATTCACATTGTTGATCACACTTTGAAACCGCAGCCATGTCTTTACTCAGTCTAGTCTGTATGTTCCTTGTGGATATGTCTCCTGCTTTTGAAATACATCCTGCCACTAGCACAGTGCTGAGCACTGGTGGGGGGTATAATTGGCAGCTGTCGATTAACTGGTAAATTAAGGAAAATAGGGCCGTATGGTAAACAGTCTTCTAAAGATGTTTAAAAACGTCTGTTTAAATTTTAAATGACATCTGCTTGATAAACATTTATACTAAATATGATGATGTGGAAACTGAGCATTATTTCAGGTAAAATGTTAAAGCCATTTTAATATTTTGAGATAAAGGGCTATTTACTCACTGTATTTTATTCACTTCACATGTTTATTAAGTGCCTACTGTGTGTACCAAGCACTGATGGTATAGATGAGACCTAAGAATTGGTAAAAATATGAAAAAGAATCATATTTAGGGAGAATATCTCCCTATGGGTTATTTCAGGCCAATCTTTGTTTGTTAATGATTAATTGCAAGTAAAACCCAGAGACCATTTCTTTACCCAACAGGTATTTATAACTGCTACTAAAAAATAGGTAGAGTTGGCTAAATATGGAGGTTTGAGCACATTGTCCTTATCTGGAAAAAGCTTCCAGGCCAGAAGAGAGGATAAAGACAGGGATGAGCAACATCAGAAGTATATTTTTTTAATTTATTTAACAAATACTCAATAATAGCACCCACAATGGACAGGCTGTCTTCCAAGCAGCAGCTGATTGTTTAGAATCTTCCATAAATATGACCTCATTTAATCCCCATAATAAGTCTATAAAGTAGGTACTACTATTAGCCCCCTTTTATAGAAAGGGAAACTGAAACCTAGACAGGTTAAGTGTTTCACCCAAGGTCACTCAGCCTGTGCTTGACAAAGCTGCTTTCAGAAGAAGTGTTTTTGGACCTTCACAGGATAGAGAAATTAACTCTTAGGGAAATAAGGGAATAAAGTAGGCTTCAGAGAAGGGATGCCATTTAAACTGGGTCTTGAAACCTGGTTAGGAGTAGTATGTTTGCAAATATGGGGGAATTAAGCATATACCAAAAGAGAGCTGTGTTCTATATGGGAAAGAGAGGTAAGATAGAAGCAAAATACAATTTTCTGCCCCATTTTAGAATTTTGGTAAGGTATTTCCTTTCTTGTCCTCCTCTCTCAAGCCCTTCCCGAGTTTTAGGTTTTCTCTGCAATATTTTCTTTAAATTCCTTCAAATATGAATAATAAAATATAGTCTGCCTGACACTTTCATGTTATTTAAATCTCAACATTTTTGTGATAGTTATATGTTCACCACCAAGCTCCACAGCACTCAATGACCAACACGGGTCACCATGTCGGGTAATCAAACAAGCTTCTTCAGTATAAGACAGCCCTCCTGGGTGGGCTGTCAGTAACATCCTCCAAAACCCATGCCTTATTGGCAAGAAATGCCCCAGGTCTCTGCTTGTTGGAAAAATGATCAGTCTCTTTCACTCTTTAACTCAATGATTAGCAATTGTGGCTAGCCCAGAAGGCTGTGCTGCAAATTTGTATAACAATTTTCAGCTTACTGGGCACGACAGATCCTATTTGCTTTTTACCAGAAATATTAAATGTATAAATACATTTTTATTTCCTGGATAAGATTATAAATTTAAAATTTTGTTTCTGTTGTTATTGCATTTTCTACTGGAAACATCAAATAAAACATTATTAGTGGGCTTCCCTGGTGGCGCAGTGGTTGAGAGTCCGCCTGCCGACGCAGGGGACACGGGTTCATGCCCCGGTCGGGGAAGATCCCACATGTGGCAGAGCGGCTGGGCCCATGAACCATGGCCGCTGAGCCTGTGCGTCCGGAGCCTGTGGTCCGCAACGGGAGAGGCCACAACAGTGAGACGCCTGCGTACCGCAAAAAAAAAAAAAAACATTATTAGTAATTTAATTTCTATTCAAGATATCACAAATTATTTGCCAATTTTAAAATAAAAACTAAATCCAAAATATCTTAAAATACCCTAAACAGTGATTGGGTTTCAGTGGTCTAAATCAGAATTTTCATTAGAGGAAAACTGTTATAAAAATAATGTACCAATAAAAATAAATCAATGTAAGTATGTAAATAATAAGTTAGAAAAGAGGAATCCAAAGCAACAGGAAACACTTACATAATAAATATCATATTATGACATAATACTAAAAAATCAAGTTTTTGAAAACATGACATGGGCCTAAGTGTAAGGGAAAACATATTAATGACTGAGGTCATAATTAAGTTGAATAGCAAAAGATGATGTAAAACCTATTTCACTAATATACCAGGGGTTGGGCTTTATGATAAGATGCAGAGACACTTGAAATATCTCTCAGATGAGGAAATGGAGGACCAGAAAGTTTAAGTCATTTCCTAATTCACGTTATTTGTAGGAGATAGAAGCGGTGGAGTCAGTGCTTCAGCACAGGACTAGAGGGAAGCAATGGGACGTCTTCATTGCTGCGCTGGTAGAAAAATGAAAAAAGACTTAGTCATTTGTGCATTCAGAAGCTTTGCTCCATGGGTCAGTTGGCAATTGGACATTCTCCATTTGCCAGAGCTTTTGTCTAAGGACCGAAGACTTAGTGAGACATAGGACAGAGCTTGCATTCTACGGAAGACTCATCCCTGGAGAGGCAGCCCTTCTATTCAGGGCAATAGCTACAACCCTTGCTCTACAACCCTTGCTCTCAATAGTAGAATTGCATAGCACAGAGCAACTTTCTCTCAGTTCCCCAAAATTTCCTTTTGGAAATCAAATTGTAACTTTATGGGATAAGCCTCTTATACTCCTTTTTACATTTTCAGAAATGCTTTCAACAGGCACATCATTTCATACTTTTGCTTATTAGCTTTCCATTACCTTGGCTTCCTACACTGAAGAGCTGTTGGGAGTGGCTAGCAGATATACTAGTTAAACAGCTAATTTAGAAAGGACCCCTACACAGGTAAATAGATAAACACATCAATAAATTTTACCAGAAATAAAGCTAAACTTAAAAAAAAAAAACCTTTCTAGACATATTCACCTTGTGGAAACCTTCCACTTGTCTTCGAGGGCAGTGAGAGCAGAATGTTCTGTTCACTGAATGTTCAGTGCCCTCAGAAGGCCATGCTGATTTCAGCATCTTCCTCACATCCATGTACACACTAAACTACGACTTCTTTTCCCTACTTCAGCTTTTGGAAGAGCTGATGGTAACTGGTTTGACTCTGTGTGAGTTACAACATTTTGCGCTGTGTCATGGTCTTCTGGATAAAAATATAATTTTTTTCATAGAGAATTTGACTTGCTAAACATGAACATTGGGAATTAATATCACGTTCCTGATATAGAGAGCATTAGAGATCAGAATAAGTCTATCAGACACCACAGAAGAACGTGAAGCCTCCTTGCACACGTGGATGCTACACAGACCATCACTTCTCGGAAGCCGTGCTGAGTGGAGACGAATAGGCACTGCGCTAAGCGTTCTCTCTACCTTATGGCAATGAGTTATCTCAACAGCTCTGGAATGGAGACCTCCTGATCCTTATTTGCTGAAGCAAGGATGGTTTCATGATTCACTTAAGGCCACACAGTGAGTGACAGAACCTGGATAGAAACCAAGTTCAGCCCGGGTCAAAGTCAAAGTTGTTCCACTGCACCACACTGCACAGGCTCAAAGGGTACACTGCAGGGAGAATATGCCATTTGTACCCATTTTTTGGCATATTTTTATAGTTCACTTGTATTTTAGGTGTTTTAACAAACTTTAACCAAAAGATAACGGCAAGTTGCGTATTCTCAGAATCTAAGAGTGAGATTTGGGCTTGCTAATTACTTATTTGAAACTACAATGCATATTCCCCCTCCCCCACTCTCCATACAGAGCCAGGCTTTTACCCGTGATGGTCTTGGGTGCTTCCCTGTACAAGACCTGGAACTCTCATGGGTGTTACGTGGATGCGGGGTGTGAGCTGGAGTGATGTCAAATACCCCTTCTGAAAGCATTTTTTGAGAGTCGCTAGTAGGTTTTCCCTCACTCCAAAGTACACGTCCAGTTCTGCATTCGTGAATTCAGCGGTCCAGGAAAGAAGTTTGTGCTTCACCCTCTGCATGTAATGTCTGGTGAAGAAGGATCAGCCTCATCTTTCTTCTCTGGGGAGACAGGATTCATGACCAGCTGATGCCACTGAAGACAAGATTAGCATAAACTATGAAAGGAGCTTACAGAGCATTCTGCAAAGTTCATTCACAAACATTGCCAAATGTTATGTTATTTGATTGAATCCCTCCAAAGTCTCCTAAGGAAGTTGACAGCATCTCCATTTTCTAGATGAAGAAGCTCTGACTTAGAAAGGTCAAGGGGACTTATTGGGGTCATGGAGTCTTCTGTCTCCCAGTCCTGGGTTCATCTGCCTTCACTCTCCTCAGCTGCCTTTCACATCTCAGAAGTGTGAAAGTGGGAAGCAGATGGTTTCTCCTCGATTCTGAGTATCAGTTGCCTCCTCTGTAAAATGGGCAAATATAAACAAACTTTCAGTTCCTATAAGGATTTGATAGTTGCTAGTAACAATGATAATGTATTAATATACATTGTTAATATAATTATACACCTTATTAGTATAATGCATAACTAATATACATATATAAATGTGTTATGTATGTGTGCATACACACACACACACAGACACACACACACACACAATCCATTTATAACTCGTGTTTTTCACGTAAAATGAGAGTTAACATTCATTGAGCACTTGCCACATTCCGGATATTGTGCTCAGCTTTTCAGTATGGGGATGTATTATTATCCTCATTTTGTAGAAGAAGAGGCTGAGGGTTGTGGAGGTTAAGTAACTTGCCTAAGGTAATGCAGAAGTAGTGGCGCCAGGATTTGACCCCAAGATGGTCTACTCCAGAGCATGTGCTACTAACCACTCTTTCACTGACTCTCCCATATTTCTGATAATGGTGGTTAAAAGTTGGGAAGGCAATGTGAAATTTGTGACGTCCTTTTTCAGTAGACTGGGGCTGAAATAATTCACAAGCATCTGACATTTTCCTCAAGTTCATGTTTAATTTGGAGCTTCTGGTCTCTAGGTTTACTTACCTTTTATGTAAATACGTAGAGACCTGTGGAGATAAAACACCAGAGACTGAAGTAGGTTATATATGATTATTTTTGCCCATCTTTTATAAAGCTGTGCTATACTTTTGAGGTACTCTACATAATTTTTAAGAACTTTAATATTCTATGTCTTAATAGCATATCAATACAGCCCCCAGGGAAGAAGAGATTCAGTGAGAAAGTCTATTTTATCTTATTTTGTTTCACTAGGTTTTTCATTGTCAGCATGTAGGCATTGAGGCATTCAGTGAATACAAATGTAGATTTTATCTATCTGCACCTTTTCATTGATTTCCCTTTTAAATCAAAGGAAAATAATTCAAAATACAAATAAGGAAATGAAAACAATTAACAAGTGCGAATTCAAGTACCGAGGGTATATTAAATATTTATGTGCTAACTTATCCATGGAACCTTTCTACATCCCCTTCATCAACATGATTTTTTTCCCTTGTTCTCTGTTACCATTCTTCAGCTTTGTTGCATTACCTTTTATAGATTGCCTGTTATTTTGGTGAGTAATTGTCGTGGCAGGTAGACTGAGTAAGAATTATGTACCAAAGTGCTGAAAGCACTGACTTTGTGCATAGATTGAAGCAGGTCTCCATCACTGTCTCACCATTTATTTTCTCGTGAGCTTGTGCAAGTGACTTAACTTCTTTATGCTTCAATATTCTTAAATGTAGATGAGCCTATTGTTGCTACCTACCTCATAGAAATGTAATGATTAAATAACACATTTCATACAAAGCACAAGGGCCTAGCGCTTGTTAAGAATTAGCTGATATTATTGCTAATTTATTTTCATTCTTACTCTCATCTGCTGTATTGGGGGCTTATTACCTTGTCCCTGAACTATTGTATTAGCCTCCTAACTAGTCTTTTAACCATCAGTACTTTATTAGTGTCTGGTCAGAAGACCGGATCATACAAGTTATTTTGACAGAGAAGATTTAATATAGGAATTGTTTGAACAGCTTAAGGGGAGTGCTGGAAAGTGAACAAGGAATTAACACAGAGATAATAACTGCAAGAAACAGTTACACATTTAGGGCTGGGTAAATTCAAGGGAAGAGGTGGGCATTTAGAACTCGGAAGCTTGGAGAGAGAAGGGGCCTTGCAGAGTGGGACCCAGACATTTGAGGAGAGAGTGCCATTGAGCTTCTTTGAATATCTGGGACCTCTGAGGTGGGGATATCACTGGCGGCTGCTGGTGCTGGGGGTATGCTGAGTCTGCTTCTGGGAGGGTTGAAAAAAGCCATAAAAGGAACCAATAGCTGCAGGCCAGGCCGAAGTACCATTGCAGGGGTAGTGCAATCAGAAAGGGCGGGCAAGTGGGAAGGAGCAAGCTCCCTCTCCCTCCTCCTGCCTCCCAGCTTCCCACTAGGTTCTCCCAGGCAGATCCTAATAGACTTCTGGCTGACAAAGGAGAAAAGTAGTTTGCTGAATTATGGGGTCAGCATCGGAAAACAGAGGACAGAGAATGGGTTTAGAGCTGAGAGACAATAGCTTAGTGAGCAACCCTGATTTCTTCCCAATGCTAATCTCTTCTCTAAACTCCATTGACTTCATTTTCCCCCAGTACCACTTGGAGCACAGCTTTTACCTGCTCAGATATCTTCCTGTCCTACTGAACAAAGTCAATTCAATACACATGTTTCTAAAGAGCTTACTCTGACCATTCTGCATCGGGCTGTGGGGATATCAACATGAATAAGTTTTTCCGTCCTCACACAATTGAATGCGGTATGAGGTAAACATAAGTCATTGCACAGCGAAAGCAGAAAGTACTTGGAGAAAGTGATGCATTCTAACTGGTGAGACTTAGCAAGATTTCATGGAAGGATGAGTATTAAGATTTCACACTCAGTGGCATGGCCCCAAACTACCCTACGTGGCTGATTTCTCACTGCTCCCCCTCCATCTTTATCTTTTAGCTATAAAGTGTAACTGATTCCTGTTGCACCTTCAGTGTTTCTGTCTGTATACTTTTGCTCATGTCAGCCACTTAGCCCCCTGGCCCACCGAGGCCAAGTGCCTCTTATGTATGCATTGAGTATCTAGCTCTGTGGATCTATATTGAACAAGTGAGACCAGGTTCCCTCCTCGTGGAACTGGTAGTCTAGAAGGGGAGTCAGTTCTTAATTTTAGAAAGTCACTCATATGACTGCAAAATTACAAACCATGGTTAGTGCTGTGAAGGCCAAGTGCAAGTTGCAGTGATAGGAGGGTAACCAAATTTGGAGTTGGAGTCACAGAAGTCTTCCTTGGGGAATAAGTTAGTGAAGAGAGAGGAAGGCTGTTTCCGGCCTGTGCGGAAGACCTCAGACAGGAAGAAGCAGAGTGTGAATTTGAAAGAAAGTCAATATTGGTGCAGAAAAGGGAGATGGCGAGCCATATGCAGCACTTTTTCAGATGTTAACCATCTCTCAAGGTCCACTTCAAAGGCTCCTCCTCTGTGAAGCCTTCCTTAAATACTTCAGCTGAAGATGGCTGCCTGTTATTGAATTGTGTCTAGAGGGACATTGGTGGTTGCTTGATATTTGTGCATAACAGGTAAGGAAGTATTCCCTGGCCCACTTTGGGAAAGGTGTAGGAGTTTGGGATTTGAGGACCTAGACTTTAGACCTCCGTGAATCATGGTGAATGGCTGCTTCACCAAAGTTCTCAGAAATCATTAGTGTTGCATAATTTATGTTCAGCCATCAGAGTTGCTTTATCAGTTTATTTTGCCACCTGTATGGCCCTGCTTTTGTTCTTCTTATTATTAGACACGAAGAGGATGAGCATATGCCCACATGCAAACAGTTGGATCCCACCAGAAACAGAGGTTCCCTTGAAAAATTAACTTACTGTAGAGAGGAGGACCTAGAGGGTGCAAGGTGCCTATTGGCCTTCTTCCTGATAACCTTTAGGTCTCTTTTATTAAGAACCTAGCTGTACATATTCCCTTATCTCTCTTGGAATATGCTCACTCATCAGCATCTGTGGTGGAGAAGTGGGGAAATGGCTATGAAGTGAAAACTACAAAACTCTCACTAAACATTATTTTACAAGAGTGCTGGAGTTACTGGTTATGGAAGGGCTGTGTCTACGTAGGAAGATCAAGCTATGACAAAGAGCCCCAGAGTTGGGAGGCAGCCAAGTCACTGCTAGGATGACCTAGTGGGTAGACATGGTCATTTTATGGAGGTTGTCAATTTGATTAACTTTCACTCTGAGATGGGGTATAAAATTTCATGCCAAAAGACAGAGGGGGTGGGGAGGGAGAACAATAGAAACAGCTGGTTCTGAACTGGTCTGAAGGACCATATTGGAATTGTAACTATGTAGAGAGATATGTAAACATAAATAGGAAAAGTTGGGATGGATATTTGTGTGTGGGTGTGTATAAATATATACCTTAATTTATTTATGGACTTATATCTGGTGAATTAACCTTCACTAGTAGACTGTTAGCAGCCCCCAAATAATGGAGTACACAGTTTTGTTCCCACTCTAAAAATACATTCTTTGAATGGGACATGTTGCCAAGTTGTTCAGTATGTGACTAATCTCAGGGCCATATGGTGAAGTGTAATTTATGGGAGATATTATCCAGCAGCATTTCTTTAGCAGTTGGTAATTACAATGTTTTATTATTTCATTTTAGTTATGTCACAAGTTTGAGACATGGGCTGATATCATTATTCCACATTGATATAGAAGGATATTTAGTGGCAAGCATAGTTCCTAATAAGTTGCAATGTGTGTGTGTGTGTGTGTTTGGTGATTGTGGGGGGGTATGCATGTGGGGAATTGTTTTTGAGTGATATAGAACATTCTTCCCCATAACTGATGATCTAGATTAAATCTTAATTTGTGGAGTCTCGGGCAAAGTCTAAATTTAAGTAATGTTTGGGAGAAGGGGCCAAGACATTAGATTCTATGTCAGACTGGTCCTATAAGAGAGAGGAGAGCTTAGTGGATTCTGGCTTCAATATGTCTGGTCCCCATCCTGGATGAGTAAAGATTCTGACACCGCAACACAGCTCCATCTCTCTCTTCCCCACTCTTCCTTCCTATCTGGAGTCTATTCCATCTCATTTTTCACTTTTATTTTGGTGGGTGAATCTCACTACAGAGTGCAAGGGCCAGCCTGCTCTAAGTTAGGAAAGACAAGACCTCCATGTACTGCTTGTTTGTGTCCTGATTTCTCAGGGACATGAACCAGGAACAATCAGAAGAATTTCCTGGACCTTGAGAAAGGAGTATTCTTTTTCCAATAGGTTAAATATTGAGATAAAAAGGAAGGGAAACAGGCTTCCCTGGTGGCTCAGTGGTTGAGAGTCCGCCTGCCGATGCAGGGGACACAGGTTCGTGCCCCGGTCTGGGAAGATCCCACATTGCCACGGAGTGGCTGGGCCCACGAGCCATGGCCACTGAGCCTGCGCGTCCGGAGCCTGTGCTCCACAGTGGGAGAGGCCACAACAGTGAGAGGCCCGTGTACCGCAAAAAAAAAAAAAAAAAAAAGGAAGGGAAACAAATTCCTCTTGATTCTGATTTAGGACTATTGCATACATTCAATCCTTGGAGCAGCTGGTAAGGGGCACAAGCAAGAAGTGTAATGAGGCCTAGTCTTTTCTGACTAGGGCAGGCTGGCCCTCACCCTCCTCTTAACAGATGAGAAGACTCTGATTCAGAAAATTTGAGAATGTTGTGCAAGGTCACAGAGCAAAGACATGGTAGAGCCAGGACTTTAACCCAGGTTAGTGTAACTCTCAAGCCTCCCTCAATGTTTATTAAAACCATACTGCTTTCCTCAGGGACCCTGAGAATCTCAGAATCCCTCTTTTCTCTGACCATATTCTCTCTGCTTTCCCTCCAACTGACTCTTGAAATGCTGGAGTTGTCATGGAAAAAAAAGAAAGGTAAAAATAATTAAATGAGGTCATGTTTGGGAACCCAATTTATAAATTGTAAGGCCTTACAAAAATTTTCTATATTGGCAGTAGTTGCAATATGCTCATTTACATGAATCACTTATCATTCACACCTAATTACCATGCAGTACAATAACAATCATGCGGATGATTAAATACACAGCAGATCAACTCTGTTGCAAACTGTTTGAATTAACAATACTAAAGTTAACTCCCGTAGTTTCCAGCTTGGTATATACTGCATGGTGAGCTTGATCACCAAGTGACAACTGAAATGAAAACTGTGAACATTTATCATAAAAGGAGTGAGCATTCCCCCAGAAAAAAACCAAGTCATGAAAGGTGGGATTATATTTCTGAGCTCCCATCTGCTTTTCTCATTGGGGACTGAATTTGTGGACTTTGCTGCATTTTTGTAAACCTTACATTGTCTGAATCAGGGATGACCATTTAAGTTATTGTGAGAGCAGCTAGCAGCCCATCATCAAGTTCTGTAATTCAGACTCTATGTCCTCATTGGTCTCACGTTTGTGACCTTGAGTTTGTTTCTTTTCAAGCCATTTTTCTAAAATAATTTTAATTACCAGAAAAATTGGACAAGCAAATATTCACTTGCATGGGATATGGTTTTCAAACTACATCACAATATAGAACAGTTTGTAATGAAATTGCCTACTACCATCTAAATTAATTAGGAGAAATGAGTACTCATCTCTTAACATTCTGATATGTTCTTTCAAAATACTGTGTAAATAAAAGAGCTTTTTTAATGGGAAAATTGAGTAATTTAACTTTAGATTTCTTAATGAGAGACAAAAGAATAAGTGGTCATTGGTGATCTGCCAGCAGATTCATACTTGTAGTGTTTTGTAAAATATGACTGGTCCTGTGAGAAGCAGTTGATTGTCCTGGATATACATGGGGCACATAAGCAGAGGTAACAGGCGCCATTTGTCGTTCTAATAAACTGTGCTTTAAACAAGTTCATTTTAAAGGTTATAAATGAATAAGGAGACTTTAAGAAAGGAAATACGTGACCACAGTATCTTTATGGGAGTGTGGGGCATCTTGATCACTAATTTGGAATGTTATTGGTAGGAGGGCCCATTTATTGAGTTCTTCTATATTTTGAACTCAGACTATGTACTATTTATCCCATTTAATCCTTACAGCAACCCTGTGGGAAAACACAGCTTGGATTATCTAAGCCATTTGCCCAAGACCACACAGTCTGTAAATGGCAGAGATCATATTCAATCGTGGGTCAATTTCACTGCTATTTCCACTGTCCTAGAAGTTTTGCATACATATGTAATATTATAAGGAATTAAATATTAGAATAGTTAAGTACAGAGATTTGAGAGGAAGCTATACAATTTGATGAAGATGAGCATTTCAGTCAAGAGGGAGCAGTGATAAAATAATATGTAGAGATGAGTAGGTCCTATTTGCATAACTCTCGTCTGATCTGTATCTTCAGGGCTTTGTAAACTGTTTATATCACACTTAATTTGGTTTTCCCCCAAATTGCTATAATTGGGTTTTCCCTCCGTATCAGGAATAGATGATGTCAATCTGTCAGTCACAAGAGAATCGATGAAAATACTAACCAGTGGCATTCAGAGGACACTTACTATCTGCCTAAAAGAGGGATGGGTTAGTAATAGCTTGTCTGTGTTTCCAATGAACATTGAAGTTTGTCTCATTTTAAACCCACACAGGAAAATCCAAGACAGATTATCCTTAGGAACCTTATTCAAATGCCCGTTTGGGTAAAGTATGTACGGAGAGTCTGAAAGCTAATGTATAAAAATGATACTTTGATGGAGGAAAAAAGAACAACTAGAGAAGTAGTTTATGATGAATCAAGTGAAAACTGTGTGTATATTCTTAAAGCTAAAAAATATGTGGTTTTATTACTTTAAAGAGTTCTTATATCACATAGGGAAGATTTCATTCTCTCTCATAGTTGGGCAAAAATGAATTGCAACGCCAAAATGATGCCTTAGAATTCAAGACACTGTCAAATATTAATACATTTCAAAATTCCTTTTTGAGATCTTTTATAGAAAACTTTGAGCAGCATTCACCAACTCATGACATGGCTTTTTTTATTCTGTATCAGGCTTGGGAAATTATACAAAATGAGTGGGTGGTCAAACGTCTTTTGAGCTGGGTGCATAAAATGTACTCCTGGCTTTATCTGACAGCTGAGAAATCTTCCCACACGCTATCTGCAGCCCCAGGTGGAAGGAGCTGGTGATCTCCATGGTCAGGTTCAGCTGTTAGGTGTGTGGCCATGGGATGTAATTTACTAGGTGTGGAAAGGTCCCTTTGCCTCCAAGAGGATAATTTCTTCCTCCTCCGGGGGTGTCAATGGGGTTGAAATTTTACTAGCCAAACGACTTTAGATTCATATTTAACTTACTTTTTTTTCTGAGCACCAACTGTATACCCAACTACTGATGGATTTTTTTATGTATATGATGCGTATATATATGCATAATGTTTAATTTTTATAAGCACTCTCTCTCCTATTATGACCCACCTGCTACAAATATCTGAAAAGCCAATTGAGAATCATATGTATGTAAAAATAATTTAGTATTCAAGAGAGGAAAAATGTAAATGATTCATGAATATCTGCTTTTAAAATAAGAGAGTGACCCCCAATTTTTATTAGAAAGGCAGGGGCTACGTCTTATTCATCTTTGTTCATTTCACTCTTCTAGCTGAAATGGAGCAGGACCCTATATGGTCCTTCTCCCTGCCCCCCGCCGTGTCCTCAGCCTGCCTTTTGTCTGTGGAAAAAATTTAGCCAAAGAATAAGTTTAATCAGAGAAGTGAGAAAATGCAGGAACAGAGAAAAACACTCAAAGGAGGCCAAATAATAATAGTTTAGTCATTAAGCATAGTCAAGGACCTTTAGTTCCTCCTTAAGGGCTACAGATAATATTCTGAGCCATAACCTGTGAGCTGTTTTATGGATACTGAAACCGCCACCAGGTGGAAGAAGTTAACTACATGATGACCAGGCTGTAGCCATGACATAAGCTGCCACAATTCCGAGAACTGGCCTCAATGAAATGGAAACAAACCGACCCTGGAACTGAAGATTAACTGTACCTAAAACAATGGAGATGATGCTGGTCAGACCACCGATGACCAATTTCAAGATGACTGTCAGAGCTGACTGTACTGTGTTTGCATGTAGCCCCTTCCCTCTGTCTATAAAAGCTCTTGCCCCCTGATTGTCAGGGGGGCAGTTGGCCTTTGGACAGGCATCCGCCCTGCCCCCTAGTTGCTGGCCTCCAAAATAAAGCCACCTTTCCTTTTCTACCAACACTTGTCTCTCGAGAATTGGCTTTTGAGCGGCGAGCAGCCAGACCTGGGTTTGGTAACAGACAACCTCGGCCCTCAGTGTGTGTAAATGACATTAAATGAGCGTAACAAATTCTAAACAGGATAAACTGGTGACACATTAAAGTGGCTGAAAGCAAAAACAACAAAAACATAAGAAGGAAGCGAGAAAAAACCAGAGTAACGAGGAAGCCAGGACAGGCGAGACTTCAGGGATAGAGGATGCATGATGCAAAGCTCCTAGAGAGAGAAGTCAAGGGTAACCTGGCTTCCGTTCCGATGGTTGCCACTCCTGTCACCATGCTTCTCATTAGCAGTCCCCTGTTGCTTAACAATCCATCAGTGTCGCCTTAATCCTACAGAATGCAGTTGGTTTCTGCTTATGCCACAGTTTTCATGACCCGACTCCTCCATTGCTCCAGCACACCTGTTCCAGGCTCTCCCCTGTCATGGGCCTTTGTACCTGCCATTCTTCTCATCTTGCCTAATCATTCCACAAGCCAGCCCAAACATACAGCCTGTGCAAATCCTTCTCTAAGATAATCCCTTTCTACTCTGTGCTGTGACGCCTCATACATGCTTTATATTAGGGCTTGTTTGAGCCAATATTTGCAATTGTATGTTTGCCTAGCTGTATTCTCCCTTAGCTTGGGAGCACTTTGGAGAGAGTAATTACACTGTACTTACTTATGTTTCCTCAGCCTCTTATTCAGACTCTGGGCCCAGTAGGCATTCAGTAGATATCTGTTGGATAAAAATATGGACATTTTTGTTTCTTAGCCTGGCAGTCAATCCTTTTTCTAACTTTCTAAACAGGATGCCATAAGAATTTAGACAAGTTTCTTACTTTTCCAGATATGTAAGATGGTACTGATAAATATGCCTATCTCAGCAGCATATTGTAAGGATTAAATGAGATTGTATATGTAAAACATTCAGCATAGTGTCAATTTGGTGGTAAGAACCCAGTTGGTATTGGCTAGAGTCATTGTATCACAACTTTTACAATATAGGTGAGTCTTTAAGATTATGTAAGAATAACTAAAAATTAAAAGTAGTATATGGTAAGGACCATTCATGCTATGAAAATACCAAAGAGGATCAGATAAAGGCAAGATGGAGTCCGGTGTGAAGTTACAAAGTTGGGCAGAGTAGGGAAACCAGAGGAAAATTCCACTGAAGGAGAATAATTGGCACCAAATGAGAGGATATAAAGATGACTTTTATTAAAAGTTTTCTTATAAAAATCTTTGGATGAAGGGAAAGCCTGGGAATATTGTGTTTAAATAAGCTGGAATTCTTGACTATTTCATGAAAGTTCTTCTGTGCTTAAGTTGACATATTTTAAATTTGAGTCCATCTTGACAAATTGCTTAGACTCTGAGCTTAAATTTCTTCTATTTGCTTTAATGACAGAAGTCCTACACTTTTGACTTGCTTTCATTTTGTCTAAGTCAGGACATGTTCCATGACAGTTAAATAACTTCTGTAATAACACTTCATGCAGGACTGCTTGCTAACTAAAATCTGGTCCTTGCTATTTCTTTTTATAAGCGTGTACCATGGAAATCCATGACAATTTTGATAAAATACACAGTCTCAAAATTGATTTCTACCAAATTCCTGTGAATTGTGAATTTTCTTCCTTGAAAACTTTCTAGGCAGCTCAACATTCACTTGGTCTCCCACTTGTTCCCTTGAAGGAGATTTTGAGTGGCTATTACCAACTGGTTAGAGGACTTGGGCCAAGTCGGTGCACTCATTTCTGCTTCCATTTATCGCTTGCTGAATGGGAATCACTACCGAGCTCCACTGCTCCGGGGAAAGTGCATACAGAAAAATGCAATGACGTATGTCAACTATTTTATATATCCCCAGAAGAAAGGAACCGAGAACATAATTGTTTGACCTAGTTAACACTTTCTGGCCTGCTTTATGCTATTGGTGGATTTGTAGTGCTGTTGGTGTTTTTCCTTCCATCTGATTCCATGGACTGCCATCCATGTAATGCCACTATTTTAGACACATAAAACTGGTGAACAGAAAGAGGATTCTTTACTCTTAGTTATCAGGCAATATCCATCTTTTAGAAACCTTGAAATGAGGATAGAGTTCAAGTATCACTGTGAGATTTATCTTCCAGGCATCTGCCTACTAAAATGTGTTGACTGTCTCCCTAATCACTACTCTCTCATAAAATGAAATAAGTATTCAAATAATCATGGCTTTGCATATTTTGCCATGTAAAAAAGGAGAGTTGCCTGTCGAGCAAACAAAAGTAAATAGGTCGCCTGTCTAGCAAACAAAAGTAAATAGCTTCAGAAATAAAATAAAAGGCAAAATGTATTTTATAACTCACCATTCTATCTGTAAATAGTTGGGAGTGAAACTTTTTTCTAACAGGTTCAGATACTGACATAAGTGATTTAACAATAAATCAAGTATAATTGGATTCTAAGTACCTGCAGGTACAATTTGACCCGAGTTGTTTTATTCAATAACAGAAAAGAACACTTCACCTTGTCTGCAACTTGACTGCATTTTCTGGGAAGCAGATAGGTCAAATGCTTCGAAGAACTTTTAATCTGGAAGAAGACGTCCTTTTATCCCACAAAGACTTAGAGGGATTTAAGAAAATTTTTTTTTGTTTAATTTTTTTGTACATATGGTACAGTTCAGTGCTTATTGATAAATGATTCATTGAGAGGCTGTGGACATAAGTTAGTATTAGGTAGTCTTTGAGTCAGACATACCTCAACATTGGCAGATTTCAGCTGTATAATCAGAAGCAAGTTACTTAAATCCTCTGAGGCTCAGTTAGCTCATCTCTAAAATGGAGTTAATAGTGTAACTTTTTATAGAGTGAGATTAAATGAGATAATGGATGAAACATGCTTTGCATAGTGCCTGGCACATAGAAAGCATACACTAACTATTAACTGTACTTACTGTTATCTAGAGAAGTTAGTGAAATTACTTCTCTTTGGGGGCTCTGTGGAACTTAATCATATCATAATTAAAAATATGCAGTATAAAAGCTAGTAAACCACAGTATTAAGAGTCTTAGGAAATCTCCCATCACATTAAATTCTGTTTTTTTATACCAAGGCTTTGCAATTCAGTATATGTTTTGTACTTACAGCACATCTCAATTGGACTAGTCTCATTTCAAGCTCTCAGTAGCTCTGTGTGGCTGCCATGTTGGTTACAATCACCACCTTTGAGCTCTCAGTTGAGTTAATTCTTTATCTGGAGATGAACTCAGCTGGAAAGAGAATCTCGGCTTTGCTTGTCAGTCCTGAGGCCAGTGACAGCTATGCTTTTCTGTGTTACTGAAAGCAGCTTTGGTGTCAATGTTAAAAAACAAAACAAAAAAAAACAAAAAAACAAAAACACACATCTCTCACCCTGAGAGAGTCGACCTGAATAAGTACAGTCAGTCACTCTTTTTCTCACCTTTGTGTAAATCTGGAAAGTGCTTCTTTCTTTAGCTTGACATGATTCTGGTCTCTAGAATGTGAAAAATATAACAAAACTGTCTGCCGTGGTCCAAGGACTTATTTCCTCAGCAACAGAGTGGTTCTTATTGTAGTGCTCAGGACAGCAAAGAATATACAGACAGAACAAGGTAACAATAATAACAAAAGAATTGACAACCTCTACTATAACCCACCCACCTTCCAACATTTTCTAAGGACTAACTGTGTGTCAGGAAGTATGTTAAGTCTTATATATACATCATCCAAATCAATGGAACGTAGTATTTTAAAAACTGTATCTTCTAAGGGCTTACAGAAAGAAAACCCACTTTTTTAGATGAGCTATTTGAAAGCTCAGGTCAAGTATTATTTTATTTCTCAAAAGCACATTAGATGCAGTGGTGTGCACTTGAATCTTGGACCACATTAGGCAGAATTTTCTTAAGGGACATCTTCTTACTTCCAAAGGCTCGCATACACTAAGCTTGCTTTTTCCTTACACTGTTCCTAACGACTGGATATTATTATTGCTATTTTAATATTATTTTTAAAAAATATTTATTGAACAATTCCTATGTGCTAGACGCTGACATAAGCACTTTTTATACATTATCTCATTTAATCCCACAAAACTCTAGATAATAGACACTATTTTTATATTACTTATGGCAAAATGGATGCTGAGTGAAGTTAACAACAAAACAAACAAAAGGCCTCTCCCATTATCACACAGATATTAATTAACAGAGATGAAACTCAAATTCAGGTCTGTCCAGCACCAAATCCTGGACTTTTATACATTAAACCACATCGCATAGGGTTATTGAGGCAATAATGCCTCATGACAGGTGCATTTTTTTTTTTTTTTTTTTTTGCAGTATGCGGGCCTCTCACTGTTGTGGCCTCTCCCGTTACGGAGCACAGGCTCCGGACGCGCAGGTGCAGTGGCCATGGCTCACGGGCCTAGCCACTCCGCGGCATATGGGATCTTCCTGGACCGGGGCACGAACCCGTGTCCCTTGCGTCGGCAGGCGAACTCTCAACCACTGCACCACCAGGGAAGCCCCGACAGGTGCATTTTTATGTAAGAAAGCACAGGCACATTACACTTTCCTGAATATATCTATATGGAGAGTCTTTTGTCAGCATTCTATTACCAAATAAAATATTATTGTGATGTGATATGTTTATGTATAACAGTTATAATTACCTTTTTGTCTCTCTATTGTGGAAAAATGTTTAGGTTATTAAGATTGAGACAAGAAGCTGTTTTTCCCTCACCATAATTAACACTAAACTTATTTAGTTAAGTATCAATTAAAAGTGCAGGCTCTAGAATCAGATAACCTAGGTTCCAATTCTAGCTCTCATAATTGCCAGCTTGGTGAGTAATCAGGAGCAAGTTACTTAAATTCCCTAAACTAGTTTTCTCATATATAAAATGGAAATAATGATAGCAGTAGACTATGGTGAGGACTAAATGAATTAGGCATGCAAAGCACTTAGGTCCATGAATGTTAGTTTTGTTACAATAATAATGATAATGATTAAACTTGCGTATATTTCTGTATTCGACAAGAGGTCAACAATCCTTGGAAGAGAGTGCTTTCATCCTTTAGGTTTTAGAGAAGAAAGGGAGGTAATGCTGTTTGCCAGGTCCTGGTTTTGATGAGGTACCCAGTAACCTGTGAAAGCTGCTGGTTCCTCTCATCTTGTGTCTCACGTCAGGAATTGCCCACCTGCACTTGATAGTTGCAGCTTGCACCTAAGTCACTGGGATTGCCTAGGAACATGCGACCTGAGGCAGTTGAATAGACGTATGATTATGTGTTTCTATCACAGGACTAAGATCCTTATCTGAAGGGTAATAGTCTGTAAATTCTCAATTTATTTTACCATTCACACTTTAAATTAGTTGGGAGAACCGGTAAAAGTCTAAACGCAACTACTGACCTCATTTCAGTTGTCAAGTCAACTGGCATATTTTTCAAGTGACAGCATTTATTAGATAAAACAGTTATTGGTTTATCACCATGGGTCTGGATAGTCTGGATATCGTGGGTCTGGATATCATGGGTCTGGCATTCCTATGACTCCTTAAATCTCTCCAGACACATATTTCCGAAGATTACGAAATATGGGAGTAAATAGGTTTCTGGGGCATGACTCCATCAGTTCTGAAGTAATTTTTCTTTATTAATATCCTGCAAATTATTAAATTAATGGGAACAAAATATTCAAGTAATTACTCCAGAGAGCCTGCAAGATACATTTTAAGTCTGCACGCTTTGTCTTTGAAAAAAATAGGTAATTGTATTTCTTGATATCTGGGAGAGAAGAGAATGGCTAGGGTAAAAAACAAAAATTACTTCCAACGTAAAGCTTTTTCTTTATCAGAAACACAAGCCTCTACTTCCTGACTTTCATGTGAGTTAGAAGAATAACTTTCCCAGTGCTTTTCCATTTAAGCATAAGTTATTGAGATACTGTGTTCAGTAACTTAAATATCTGCAGTCTTCTCTCTGAATTAAAGACTTTGCCTTCTTTCAAAAAGTTACAATTATTGCATGGAAGTAAAGAGCTGGTGGGAACTGTATTCAATATTTTGTAATAACCTATAAAGGAAAACAATCTGAAAAAGAATATATGTGTGTGTGTGTGTGTGTGTGTGTGTGTGTATAACTGAATCGTTTTTCTGTACACCTGAAACACAACACTGTAATCAACTATACTTCAATTAAAAACAAAACAACAACAACAAAATTGGTAAAATATTTGTAGTCATATTACATTGGCCAGCTTTCTTGTTTTCTTGGGAACAAATGTGTTCACCTCATATATTTTGTAGCTTATGAAAATAGTATTCACTACCCTGAAACATTACAAAATTAAAAAGATAAGAATGAATACCTCATATGAATTTTGCAGACTATTTACCATCTAATAGAGAATCTAAAGAAATGTAGCCTAGCTCCTGAAAAGTAACGTCTGTGGTTAAGTTGTGAAGGTAAAGAAAGTAAAACAAGATGGCCAAAAATGTGGCTTTCTTAAAATAACTAATTAAGAACTCTTTCTTGCACTGGCTAGTTTGAGTATGCCTTCAGATTGTCAATGTGGGTTAATGGTTACCTTTGAAATATAATCCTCAAGAGGAGCTATAAAAAGGTCACTGTTGTCATGCATTGTAATTAAAATCACCGACAAATACTTACTGAACACCTATTCTGAACAAGGTGCTCTAGTAAATGCAGTCATGCCCTCAAATAAATATTCCTGTGGTAAACATTTTGTGACATGAAAGGAAAGACTTTCCTCATCAAAATGAATGGATATCCATTAAGTCCATTAAAGTAGAGTTAACAAATATGAAAATATGTCCGGTATGCTTGGAAGATCTTTTAAGTAGTTTGTCTCTTCTCTTCAGACCAGTCTTGAAATGCTTTGAAAAATTTTTTTTTCTTCAGGAGAAGAAAAACAAAGAAAACATTACCTAAATTCACAGGAGTTCCATGACAGAAAGCACATGAATAGTGTCCATGATTTCAAGGGGGAAAATGAACCATGTTATAAAACCTGGTGCAGGACCGTGATCATGACCAATTCAAATTTCCTACCAAAAAAAAATGTGTGTCACATTGAAAAAGGTGAAAAAGATCAGCTCTTGAAGACATTTTAGTAAAATGTAATTTAGCTCTGATGAATGTATTTCAAAGCCCAAAATTTAGGTAAAACTAAGAACTGTTGAATGGAGAGTTTGATCAGAGGGAGAATCTATTTACATGAGGATAAACAAGTCATCAAGGTTAGATAGTGTAAAAGAAAATGAAGATGAAGTTAAGCCAATGACTACAGGCGAACTCTGGGACTCCCTTCCACACCTTATGCAGAGGGACAGTGAGTTTCTGTGGATCTACTGCTTCTACCACCGAATCAGTGTAGTTTCTTTATCCACGTAATCTCAGTGGCTCTAACCATTAGCATCTCTGCCGCAATCTGGGAAAAGGTGAAGGACCGTTCTCCTGATGCTCTGTGGAAACAGACCTAGGTTCTAAGTGACCTAGGCAGCCTGCTGCTGGTCTCCGTGCCATCCCCATCACGTGGTAGAAGAACAGGGGGTCAGTAGTGGTTAACATTTACTCAGTACTAACTAGATGCAGAGTGCTCTAATCTTTTCCATGTATTATCTTCTTTACCTCACAGTGATGTAGGTACAGTTATTGTCTCATCTTATAGATGAGGATAGTGAGTTTCAGGCAGGTTATATAACTTTCCCAGAGACCTCACGGTCTTACCCAAAGATACCACCACATTTTTAGCCACTCTGTCAAAGCCACCTCTTAAAGTTGCTAGTGTGTAAGTCCATCATGTCTTCACGCCCATGGCTGCAGCAGAAATAACCTGAGCTTTGGAGATAATGTGGCCTCAAATCTCACCTTAGTGGCCTATTCAATTTCTGACTTTGGATATCTAAGTCAGCTTCTGAGTACTGGTTTTCTTAATTTCTGTGAAGATAATAAAAATAGCTAATATTAAGTGCTTACTATAGACCAGGCACTATTCCAAGTACTTTATGAATGAACTTGGTAGTCTTTACAATACAACTCTAAGATAGATGCTATTGTTGTTATCATCATCTGTTTTATTTATTTATTTACTTCCCTTTATTTATTTAAAATTTTATTTTATTTTGGAGCAGAGTTGATTAACAATACTGTGTTAGTTTCAGATGTATAGCGAAGTGATTAAGTTATACATATACATGTATCTGTTCTTTTTCAAATTCTTTTCCTATTTAGGTTATTACAGAGTATTGAGCAGAGTTCCCCATGCTATACAGTAGGTCCTTGTTGGTTATCTGTTTTAGATATAGCAGTGTGTACATGTCAATCCCAAACTCCCAATCCACCCCCCCCCCCCCTTCCCCCCAGTAACCATGAGTTCGTTGTGTTTCTGTTTTATAAATAAGTTCATTTGTATCATTTTTTTTAGATTCTGCATATAAGAGATATCATATGATATGTCTTTCTCTGACTTACTTCACTTAGTAGGATAATCTCCGGGTCCATCCATGTTGCTGCAAATTATCATCACCAGTTTTATATGAAGAAACAAAGATCCAGAGAGGCTGAGTGCCTGCAGTCACCCAGCATCTAAATGATAGACCTGAGGTTCAAACCTATGTAATGTCTGGAGGGAAAACAGCTTGACACATGTTTACTGTCTTCACCACTAAGCCCATCCCATCCCCATCCATCCAAAATGCTTGTATAAAAACATTCCAGCCCTTTTTCCTGGGTTTCTAAAAGCAAAAAGAGTGCTGGACATACTGCTTCCATGTTCTTCAGACATCACTGAGCATGCTCTCACTGAGAGGCGTTAGAGATGATACAGATGGGGGACAGGGAATGTGAGCCATTCTGCCAAGTGGTCCTTCTCTAGGCCTTTCCCTACGGATCCTTCTCTTTCACCTTGTTCTTAGTAACTTGTCATTTTGTGCCTGCAACATAGTAACAGCCCCCTAACTAGTCTCTGAGCTGCCAGTCTTACTCTGCTTAATTGCATTCTTAAATTTCACCCAGTGTTATTTTTCAAACAAACCAATGGTGTCACCCTTTCTCTCCCCACCATTAACTCAAAAGGTCATAATTGCTTCAGGTTGCCCTTATGATAAAGTCCAAACTCTTTACTATGACCCTTTATATCTCACGTGTTGCCTCTGGTCCTCTTCACATGCTGGTCCTTCAGCCTGTGACACACTTCTGACTTTTACACACACACACACACACACACACACACACACACACTCGCACACACTCGCACCGTCTTTGCTTGAGTGGCCCCTCTTGCCACCATTCAGATCTTAAAGACACTTCTTCAGGATATGTTTCCTCTAGTCCAAATCAGATGCCTCCCTGAGATCTGCTCTCACAGTCAGAAGTTAAATTCTTCTCCTTCTAGAATATAATACCTATGAGAGAACAGACTGTGTCTGGGATATAACAGATACTCAGTAAACATTTATTAACTAGGATGGATGGATGGATGGATGGATGGAAGGAAGGAAGGAAGTAAATCATAATTTATGAAGCCTACAATAGAAACGCTTCCTTTCAGAACCTCTCTTGTGCCTCTGTGTTTCATAGTCTCATTTCTTCTCTTCCAAAGCATCTTTGCAGCTAAACCAAGCTTTTGCTTCTTCATCCCCAATACAACTAATCAGTTTCCAAGAACCAATTTTTATCTGGTTAAGCCCGCTGTGAACTCCCACACATTCCTAAAATCTGCCACGTTGAATGGGAGAGGGTAAAGGAGGAAACTCCTTTCCTTTTTGTTCTCACAGAAAAAACAGCAGGGTCAGAATTAAAGCAGCTCAGAAGGGAAGCTGGTGACAAAGTGGCCTTGATTAGTTGAGAGTGGAGGAGTAAGGAAGGGATCAGGATGCCTAAGAGGTGATGTAAGAGAAGACTTTTACCTTTACCCAGACATGATGTCTAGACATCTGCCCTTTCTCTTAAGGAAACAACAAAATTGTACATATATATATATATGTGTGTGTGTGTGTTTTATATATATATATGTATATATTACACACACACCCCCATATGTATAGGTTTTATCCATAGCAAACATATATACTTGGAGTTAGCAAAATTTATTTTCTGATAGTTTTCTTAATCCCCCCCAGTTTTAAAACCTCAGTCTAGATCTGTAATATTTCCGTTCATCAGTGTTTCGTGACTAGTCAACTTTTTATGTATTTGCCATCTTGATATATTTTTGTTCTGTTATTTTTGCCACATTATATAAAAGGAAATTTTCCCAGGCCTAGGAATCTAAGAATAAAGCTGTATGTTTAAATGTTTCTAAAATATTACTTACCAAAATATTTTGCTATTTTTTCAAGCTATCAAAGTTTTTGTATGATTCTAAGATATCTGTATTAAAATAGTTTCTTCAACATTTTTAACCAGAATCCCTGGAGAAATTCTCAATAGCTTTCTTTATCAGAGAGATTTATTTTTAACTGTTATTTTTTTAATCACTAAATCACTTCTGTTACTGTTACTCAAAATTAAAGGAATAAATTTACTGTAGAACCATCCTTTAAGTATCATGTGTTTTATATATTGGTATTAGGTTATTTTTATAAAGAGACATTTTATTTAGAGACATTATCCCCATAATCTTTGCAGAATGACAAAAGAATCAATCTGATTTAGAATTACAAATTAAAACTGGTCACCCTGGAAGATCATGGGAAATTCATAGGGACCTTCTCAACGAAAGCAGGAGGGAAGGTCAGGGAATACACAGTAGTTCTCAAAATTTAGTGGTCTTCAGAATTTCAGAATTAAAACACGTATTTCTGCCCAAACCTACAGTGTTTCTGATTCAGTAGGTCTGGGTGGGTCCAAGAACTTAACATGTGTAACAAATTCCTGGCTGGTGCCGATGTTAATTGCTGTGAACCTCACTTTGAGTAGCTCTGGTCTAGACAAGTAATGAAGACGTTCTCTGTCCAAAGTTAGCCCATAAAGTTTGCAAACCTGTCCAACACATAGAAGCAGGGTAATTTTTTCAAGTGTTCTCTGCTTTTCTGAAGAATATCCAAGAAATACAAATTGATAGTACTGTCTAATGGAAATCTGTGCCCTTTTTCTTATTTCTACAGTAGCAGTTGCCTTGATAAGTATATAATACATATATGTATCTTAAAAGTAGCATTTATATCTTCTATTAAAATGTAAATCATCTACCTCTTGTTACAAAAATTTGACTTAATTTGCTTATCTCTTGAGCCCTTATAAAAAATTAAACCTCGGGCTTCCCTGGTGGCACAGTGGTTGAGAGTCTGCCTGCTGATGCAGGGGACACGGGTTCGTGCCCCGGTCCGGGAGGATCCCACATGCCGTGGAGCGGCTGGGCCCATGAGCCATGACCGCTGAGCCTGCGCGTCTGGAGCCTTTGCTCCGCAATGGGAGAGGCCACAAAAGTGAGAGGCCCGCGTACCGCAAAAAGAAAAAAAAAAAGTTATTTTATATTGGACTATAGTTGATTTACAATGCTGTGTTAGTTTCGGGTGTACAGATAAGTGATTCAGTTACACATATACATATATTCTTTTTAAAATTCTTTTCCCATTTAGGTTATTACAGAATATTGAGTAGAGTTCCCTGTGCTATACAGTAGGTTCTTGTTGGTTATCGATTTTATTTTAACATCTTCATTGGAGTATAATTGCTTTACATTGTTGTGTTAGTTGCTGCTGTATAACAAAGTGAACCAGCTATACATATACATATATCCCCATATCTCCCCCCTCTTGTGTCTCCCTCCCACCCTCCCTATCCCACCCCTCTAGGTGGTCACAAAGCACCGAGCTGATCTCCCTGTTCTATGCGGCTGCTTCCCACTAGCTATCTATTTTACATTTGGTAGTGTATATATGTCCATGCCACTCTCTCACTTTGTCACAGCTCACCCATCCCCCTCCCCGTGTCCTCAAGTCCATTCTCTATGTCTGCATCTTTATTCCTGTCCTGCCCCTAAGTTCTTCAGAACCTTTTTTTTTTTTACATTCCATATATATGTGTGTTAGCATACGGTATTTGTTTTTCTCTTTCTGACTTACTTCACTCTGTATGACAGACTCTAGGTCCATCCACCTCACTACAAATAACTCAATTTCATTTCTTTTTATGGCTGAGTAATATTCCATTGTATACATGTGCCACATCTTCTTTATCCATTCATCTGTCGATGGACACTTAGCTTGCTTCCATGTCCTGACTATTGTAAACAGTGCTGCAATGAACATTGTGGAACATGACTCTTTTTGAATTATGGTTTTCTCAGGGTATATGCCCAGTAGTGGGATTGCTGGGTCATATGGTAGTTCTATTTTTAGTTTTTTTAGGAATCTCCATACTGTTCTGTTTATCTATTTTAAATATAGTAGTGTGTTTATGTCAGAATTTTCTTTTTGATCTCTTTGGCCTCCGATTATGCACCTTGCTCATAGCAGTGTTTTACATCAGCGTTTATAATGTTCTGCTTTGCTTGTCTTTATCCATAACTGGCAGCATTTAATGAACATTAAACATATATGAGATTGAGTACAAGACAGGAGGGAAGTGTCTGTGAGGGACAGGGGTGGAGGCTGTAAAAGACAAGAAATGGAAGAAATAAGAGATAAGAGGCAAAGAACCAAAGAAAATGGAGGAAAAGAGGAAAGAGAAAGGAGAAAAAAAAAGAGAAGAACCTAGCAAGGAGGAAGAAAATAAGAAGTGGGGAGAGACTAGAGGAAAAGAAATAGAAGTAGGAAATTCAGTAACAAGAAAGGGAACAAGAGAAAAAAAAATGTCCCTCTCCTTACTAAGATGGGCTTGTAACACCCTTACACCCAGGCTTTTTCCCTGGCTGCCCACAGTCATATCTCCTGCCAGTTCTGGTTTCTATCCATAGCAAATAAACACCCAGCTTTCACTGGATGAATTATTCCTCAGAGCCACTTACCTTTCTCCCCAGACATTACATTAACTTCTGATCTATTTCCTTTGCTTTGATCTTCCAAAACAGGATGAAAACTTAGAATGAGCTGTTGCGTACCTTTTTGTAGAAGTCAGGATTTGATTTAAGACTGCTTAGAAACTGGAATAACAAAATGGAATACAGAAATTTCCCTAGAACAGCAGGGATGTCACCTTGCTTTAAAGGAGGATCCAACTTCTCTTTGACTCAGTATCATTCAACAAGGATGATTGAGTAATTATATTTATCTGGAACTATGGCTAGTTACAAAAGGAGTGGGTGCAGGCCTCTGTCTGTGAATGGATTAGGTTCCAAGAATTCATTTGTGAAAATCAATTACTTGGAATTTCAAATGCATTTTCCCTCAGAAATAATGTTATAAATAATAGTTATATTTTCCCATATTTAATCCATAATGTAGCCAAGATATATTTGAAATAAAGAGTGGAAGGGCTATTGTTAGAATACCTAAAGCCAATCAGGGAGAAACAACAGTATAATTGAATTAAAAATATGTCTCCACAGCTACATGTAGAAAAATGAAATTAGACCACTCCCTAACACCATACACAAAAATAAACTCAAAATGGATTAGAGACCTAAATGTAACACTGGACACTATAAAACTCTTAGAGGAAAACATAGGCAGAACACTCTTTGACATAAATCGCAGCAAGATCTTTTTTGACCCACCTCCTAGAGGAATGGAAATAAAAACAAAAATAAACAAATGGGACCTAATTAAGCTTAAAAGCTTTTGCACAGCAAAGGAAACAATAAACAAGACGAAAAGACAACCCTCAGAATGGGAGAAAACGAAGCAACTGACTAAGGGTTAATCTCCAAAATATACAAGCAATTCATGCAGCTCAATATCAAAAACATAAGCAACTCAGTCCAAAAATGGGCAGAAGACCTAAATAGGCATTTCTCCAAAGAAGATATACAGATGGCAACAAACACATGGAAAGATGCTCAACGTCACTAATTATAGAGAAATGCTAATTTCTAAACTACAATGAGGTATCACCTCACACCAGTCAGAATGGCCATCATCCAAAAATCTACAAACAATAAATGCTGGAGAGGGCGTGGAGAAAAGGGAACCCTCTTACACTGTTGGTGGGAATGTAAATTGATACAGCCACTATGGAGAGCAGTATGGAGGTTCCTTAAAAAACTACAAATAGAACTACCATATGACCCAGCAATCCCACTACTGGGCATATACCCAGAGAAAACCATAATTCAAAAAGAGTCATGTACCACAATGTTCACTGAAGCTCTATTTACAATAGCCAGGATATGGAAGCAAGCTAAGTGTCCATCAACAGATGAATGGATAAAGAAGATGTGGCACATATATACAATGGACTATTACTCAGCCATAAAACGGAATGAAATTGGGTCATTTGTAGAGACGTGGATGGACCTAGAGACTGTCATGCAGAGTGAAGTAAGTCAGAAAGAGAAAAACAAATATCATATATTAACGCATATATGTGGAATCTAGAAAAATGGTATAGAGGACCTTATTTGCCAAGCAGAAATAGAGGCAGACATGGAGAACAAATGTATGGATACCAAGGGGGAAAGGGATAGGGAGGGAGGAATTGGGAGATTGGGATTGACACATATACACTATTGATACTTTGTATAAAATAGACAACTGATGGGAACGTACTGTATAGCACAGGCAGCACTGCTTAATGCACTGTGGTGTCCTAAAGGGGAGGGAAATCCAAAAGGGAGGGGATATATGTATATGTATGGCTGATTCACTTTGCTGTGCAGTAGAATCTAACACAACATTGTAAAGCAACTATATTCCAATAAGATTAATTAAAAAAATATGTCTACAAATTATATTAAATTCTGGTGCAAAAGGAGAGACTGACTAGTTTGGGATGGGACAAACACAGTAGGCTACTACATCTCTTCCCTTCCCGTGGCATGCACTGCTCATTGGTCATGGCCTTTCTTTCCACTAAGCCTTCAGCCTCAAAATGCTTCCCCAAACAGTGTTTTCGGCATCTGCTGATGTCACAGTCATACCTGACAGAGAGGACTTGGTTGGTTTGCCATTCCACCGATAGAGACACCATTTATTTTCAACATCGTAAAGCAAAGAAACCTGTAATGATCACTTGCAGGAAGGAGGCAAGGGTGGTGGTAAGGATAGAGTAGAGTAGATGGAAACTTTGGGGCATTGATTGGCAGAACTTGACCAAAACAAATGGTTAAACTTAGTTGAAAAGCAGGGTTTTGAGGTCAGGGGTTAGCTACACCAAGGCAGAATCTGGTAGGAAAGAGAAAGTGGAAACAAGCCCCTTACCTAGTCATGAGCTAGTTATTCTCTAAGATCATGGATCAGGGCCCATGGAGCCAGTGCCCAAATTCTCAGTTGGCAGCCCTCCTTGGATTGTGTATAATGAGATGCTTACATACAGCACTGCCACTCAAGATAACTGAGTAGGGAAGAATCTTGGTTCCATGATTCTAAGGAAGTTTTTATTGGCTTCCACTCAAGTTCCTCATTTCAGACAAATGGGGGCTCTTCCAGATACTTGATTAGTGATGCTATGATTGAGTTAAAATGTATGGTCAGAAATATGACCTGAGGTTGAAATATTTAATAGAGTACAAAAGTTGGTTCTTCCTCCTCTTTTGTAAAATGATTTTCACAGACTGACCACAAAGGATATCTAGAGCAATGCTAAGTTTGTCCTAAAGAATAATTGAAAAATTTAAAAATGAAATATGATTGCCTTGAGAAATGCCCAACTTATTAACAGGTCATGTTTGAAAAGCCCTAAATAGCATATACTTATTTCATTGGCACATGTAAGTATTCATTAAATCGGGGAAGGGAGTTCCTATAAGTAGTTCTAAATTTTGCCACAGTCTAATTTTAAGCTGTTTTCTGTACAAAACCTTTACAAACCTTAATACTTGAAATATGTAAGAAATACAGTTTATTTGGCATTGTTCTTCACTTACCAAAAGGCTCATAAGTTATTTGAGCTTATGAAGTACTTGCTATGAGTGACCAAATATGAGGTTGACTCATGGTTTTGGAACATCATATAATCCACAGCAGGAGAGCTGTGTATTTTCAAATTGCCCTCTGGAGGGGTTCATCAGAAAGTGCAAAAATGCTTAGGTTTCAGAGAAAAGGAGAAATAAAGCATAGTTTACTTTGAAATATTTATTTCAGAAATCATGCAGTTTGCAACAAATCTTCCAAGTTTCTAGCTTTTTTCTGACTTTTTAATATTTTTAAAATAATATGAATGTAATTAGAAAAGAGTTATACATTTATTGTAGCAAATTTTTTTAAAATAGAAGCAAAAATAAATTAAAAATTCTCGTAAGACACCACCACCTATGGATGACTGCTGTGAACATTTTGAGGTACATCCTTTCAACCTTTTATATATATATATATATATATGAGCATACACATAACATGTATATAATATATATTATATATATTTATGTATTATATATAATATATATAATATATAAATTATATATAATTTTGTGTGTACTCATTTCCATGTAATGGGCTTATATGACATATGTTGCTTTATAAAATGATTTTTTTCATTTAAAATATATAATTAACATCTTTCCATGTAATTAAATATTCTTCTGAATCATCATTCTAAAGGCTGTATAGAATTCCCTGTGATGAATGCACCATGGTTTAAATAATGTCTTATTGTTGACATTTGGAATTTTTCCTTTTTTTTTTTTTTACTAATCTAAAAAAAATTGTGAATATTATTCATACTGCATAATCTCTGGTTATCTGTGATTATTTCCTGAGGATAAATTCCTAGAAGTCTTGCCGAGACAAGAATTTATCACATTTTTAAGGCTTTTACCTTCCAAAGTAAGTACCAATTTATACTTCCTTCAGTACGTGGAAGTGTTTTACTTACTTTCAAATGGAATAAAAGCCTCTTAGAAGTGCCCAGGTGTATAATAATTTTATGGGAGAATCAGACTTAGGGCAATTATCCATTGACTTTTTGAAATAGTTGCCAGGTCATTCTGCCCGACTTTGTAAGATTATTTTCATTTTATTATTTTAGGTTAAAGACATTTTTATATACCAAGATATTCTAAGGAAGAGAAACCTCTCCCTTTCTGATATTTTCCAGTGATAGCTTGAACTACTCTTACATGTTTATAACTCTCAGCCATGTGTTTTTAAGAGGTTGTTTTTTAGAAGTTATTATACTTAGCTGATGAACAGGATTTTGCTTTCCCAAATTCATTTAGAATAGTTTAATCTCCCTCTTCTCAGTTCAGTCTATGTTAAGATTGTATTTTTATTCACAGTTTGTATGCCTACAAATTTCCAAATTTTTATTTCAGTCCAAAGTACTTGCTACTATGATAATGCATGTTAAACATACATGAATATGCAAAGACTCAAAGCTATTTGGATTTGAATTGCTAAGTCCCTTGCAGGTCATGAGCCAGGCATAATACTCTATCAGGAAAAGAAATACTAAAACAAATCACTTCCGAGCCAAACCAATACATGTCTCATTATTTCATTAAAGCTCCCTGACTTCAGATAACACCTGACTTTATGCATTGAGATGCTTGAAAAAATAGCTGGAAGAACTGTGTTTTGAAAAAAATCAATACCATTAAAGTCAACAGAAAACCATGAAGAGGGTCTGAAGTCACCTTAGAAACATATGCCTAGGAAGCAGTAAATATGACAATCTGATGGGGTGGGTGGTGGTAAAGGTCACTTTATACATATTAAGGTTCAAGTTCTCAGTAACTGACTCTTCATCTCACATGGACCTACATGCAGCTTGCTGATGGGAAAAAAAAAAAAAAATCACCTCAGAACCTTTTTCCACTAGCTATTCAAAATATCCATTTATCCAAAGAGTCTCTGTTCCATGAACTTGGTGGAAAACTAGACGGATTTCCATAAAATATTCATATTTTATAATCCCAGTGTGTTGCCTCAAATATATCTTCCAGTGTTTAAATTGCCTTGGAATCAATTAAAACGGTAAAGGGATTTAGAAAAATGTGACCAAGGGAGAGCTGTGTTTCAAAGGGTTTTATAGACAGTATATCTATCATTTGGTTTCCAAAAAAAAAAAAAAAGGGCAGCTACATGTTTTAATGAATAATTTTCTTAAATGTCTATCTTCATTGGGTTGTATTAGAAAGAGGAAGCCAGGTTATTCTTTTGAGATTTAATATTATAAAAGTCAACAGAAAGTTATTTTTATCCTCCTGTGGCTGAGCGAAGGCTGTGTGTGATGAAGGCGGGGCTGACAGAGGGAAAGCTTGCTTTCTTCATATTCTTTTCTTCTGACCCCCACGTGGCACTCTTGCTTATGTCCAACACCCCAGGGTTCTCCAGCCTTGGCTTGCCTTACCTAGGCAGTGTCACGCCTGGGAACCTAAATAGCTCTTCTCAACCCTTACAGTGGAAGGGGTACCTACAGCTCATTTCATTCTGCGTTATAACCGCAAGTGATTTCGTGTGGTATATTTCTCCTCCTGGCACTTGATATTCAATAGGGAAGAGTGTACAATGATTTAAAGGAATAAGAGAGTTCCAAGGGTAGAGTATCAGGTATTAGAGACCAGAGAGAAGGCAGGGATGAGGGTGACATATTTGTAGTGCAGAGGCCCTTCCTGATGTAATCTTAATCCCTGCGTGATGCTAAACCACATCTCCTCTTGGAGTAAGGCGAGGACTCTTAAAGGTTATCTGTAGGACAGACAATAAGAGATGGGGGTGAGTGTTCAGGGGTGTGTACGAAGGGATTCCCATTTTAGGATTATAAAAACAATCCTACAGAGAAAGGCTTTAAGAGATTAAGAAGAATAGTTCAATTCTTTTCACCTCTTTAGATAGAGAAGTACCCCAGAAAGGATAAGATGTGACTAAACTTTCTAAGAGACATGGAACTTAGAGAAAGGGGCCTATCTTTAGGTGAAATAAAGCAGAGTAAAGATCAGGAACTTGTTTGTTTGCCAACCCAGAATTTCCTGGGCTGCTTCCTAAATCTATATCAAAGTCATGAGTCATCACATATAATATGATTTTTTTTGCTCTATTTAAATTTTACTATGTCATATACAGACCTAATTTTTATCCTAGTCACTTTTGTACTCTGCTAACATCAAAAATAGATTTTATTTATATTATACAATAGACTACCAAATAACTCAAATAATATAACAGGTAATAAAGTCAGAGATTAAAATAGCCATATATACCTCCCCCCCAAAAGTAATTATACTTACTGCTGCTTTTCCTGAAACAAGGCAGCTTTAAATTATGTAAAATAAAAAGTGTTCAAAGCTCATCCTGTGGGTTCATCTGCATTAGATTCTTTTGGGCTTCAATAACATTAAGTCTTTTGATTAAAAATTGAGAGGGGGTTATCCATAAGAAATCACATGGAAATAAAAAAGGTGATAAACATGTCCCTATGGCCATCCTGCACAGGAATCCAGGCGACAGGGACTACGCTGGACTTCACAGGGAAAAGAGAAACTATACATTTGGGCTTCAAAGAGACTGAACTAGTTTGCTAGTTCAACATTTGTCCCCAGTTTACTGTAGTACAAGCTTCCATTGTTACCTCCTTACTTCCTCAGCATCAGAATCTTTTTCAGGAACATGAGTCAGTTACTTGTGTTGTTTGTACCCTTTATTGTGCATCTTTTTACTTCAGTTCCCCACTATCACCTAACTCGATTCTCTGAATCTCCAGTTCAAGCTCTGGGGAGAGGGAGCTATCCCTCTTGTCCCTATGTTAGCCTACAGTTTGGCTTCTGTTGAACCAGATGCTATTCCACTGCCCTGTCATCTGTGATGTCAACTGTGTGTGGTTATTTCTGTTAGAATAGGGCTCTGGGCACAGCAGGTATTCTGCAGTTTTGTATATATGAAGCCAGTAACCTAAGTAAAATATCCGTTAAAAACATAGGGATAGAATTTTCTACCATTTTTATTTTAAATTACTTGGTATAAAAAGCATAGGTAATGTCATGTAATACTTAGTTCAGTAGATAGCTTACCTGTGCATTTGCTTAAAAATAGACAATAATATATTTTTATAAAATGCATAGTTTGTAAGTTCTTTTCACTTAATTTTTCACATAAAATGACTTCACAAAAATCTATGAAGCATGCAGGGAATATATGTTACTCCTACCTAGGACCTTAGTATAAGGTTGACCCTCAATAGACAAAGCCATTATTTGTTGGTTAAATAAACAAAGCAGGGTTGTGTCTTTCTCTAGGTCAGGTAGCCAGGGTACAGTGGAGCTGAACTGAAGCCCAAGTCTGGTAAGTGGCTAAGTGTTCCTTCCACAATACCTAGCGACTCAATGGGAGTCAACTGGTGGATGTTTTTTGATAATAAGAGGAGCCTAGATAAAAGGCACTAAAGGATAAGAAAACACAAAAAGGATATTTAAAAGTTTAGATAATGTGTGCTGGCAATAAATCTGTATGTCTTAAAGTTATCGCCCTTTCTTTTGAATATTTCTACCCTGTGGACTCACTCAGGGTTTGAGTATTAGGAAACTCATGTACAGTGTAAATCTTCCCAGATCTCAATTTCTCTGCATAGGTGGTGACTCTAGCTTAGTCAGTGGAGATCAAAACCATGTGAATGTGTGAGTGGCAATTGACAAGACAACTACAGAGATGATTCCATACCGGGAAGAGAGAGAGAGATTTAATGAGTGATGTGGTTACAAGCAGTCCTCATTTTTTTTTTCACCATCTTTGAAATGTAGTATAAAATGGGGATTTGAAGAGAAATTTCATGATGTTAGTATTCGATTGTCTTCCTATGACAAGGAAGTATTATTACCACTGGGAAAAATACTCAATATGAGCAAGTTACTATAAAATGCTAAATTATCAAGCCAAGATAATTTCATGCTCCCTTTGCCCCCAGTGAATTAGTGCAAATTGCATCTCATGCTTATTGGTCTACAAAAATCCATGCACAATAAGAACACAGGGATTTCTGCAGTTTGTTTGTAAATGTATATACAGACACAAGTAACAAGACTATTTTTTAATTTTAATAGTTTGTTATAGACTAATAGGTGCACTCATTAGCCTACCTCTACACGGGTTCCTTTTGGTGACTTCAAAAACCATACTAATTAGCAGTTATTGGAGGAATATAACCCGAGAGCAAAGACATGGGTGCTGGATCTGAGAAAGAGAACTTTAAAATATGTGAAATCTTAGAATATAAAGTTTTCAAATAAAAGGGCACCAAATTATCTTATTTTGTAAAGTGTTTCTTACATTGCGGCAGACTTCTTGCTGACTTGAATAATAATCCATTGCTTTCAAGTCTTTTTATATCTTCTTCACTGCATGGACCCCATGTTTTGAAATATTATTGCCTATAAACTATATTTCCTAAGTAATGATGAATTTATTGCCCATTTTTAATTAATCTATTGTAGGTAACTGTTAATGAGGACTGCTGAGCAGCATGGATTGAAGTTACTATGTTCGGATGATATAATTCCAGCCTAAAGCAAAGCCGTAGGATATATAGTCAGCAGTGGGATATTTAATTGGGAGTAAATACGTAGCTTCTGATAGGCTTTATGAAGCATCAAGCAGACCATATTCACCTTTGTGGCTGCCCATGAACTCTAGGAAGGTAGATTGAAAATCCAAGAGTTCATTTCATTTAGAAAAAGCAAACAGTAGGAAACAGGTAAGGAAGAGAAACAGCCTTACCCTTGATAAGACCTTTAGTGACTGTACAATCCTGAATTTTTATTTGTTCATTTTTTGTTTGTTTGTTTCTTTTGATTTTTATACTGCAGGTTCCTATTAGTCATCAATTTTATACACATCAGTGTATACATGTCAATCCCAATCGCCCAATTCAGCACACCACCATCCCCACCCCACCACGGTTTTCCCCCCTTGGTGTCCATACGTTTGTTCTCTACATCTGTCTCAACTTCTGCCCTGCAAACCGGTTCATCTGTACCAGTTTTCTAGGTTCCACACACATGCGTTAATATACGATATTTGTTTTTCTCTTTCTGACTTACTTCACTCTGTATGACAGTCTCTAGATCCATCCACGTCTCAACAAATGACTCAATTTCGTTCCTTTTTATGGCTGAGTAATATTCCATTGTATATATGTACCACAACTTCTTTATCCATTCGTCTGTTGATGGGCATTTAGGTTGCTTCCATGACCTGGATATTGTAAACAGTGTTTCAATGAACATTGGGGTGCATGTGTCATTTTTAATTATGGTTTTCTCTGGGTATATGCCCAGTAGTGGGATTGCTGGATCATATGGTAATTCTATTTTTAGTTTTTTAAGGAACCTCCATACTGCTCTCCATAGTGGCTGTATCAGTTTACATTCCCACTAACAGTGCAAGAGGGTTCCCTTTTCTCCAAACCCTCTACAGCATTTATTGTTTGTAGATTCTCTGATGATGCCCATTCTAACTGGTGTGAGGTGATACCTCATTGTAGTTTTCGTTTGCATTTCTCTAAAAATTAGTGATGTTCAGCAGTTTTTCATGTGCTTCTTGGCCATCTGTATGTCTTCTTTGGAGAAATGTCTATTTAGGTCTTCTGCCCATTTTTGGATTGGGTTGTTTGTTTCTTTAATATTGAGTTGCATGAGCTGTTTATATATTTTGGAGATTAATCCTTTGTCTATTGAATCGTTTGCAAATATTTTCTCCCATTCTGACGGTTGTCTTTTCGTCCTGTTTGCTTTCCTTTGTTGTGCAAAAGCTTTGAAGTTTCACTAGGTCCCATTTGTTTATTTTTGTTTTTATTTCCATTTCTCTAGGAGGTGGGTCAAAAAAGATCTTGCTGTGATTTATGTCAAAGAGTATTCTTCCTATGTTTTCCTCTAAGAGTTTTATAGTGTCCGGTCTTACATTTAGGTCTCTAATCCATTTTGAGTTTATTTTTCTTTATGGTGTTAGGGAGTGTTCTAATTTCATTATTTTACATGAATCTGTCCAGTTTTCCCAGCACCACTTATTGAAGAGACTGTCTTTTCTCCATTGTATATCCTTGCCTCCTTTGTCATAGATTAGTTGACCATAGGTGTGAGGGTTTATCTCTGGGCTTTCTATCTTGTTCCATTGATCTATGTTTCTGTTTTGTGGCAGTACCATATTGTCTTGACTACTGTAGCTTTGTAGTATAGTCTGAAGTCAGGGAGTCTGACTCCCCCAGCTCTGCTTTTTTCCCTCAAGACTGCTTTGGCTATTCAGGGTCTTTTGTGTCTCCATACAAATTTTAACATAATCTGTTCTAGTTCCGTAAAAAATGCCATTGGTAATTTGATAGGGATTGCACTGAATCTGTAGATTGCTTTGGGTAGTGTAGTCATTTTCACAATATTGATTCTTCCAATCCAAGAACATGGTATATCTCTCCATCTTTTGCTATCATCTTTAATTTCTTTCTCCAGTGTCTTATAGTTTTCTGCATGCAGGTCTTTTGTCTCCCTTGGTAGGTTTATTCCTAGGTATTTTATTCTTTTTGTTGCAGTGGTAAATGGGAGTGTTTGCTTATTTTCTCTTTCAGATTTTTCATCATTAGCCGATAGGAATGCAAGAGATTGCTGTGCATTAATTTTGTATCCTGCAACTTTACCAAATTCATTGATTAGCTCTGGTAGTTTTCTGGTGGCATTTTTAGGATTCTCTATGTATAGTATCATGTCATCTGCAAACAGTGACAGTTTTACTTCTTCTTTTCCAATTTGGATTCCTTTTATTTCTTTTTCTTCTCTGATTGCCATGGCTAGGACTTCCAAGACTATGTTGAATAATAGGGGTGAGAGTGGACATACTTGTCTCATTCCTGATCTCAGATGAAATGCTTTCAGTTTTTCACCATTGAGAATGATGTTTGCTGTGGGTTTGTCGTATATGGCCTTTATTATGTTGAGGTAGTTTCCCTCTATGCCCACGTTCTGGATAGTTTTATCATAAATGGGTGTTGAATTTTGTCAAAAGCTCTTTCTGCATCTATTGAGATGATCATATGATTTTTCTCCTTCAATTTGTTAATATGGTGTATCACATTGATTGATTTGCGTATATTGAAGAATCCTTGCATCCCTGGGATAAATCCAACTTAATCATGGTGTATAATGCTTTTAATGTGTTGTTGGATTCTGTTTGCTAGTATTTTGTTGAGGATTTTTGCACCTATGTTCATCAGTGATGTTGGTCTCTAATTTTCTTTTTTTGTAGTATCGTTGTCTGGTTTTGGTATCAGGCTGATGGTGGCCTCATAGAATGAGTTTGGGAATGTTTCTTCCTCTGCAGTTTTTTGGAAGAGTTTGAGAAGGATGGGTGTTAGCTATTCTCTAAATGTTTGATAGAATTCACCTGTGAAGCCATCTGGTCCCGGACATTTGTTTCTTGGAAGATTTTTAATCACAGTTTCAATTTCATTACTTGTGATTGGTCTGTTCATATTTTTGTTTCTTCCTGGTTCAGTCTTGGTAGGTTATACCTTTCGAAGAATTTGTCCATTTCTTCCAAGTTGTCCATTTTATTGGCATAGAGTTGCTTGTAGTAGTCTCTTAGGATGCTTTGTATTTCTGCGGTGTTCGTTGTAACTTCTTCTTTTTCATTTCTAATTTTATTGATTTGAGTCCTCTCCCTCTTTTTCTTCATGAGTCTGGCTAATGGTTTATCAATTTTGTTTATCTTCTCCAAGACCAACTTTTAGTTGTATTGATCTTTGCTATTGTTTTCTTTGTTTCTATTTCACTTATTTCTGCTCTGATCTTTATGGTTTCTTTCGTTCTGGTAACTTTGGGTTTTGTTTGTTCTTTCTCTAGTTCCTTAGGTATAAGGTTAGATTGTTTACTTGAGATTTTTCTTGTTTCTTGAGGTAGGCTTTTATAGCTATAAACTTCCCTCTTAGAACCGCTTTTGCTTCGTCCCATAGGTTTTGAATCGTCGTGTTTTCATTGTTATTTGTCTCTAGGTATTTTTTGATTTCCTGTTTGATTTCTTCAGTGATCTATTGGTTATTTAGTAATGTATTGTTTAGCCTCCATGTGTTTGTGTTTTTTACGTTTTCTTTCCCTGTAAGTCATTTCTAATCTCATAGCGTTGTGGTCAGAAGCGATGCTTGATATGATTTCAATTTTCTTAAATTTACTGAGGCTTGATTTGTGACCCAAGATGTGATCTGCCCGGGAGAATGTTCTGTGCGCACTTGAGAAGAAAGTGTAATCTGCTGTTTTTGCATGGAATGTCCTGTAAATATCAATTAAATCTATCTGGTTTGTTGTGTCATTTAAAGTTTCTGTTTCCTTATTTATTTTCATTTTGGATGATCTGTCCTTTGGTGTAAGTGAGGTGTTAAAGTCTCCCACTATTATCGTGTTACTGTTGATTTCCTCTTTTATAGCTGTTAGCAATTGCCTTATGTACTGAGGTGTTCCTATGTTGGATGCACATATATTTATAATTGTTATATCTTCTTCTTGGATTGATCCCTTGATCACTATGTAGTGTCCTTCCTTGTCTCTTGTAACATTCTTTATTTTAAAGTGTATTTTATCTGATATGAGTATTGCTACTCCCGCTTTCTTTTGATTCCCATTTTCATGGAATATCTTTTTCCATCCCCTCACTTGCAGTCTGTATGTGTCCCTAGGTCTGAAGTGGGTCTCCTACAGACACCATATATATGGGTCTTGTTTTTGTATCCATTCAGCAAGCCTGTGTCTTTTGGTTGGAGCATTTAATCCATTCATGTTTAAGGTAATTATCGATATGTATGTTCCTATGACCCTTTTCTTAATTGGTTTGGGTTTGTTTTTGGAGTTACTTTTCTTCCCTTCTGTTTCCCACTTACAGAAGTTCCTTTAGCATTTGTTGTAGAGCTGGTTTGGTGGTGCTGAATCCTCTTAGCTTTTGCTTGTCTGTAAAGCTTTTGATTTCTCTGTCAAAGCTGAATGAGATCCCTGGCGGGTAGAGTAATCTTGGTTGTAGGTTCTTCCCTTTCATCACTTTAAGTATATCATGCCACTTTCTTCTGGCTTGTAGAGTTTCTGCTGAGAAATCAGCTGTTAACCTTATGGGAGTTCCCTTGTATGTTATTTGTCATCTTTCCCTTGCTGCTTTCAATAATTTTTCTTTGTCTTTAATTTTTGCCGATTTGATTATTATGTGTCTCGGTGTGTTTCTCCTTGGGTGTATCCTATATGGGACTTGCTGCGCTTCCTGGACTTGGGTGGCTATTTCCTTTCCCACGTTAGGGAAGTTTTCGACTCTAATCGTTCAGATATTTTCTCTGGTCCTTTCTCTCTCTCTTCTCCTTCTGGGACCCCTATAATGTGAATGTTGTTGCATTTAATATTGTCCCAGAAGTCTCTTAGGCTGTCTTCATTTCTTCTCATTCTTTTTTCTTTAGTCTGTTACATAGTAGTGAATTCCACCATTTTGTCTTCCAGGTCACTTATCCATTCTTCTGCCTCAGTTATTCTGTTATTGATTCCTTCTAGTGTAGTTTTCATTTCGGGTATTGTATTGTTCATCTCTGTTTGTTTGTTCTTTAATTCTTCTATGTCTTTTTAAAACATTTCTTGCATCTTCTCAATCTTTGCCTCCAGTCTTTTTCTGAGGCCCTGGATCATCTTCACTATCATTATTCTGAATTATTTTTCTGGAAGTTTTCCTATCTCCACTTCACTTAGTTGTTTTTCTGGGGTTTTATCTTGTTCCTTCATCTGGTACATAGCCCTCTGCCTTTTCATCTTGTCTGTCTTTCTGTGAATGTGGTTTTTGTTCCACAGGCTGCAGGATTGTAGTTCTTCTTGCTTCTTTATTTGTTCACTTTTCATTCATTTATTATGCATATACTTTGTGCCAGACATTCTACTCTTTATCATACATAGAAAGATAAAAGATAGTTCCTCATTTTAAGAAGTTAAGCCAACAAGAACAACAAGCAAGTATACAATCTCAGTACCGTGTGGCAAAGGCCATGTTACATGACAAGGTGGAAGCTTGGTGGACTGTCAACTATGAGTTCCAGATCTGCCCTTGATTTCAGCAGGAAAGTTATTTATGTTTCCTCTAGAGATTATCATGGGTACAGATTACATTAGTGTATTAAATAACAATTTCAAGGCTTTTAATTCTCTGCGCTATTTAATTTCCCTTGTTCTGTGGAAGTCCAGTTGGTGTTACAAACTGCTACTTGATCATTTCATCATTGTTAGCTTGCTCTGAGTGTTATGTTCTCAGTAGATATCACTTTAATACGTGTTTTGTGTTTGGTCTAAATTATATCTGACAACAGGAGGTTGAATTCCAAGACACTAGTTGGTGGTCATTGTGGAATTTTATTCTCTGGTAATTTATTTCAAATTTTAGGCCAGCATGAAATTGGGTTTAGAAAAAAGGGACAGGACACAGCCTTTAAAATAATAAGATCTCTCTATGTTGTTCAGTTTTAAATGGTCTTGTGGTTTTGTTTTATTTGAAGATAAATGTGTCTTTTAGAAACAAGATATATGTTATATATTTACTTATTTTTAATGCTTCTCACATTCTAATGAGATTTATGGAAATTACTGTTGTTCCCACTTCTTAATAAAGAAATTGAGATCATTTCCAAACTGCTAACAAATATTTAAGTGAAATTTTGGGAGTATGCAGCAATCTAGATGAAATCAAACAACTGTTTTTAATATGACTTTTTATAGCATACTTAGTAGTTTAAGGGCCACATATGCATATTTGGGGTACCCAGAGTCAAAGGCAGAATTATTTAAGAGATGTTGTACCTAATGTCATTGCTTATTATAAAAAAATAATACAAAAATGCAAATTGCTTTTCTAGTTATCAAAATGATATTTTCTACATGAGTATAACTTCATTAAATTTGACGTCTGTAAAGCATATTTGATTTTAGATGATACTTTCCAATTATAATGAAATGGCCATTTGGGGCATTGGACGTAGAATACTACCTCACTGTATGTAACCTCCCTGCTCTATATGTGTGAGGCTCTCTTAAATTAAATACAGACTTTGTAAGTTATATGTAATCTCTTTCCAGAGAAGCAATGGAATCCTTTTGATTGAAAGTGATGGACAGACTTCCTCACTCAAACCTTCTTGTTCAGTAACAAAATTTATTTTCCAGACATAGCGTAGGCTTCAAGCCTTGGTACAAGCAGCAACTGAGTGATGTTGCGAAGGACCCAAGTTCTTTCCATCTTCATCTCTCTGCCTCTCTCAGCATTGGCAGTTTCTTAAATCTGATTATTCTCACAGCCGCAAGATGAGTGCCAATGACCACTGAGGCCACATGCTTCCCTGTTTGGGAAAGAGTAGAAAGAGCAGCTTCTCCCCACCACCATGACAGTTTAGAATATGTGCCCTCTCCTGAATCAATAAATGTCATTAGAGGAGTGTCAACACACTTATTATCTTAGACTAATGAGTATATACTCTTGGAACTGGGGTTGGACATCTTACACTGGATCATGTTGAAGATTGATTATATGAGTCAAATTAGGGTTCTTTTAACAATGGAGAAACCTAGGGGAGGGAAGGCATTAGGGAGCAGTAGACAATCTACAGAGTGTTCCCTGACAATGAATAGATACTTTTATAAAACTTGGCCTTATGAATGAATTGCTTGGCAGTAAGACAGTAGTTGTTGGATGGCCACCCAGATAGTACCCCCCTCGGAGAAAAGCTGATAATGCCAATGAAAATGTGACAGTTTGCCATTGATTTTCAAAGGAACTTTCTTACTCCTTTTATGGACTTCTAGTTGGACTTGTCTTGGAGTCTAAAATGGAAACATTTGGTAAGATTAACAAAACAATTTATGATTATTCTCAAATGGGATAGGCCTTCTCTCCAGGGATTCTCAGTGGTGTACCAGGCAATACAAAGATCCACTGGCCACATTTGGCCCATCTTACTAGTATATCAAAGTCAAGACAGTTTGGGGAGAAAACAAGTAATATAAGGGAAAGCCATTCTAAATCTTCACCTAAAATTTAACAAACATGTTACATTAGAATGAAAAACTTATTAAAAGAAATTTTGGGGCTTCCCTGGTGGCGCAGTGGTTGAGAGTCCGCCTGCCGATGCAGGGGACACGGGTTCGTGCCCCGGTCCGGGAAGATCCCACATGCCACGGAGCGGCTAGGCCCGTGAGCCATGGCCGCTGAGCCTGCGCGTCCGGAGCCCGCAACGGGAGAGGCCACAACAGTGAGAGGCCCGCGTACCAAAAAAGAAAAAAAGAAATTTTGTACCAAACGCTACTTCTTGCCACACACCAAGTTCACTCTGGACCACTCCACCCATACACACTTTACTGCCCCTAAACCTTCATGTGCAGTAATTCTTCTCTCTGGCAAGAGTACTTCTGTGGAGAAACGTCTTAATATGTGCAACAAATTAAACATATAACATTCTAATATAAAAGTTAACTTTTCAAAGGTTTACATATTTTTTCCTATATCTCAAGGCAACCTGTTACTAATCAGTACCTCCAGATAAGTGCCTTGGAATTTTACTCTTAACTTCTTCATTGAGAATGAATCCTCCCTAAAAACATAAAAAAATAAGCCTGCTAGAGAGCCCACACGAGGATGTTTATTCCCTGGAGAAATAAAACTCCCTTTTTTAATGTTTGAACAAGATACTCTCTCTTACAAGGTGAGAGACCTTGTAACCCGCTCTTAAGCCATAAGTACTGACCTGTCGTGAGGCCCCAGGGAAGTCCAGCGAGAACCTGATTTGGGTCTCATTTCTTTTTTTTTGTTTTTTTTTTTTGTTTGGTACGTGGGCCTCTCACTGCTGTGGCCTCTCCCATTGCAGAGCACAGGCTCTGGACGTGCAGGCTCAGCGGCCATGGCTCACGGGCCCAGCCGCTCCACGGCATGCGGGATCCTCCCGGACCGGGGCACGAACCCGTGTCCCCTGCATCGGCAGGCGGACTCCCAACCACTGCGCCACCAGGGAAGCCCGGGTCTCATTTCTTGTTCTGCTGTGAGTCTAGTGCACTCACCACCAGTGGTGCTGCTTGTTCTGACAGATCCCATCAGTATGAAAAGCCAAGAGAAGTGTACTGCCCCCATCTTTCAGTATGACTCGTCTGTCACAACATTTGAATTTCCTTCATTCGTGTAGGGGTTTCTAAGCTCTTGATTCTTTTTTTTTTTTTTCCCTGTATGGTATGCTTTGAGGCTAGTGAAAATGTACTCACTGGAAACAGGTGAAATTCAGAGGTGGGAGCTCACTTGAGGACATTATACCTGACCTCATGGTGAGATGATGTTAATGCATCTCTTACCATAAGGCAGGTCTGGTGCCCAGTGCTTCGCAGGGATGATCTCAGTCTCCCAGCGAGGCTGAGGTGAGCACTGTATTCTCTCCCCTGTATTGGTGAGGAATCTTAGAAGAGTAAACTAACCTGTCTGAAGCTGCACATCTTTCACCTGCTGCTGATGGCTTCTCCTGCTAAACCCAGTAGAGTGCGTGTTTGTGCATTTTTGTGGGAGACTACAGATTTGTGTTTCTTATGTGCCATGACATAGGATCAAGATAGATGCTCACTGACCTATTGTCAAGGTGAGAGTTTAGAACCATTCTGTTATTTCTGATCTAATTGTCAAAGCACAGTTTATTTGCCAAGATGCAAATTCTATTTTCTAAAATCCTAGGTAAGAAATGTTGGGCTTCTCTGGTGGTGCAGTGGTTGAGAGTCCGCCTGCCGATGCAGGGGACACGGGTTCGTGCCCCGGTCCGGGAAGATCCCACATGCTGCGGAGCTGCTGGGCCCGTGAGCCATGGCCACTGAGCCTGCGCGTCCCGAGCCTGTGCTCCACAACGGGAGAGGCCACAGCAGTGAGAGGCCCGTGTACCGCAAAAAAAAAGAAAAAAAGAAAAGAAAAAAAATTCTGTACTTTATACAGAGAAAATATGAAATTGTCTATTTTGAGTTGATATTTGTTATGTGTGTATGTGAATGTTTTTAAGCTGGGTACACACTCCTTCTAGATACACCATTCTCAGGGGTTTACCAGGAAATATAAGGACCCACTGAATTGGATAGATAATATCAGAGGTTTATAATGCACAGCTCCTTCCCTAAATGAGCTTCCTTTCCATTGAAAAGGCAAGATGCCGACAGATAATTATAAATTTAAGGAACATAAATACCATGGAGCTAAGGAGAGGAAGAAATTAAACCTTAGGGTCATGTAATAAAAACCGTAAATCATTTTGGAGCACTTCTGTGCCAGCCACTGTGCTGCATTCATTATTTGATTTAATCCTGAGAGGTGTTCTTGTCATCAATATTGTAAGGGTGCAGAAGCAGAAGGTCAGGACAATGGAATGACTGCCCAAGGTTCCACAGTGGAGCTGGAGCAGTGATGTGAGCCCAGCCTGTCAGACTCACATGGCCTCTGCCAGTTCTCCATCTACTCTCCCCAAGATAGATTGACTTAATTACAAGGCCATTAAAAAGGTGCCAGTGTTCCAGTTCATGAACATAGATGATGAGGGCAAACTGAATGCAGGAGGTATCAGGCAAATATCATGGTTGGGTGTGTGGTTCTACCTCTAATCACATGGATGAGGTGATGTTAAATACCTCCTGTCCTATTCCATATTCTTATCAATGAACTGAGATTCAAAAATAGCATTTACGAAGTACTTGATTAGAACCGAACAATACAGTAGAGCAAGTGTCAAAAATCACTAGAGGCTCTAAGTTGAAGGAGTCTACTTAACAAACATACCAAACAGCCATGATTTCCAATCATGGATGTCCCACTTTATCCCCCAGGTTATGTAATGTTTATCTCTCACACGTTGCTTTCAGATAGTTACTGATCGGTGTATGAATTTTTAGATCTAATATAAAACTTAAAGGAGTTAAACTTACATTTCATAACAGAAGGGATGACTTATGTGTTTCAAACATGAACTGAAAATCTTTGGGTGGAGCCATGCATATGACTTGTCTCTCCTGACCAGAGCTATCAGAAAGCAGAGGAAGGGTCTTTCCACCTGTGCTGTGCAGGCTCAGACGCTAAAAGTTGAAGGGACCCTCGTTCTGAGCATGGCTGTCAATGGGCGCAGGAGTCACAGTATAGTCTTCAGAGTTAGACACAGGAATCTGAGGTCTGACTCTTCCACTCATTAGCCGTATGATTTCTAACAGATTTTTGACATTACTACACCTTAATTTTTTCATCTGTAAATGGTGGTTACCCTATGGGATTGTTTAATCATGAAATCAAATAACACATGTGTTAAAGTGCGTTGCATGGTGCCTAGCACGTAGTAAGTCCTCAATAAACGATAGCTTTCATGATTACTAGTATTATTCCCATTTATAGATTGCAGGCATGCAGTAGAAAATTCTAGAATCTCTCAATCTTTTAGGTTTGTCATTCTTTAAAGATACCCTGGAAATGTAAAGTGATTCACTAGTGTTTTTTAATTCCTTTGAACATTCTGAAAGGATTTTTGAGGCTTTGCAGAAAGGAGAGTCGCATGTATAGCAACTTGTGCACAATTATTCCGTAGTTTCTTAATCGAAGTATCCTTTGTAGTCTGCTGTCCTTTCTCCACCACACTGTGCTTCTTTTCGTGGATACCAGAATTAAATCAATGCTGAAACATTAATCAGAGAAGAGCTTTTGTTGTTGTTTTTTCCCCTTCTTGAAAAGAAAACTAATAGGTTCAGTGAAGATATAACCAGCCTGATAACATAGCCTGTTGGACAGGCCTTCTCTACCTCAGATTTTTCTTTTCCTTTCTGGAAAGATTGTCTTGGAGAAGGTGGAAAAATAAAACTGGGCTCTGGATTTTTTTTAAGGTCATCCAGTTAGTTATAAGAGAAAGAAAAAATTGCCTTGGGTTTTATTAACAGGAAAGGACAGCCGTGATGGGTGTTGTCTTTGCAAATATCCCCCACAATAGTAGTAGATGAGAGCATGGATGCCATCGTCACATTGATGTTGTGAATGGGATTTTCTTGACACCTGTGTTTTCACTGTGATAGAACTGCCGATCCTTTTTGCAGGGAAAAGGGTGGGAAAAACCCGAGCTACAGCTCTGCTAATGTTAGTGCTTCTTTATATAGACAGATCCTGCTCAACCTGCACAGTTTTTATTCCTATATTCATTACGACAGTAACATTTTTCCTCCCATGATGGAATCTGTCTTAGTAGTCAGCAGCTGCACACTGCACACCTCCAGAGTTTTATTTTAAAGCTTTGCTACTGTGTTGGTGGCAAAGATCATCGTAAAGGAGAAGAAAGGATTCTAGTACGGAAATGTAGATGAACCAGAATGGTTAGTGAAAATACTACTGAAACAATGAGAATTGTTCTTTTTTTTTTTTTTTAAGGGAGACCGTTAGTAATGTCACTGTTCAGGATCAAACAATTGTATATACTGTCCGTGCTCAGGGAGAAAAAAGCTATGAAGTCCAAACTAGAAAATCGGCTTTACATTTTGCTCTCAAAGGCTGTTCATGTTATACTCATCTGTCCATGTGTAAACAGAATAAATCATCTGTTAGAGCCTATCAGCTGTAAACTCCTTGTGGTGCTCTGAACAGTCTATGCCAAACATGCTATGGTTTCAGTCTCAGTGCTTCCCTGCCTCCCACCCTCCAGTGCCTTCTCCAGCCTCCCCTTCCTCTCCTCTGCCCCTTCTGCCTGGTGAACTATTATCTGTACTTTAAAACCCAATTCAAAGTACACTTACTATTTTGTAATAACCTACAAGGGAAAAGAATCTGAAAAATATATATATATATGTGCATATATATAACTGAGTCACTGTGCTGTACGCCTGAAACTAACATGACATTGTAAATCAACTCTATGTCAATAAGAAACAAACAAACAAAACCCAATTCAAGTGTTATTGGTAGTCTCTTCTGTTGACGTTTTCCTCCTCACTTCTCCTCTCATCAACCCCCATACCTCATACATGTGTCTCTAATTCTGCTTTTCACTATAGGTTTTAGTTACTGGTCCTTCTCCCCTAGGTAACCTTTCTTGACTCTTTCCAACCTTCATCTCTAGCCAGTTGGACCAGGGAAAACTACTCAGGACTCCCAGTGCACCAAGTAAGTATCTCCGGTGCTGCACTATTGCCTTGTAATTGGGGAGTTCTGTGGAAACACTTGTCTCCTCTATTAGGCTATAAATTCCTTAAAATCAGGAGCCCTTCTTCATATCCACTGTTGTGCCCACAGCAGCTAGCATATGGGCCACTCTCCATAAAGAGTTGTTAAAGGAAAAGACTATTTTAATAATTGTGGTGCCCCAAGAAGTAGTACAAGTGTGTGGAGATGGCAGCAACTAGACAAATATTTGCTGGATTGGATTAATCTGCTCTATTAGAATGGGGCTTATTAGCAAGCAGCAGTAGAATGGACCTGTACATACATGGCAGATGGTGGAGGGAAGGGTGGAATGAGGTACAGAGCTTTGAGTCATGGCAGATAGGCAACCAAATTCTTAGGTTATAGCAATATTTTTTTCTGAAGATTGTTGAAGGGATCTAAAACCTTTGGGTTAAAGTAAATTCCATTACAAAGGTCCATGGCCAAGGAAGTGTTATTGATTGGATTAACCCCGCTCGACTTCGCAGTGAGAAGAAGCAGCTTCTGTTTAAGCTTTCTCATTTTCTGTTGGAAATATCCCTCTCTCCTCAGTGATAACCCAGACACATAAACATGGGACCACAACCAAAAGGACTGCACACTGTTCTCAGAAACCTTTTGGCCAAACCTCTCTAGCTGTCAGCTCAGTATCAATGACAGGCATTCATTTGAGGGGATTCACTGATTTTCAACTGTAAAATCCTTTATGGTTACTTAATGGATAAAAACTTCCTTTTCCACCTTTCAGAAACTTCCTGTTGACAGGAATAAAACATGAAGGCTTCTAGTTTTGCTTTCTGCCACAAATAGATGTTAATGGTCATATCCCAAGGCCTTTAGGGTTCTTTTTCTCTTTCCTATTCTTTTACCACAATTTTAATGAGGAAAATATTTCTCTGTATAATTCCTCCTCTGACACACAGTAGCCCTAAGAGCATTTTTGCTGGGTCCAGCATCCTATCTGAAAGTAAGTTATTTGAATGACTACAAAATGAAATACTTTCAGATCTCTTGAAATGTATTTTAATGTTTGTAAAGAATATATAACCCATGCTAATTGCAAGGCACTTTGGTAAATGCTATATGGTTTCCAGTAGTATTCAGTACATTTATTTTATATATTAAAGATTCCTAGATTTTATTTTTTAAAGAGTTATACTGCTGTATTAGTCATCCGTTGCTTTGTAACAAATTACCCCCAAATTTAGTAGCTTAAACAGCAATAATAATTTATTATTTCTCATGGTTTCTTTGGATCAGGAATTTGTGAAGGGCTCAGCTGGGGGCAAGGGGCGTCATGAGATTGTACCAAGGAGTTGACTGGGGCAGCAGTTATCTGAAGGCTAGATTGAGGCTGGAGGATCCATTTCTGACATAGTTCACTCATGTGGTAATTCGTTCTATAGAGAGGGTCTCCTTTCCCTCCATGGGGGCCTCTTATTCAGAGAGCAATCCAAGAGATCAAGGTAATAGCTTTTATGCTTTTTATGACCTGCTGAATTCTACTGATTGAGGCAATTTCAAATTTCTACTTAGGTTAAGAGTGGTTGGGGGATAGGAGTAGACACAGACACATCTTTCAGGGGTCAAGGATTGACACTCTTTGAAGGAGTGTCAATGTCACATATCATGATGGACTGGGAGATACACACACACACACACACACACACACACACACACACCTCTCTTCGGAAAATACAGTCTGCCACAACCGGCACAGTAGAAATTGAAAAACATCACCCTGGAGACTTGAGTAATAAACAAGATATATGACCTCTGCTTTTAGAGAGCTTACGGTCTAAGGGAATGAGACAAGAAAAGGAGGGCATGAATAGTCATTTTACAAGCCGTAACAGGAAGGTTATGTGAACCCAGAGGAGGGGCAATGTCTTGAGGGCATGGATGGAAGCCCATCCTGGATGGAAGAGTTGAAATTTGTTTGGCCTTTGAAGCCTAAGTCAGCTATTTTGAAATAGTGTCATAGACTTCTTCATTATGGATGTGGGCTTCCAATCTGTTATCAGAATGCTCTAATACATGTAGTTTTTACATATATTATTTAGGTGCAGCTTTGAGAAACAAGTTTGCTTTTATTATAAAGCTCCAATCCTTGTTTTAGAAACAAATTATTATTCATTGGGGCATTTCAACGATTTTTCCTGTGTGTAAAGGTGTGACTTCAGTTTCAGAAGTTTAATTTAGATCTCTTGAAGTGTCTGTAAATTTACATGGATAGTGTCTAAAATTCCACTTGACGTTGAAAAGCAGCCAGGATCCTTTATTTATGGTCTTTGAAAGATTATGGTTGTACCTTTTAAAAATGACCAAAGGATTCATTTGGAATTAGTATGTATGCCATTATTCTAAGCCTATTTTTTCCTCCAAGTAAAATCCTTTTAAAGTGTAATTCTGTTCTAGTGAAAAAATATATATATACTCTAATTTCTTTTCTGTTTTTAACATCTTTATTGGAATATAATTGCTTTACAATGGTGTGTTAGTTTCTGCTGTATAACAAAGTGAATCAGCTATACATATACATATGTCCCCATATCTCCTCCCTCTTGTGTCTCCCTCCCACCCCTGTAGGTGGTCACAAAGCACGGAGCTGATCTCCCTGTGCTATGCAGCTGCTTCCCACTAACTATCTGTTTTACATTTGGTAGTGTATATATGTCCATGCCACTTTCTCACTTCGTCCCAGCTTACCCTTCCCCCTCCCCGTGTCATCAAGTCCATTCTCTACATCTGCGTCTTTATTCCTGTCCTGCCCCTAAGTTCTTCAGAACCATTTTTTTTTTTTTTTAGATTCCATATATATATATGTGTAAGCATACGGTATTTGTTTTTCTCTTTCTGACTTACTTCACTCTGTATGACAGACTCTAGGTCTGTCCACCTCTCTACAAATAACTCAACTTCGTTTCTTTTTATGGCTGAGTAATATTCCATTGTATATATATATACATACATATATATATATATATGTGTGTGTGTGTGTATATATGTATATATATATATATATATCTTCTTTATCCATTCATCTGTTGATGAACACTTAGGTTGCTTCCATGTCCTGGCTATTGTAAATAGAGCTGCAATGAACATTGTGGTATGTGACTGGTTTTGAATTATGGTTTTCTCAGGGTATATGCCCAGTAGTGGGATTGCTGGGTCATATGGTAGTTCTATTTTTAGTTTTTTAAGGAACCTCCATACTGTTCTCCATAGTGGCTGTATCAATTTACATTTCTTCAATTAAAAGTTTAGGTTAAAATAGCCTCAGAATTGAAAAGGTTTATGGTTATAACTCTTCAGCTACTTTATCAGTCCTCAGTTGAATACAGTGCTTCCTGCAAAAGGAAGGTAAGCTAGAGGTACAGAGACCCACCAAGCCCAGGGAGGCCGTATAACGAGCTTGTGTCACTTAGCACATCATTTTGATATACATTAAATAACTATGACTTGTAGCTTTATTAATCTTCTTGAAATCAGATTTATTTAAAGAAAAAGTAGGCCACATTTGATTTTTTTTTTAAGTGGAAGAAGAAACTACTGAGTATGAATCTTACCAGTAATAAAAATAACAGAAAAGAAAGGGAAATATCAATACTTGGTTTCTGCCATTGTGGTTGGCTATGTTTCTGTGTTAAGAGTGGGGCTTTCCTTGATGTGATTAATCATATCACTCAACTAGAACTTGAGAGGATAGGTGAATGGCAGAAAATGCAAGGCAGGCATGTAAAATAAAGGGGAATGAATACATCAGAGTACTGGATAGGAAAAGAACTCTGACTTCCGTGCACAAAATAACTTATGGAAATAGCCCTTCAACGTAGATCTGTAAGAGCGTTGTGAAACTCTGGACCAGAGAGCTGGTTCGCAATTTCCAAAATATAGGGAAAATGCTACCTTTTGGAATCCTGCTTCTCCACACTGAGTGACAAGCGTATTTTTAAGTCCTTAGAAAGTTGCCTAGGAGCTGCTGGGATGTCCTGAGGGAAATGCTACAACGCATGGCTAGGAAGAAAATGTTAGTTGAAAATTAGGGTAGTTTTTAAAAACCTCCTTAGATGGTTGACACTTGAAAAGAAGTCTTTTAGAACACTGCTTTTTATACATTTGAGCTGTAGGAACACAAGATATAGGGTGGTGTTAAGGAATCTGTGAATATTCCTGCTGAAACTTGAGATGTAAGAATTCACCATTACATTATGTAGCATCAGCCCTGTGAAACAGAGACCTGATTGTGACTTTGTCTCATTCCTGTGTTTATGACCTCATGAAGATTATACAGGCATACTTACTTTTCCAATTCTATAAATAAAGCCATAAAATATATCAGCCTCCGATATATAGGGTAGAATGTTCAGTACCATTCATTTTAGGTGAAATCAGCTTATATAAGGAGAACATTGGATTAGAAGTAGAATTTCTGTTTTCTAGCTCTGCTGCTTGTTAACTCAGTTGCCCCAGGACAAATAATTGAAATTGTCTGATTTTCAGTTTACTCACCTGTCAATTGGAGACGGTGATGGCTGCCTTGTCAGCATTGTAGGTTAGGGAGAGGGTGAAATAATGAAGTGGAGAAGAGATCATTTCTAAGCTGGAAAATTCCCTGCAGAGTCCAAAATTATGATTTTCCTACCGACAGAACTGTAGTACTTTTGGCTTTATGGGTATCATTGTTCATATTCGGAGGTGATGTTACTGACCCTCTGCACACTTTAACTTGTTTCTTGTAGGAGTAGGTTGTTGAGCCCTCCACATACTCTTGTTCAGTCCTCGTATTTTGGAGCCAGGTACACATTTCAAGATACACATTTGGAGCCAGGTACACATTTCAAGATAAGCCATGGCAGGAGAGGCGAGCTTTTTTCTCTGGTCAAGTCGATCTACTATGTCATTAACACCACGGTCCAGCAAAATAACCAACCACCCCAGGCACTTTTTCCCCTAAGAAACTAGTGAAGAGTATGCTATAGCTCATTAAAAATATCGAGCAAAGAAAGAGAGTTAGGAAAAAATGCACCATTGAAGGTGTAGGATATTTAAGGGCATTTATTAGCATTTTCTGCACCAATGAAAGAGGAATGTTCTTTTTAAATAATATAATAAATAAGTCTGGGGTGTTTTATTGCTAGAAGTATGTTTTGGGAGTATGTGACGTCAAAGAAGAAGGACTCCCAGAGCAATGCTGTAAGCTTGCTAGAAGCACTGCTACAATTAACATCACCAGCATCCTCACTCGAATTTCTTTCTTTCTACATGCCGTGCACTGCTGTAAGGGCTTTCCACGTATTAGCTCATTAAACCTGTTCAACAGTACGGCACCATTATTATGCCCATTTGGCATTGGTAATAGTTGTTTTGCTCTCCTTTAGGTCCTGACCAGGTGCAGCTCGATTGACACATCTGCAAAATAAAATCCTCCCCAGCTTAAGTTAGTAAAGTACTGACCCAGGGTTGCTCCAGTCTTTTGAGTCATGATATAGGTCACACAATAAATTAATGGTAAGATATATTTGAAAACTGGTTCATTCAATTATTGAGAGATCTCAGTTCCATGGTGAGGAATTCAAGATTATTTTTCTTAGGATTCCTGAATCATAAAATAGTTAAGGGTTATCTAGTCTAACCATCCATCTGATACATTATAATGATCATCCACTTACTTCTGAAATGTGCAATTACAATATATCAGCTACTGTTGGCTCTTATTAAGGTAGAATTTCTGGCCTAAGGCCTTCCATAAATAATAGTACAAGGAGACTCATTGTATATTATTACCCATGTTAGATCTTTATCGATAACATTCACCTCCAAAGCTTATTTTTCATATGGCTTTATTACTTCTAATCAATCTACTTAAACTATATTACTCCATTTCTAGTTATGCCTAGTAAATTTTGTGTAAGCTAATTTGTTTTCCTGGAAATGTAGTGTTATTTAAAAACCTCAGACCTATTTTAACAAGTGTCATATGTTCACTTTTGTATTTATATAGCTAGAGTAAGTTATTTTAAAAAATAACCACCAAAATAAAAATTATTAAATGCTATGGTTATATAAATGTGAAGTGGATTCAAATATTGGACATTTCATTGGCAGACAACTGAAAGGTAGACTAAATATTTAAGATATGGAGCAATAGGAAAATATGTTAAAGAATTTATGTGTCCATTAATGTGATTATCTCTTTCAGGAAAATAAAATTTTCTTTGATGTCTATCTTGGATCTTTTCAAACTTTAATGTGGATCTTCTATTAAGACCAACCTTGGGAATGTAAATTGATACAGCCACTATGGAGAACAATGTGGAGGTTCCTCAAAAGGCTAAAAATAGGGCTTTCCTGGTGGCGCAGTGGTTGAGAGTCCGCCTGCCGATGCAGGGGACATGGGTTCGTGCCCCAGTCCGGGAAGATCCCACATGCCGCGGAGTGGCTGGGCCCGTGAGCCATGGCCGCTGAGCCTGCGTGTCCGGAGCCTGTGCTCCGCAACGGGAGAGGCCACAACAGTGAGAGGCCTGCATACCGCAAAAAAAAAAAAAAAAAAAAAAGGTGCATTAGATTTGATGACAGAACCAATGACCTCTCTTCCTGACCTGGACAGCAAACTGGCAGGACATGCTCCTGCATTCTCAATACAAGAATTAGATTAAAGTCACTGCAGTTTTGGGTGAGATGGCTAAGGGAAAAATACCATCCATGCTGAATCTTATTCTCAGTTGGTTTCTCTGTATTCTGTTCCATTTACTCAAAACTGGCTTGTCACTCTTTGCTTAGGCTTTTATGACTGACCATTCATTTATCCTGTCTACTGTCTTAGGATGGGCTCTTAAGTAGTCAGGCAAATGGGAGGAACCATTCGGTCACTCATAGTTCTTGATTTCCAAATATCTGGTTTTGCACACAGTAGCCTTGCAAGACATGGCATCACAGAAAGCCATTGACATTTATGAAATGACACTTTCGCTAATTTGTAGTTTGCACTTGACCGATTCCAATACCCACTAAAACCCATGTGCTTAATGCCACTGGTGATATATTTCATCACATTCATTTGCACAAGGACTGTATGCATTAGAAATAGAAATAGGACTATAACTTTAGCAAATACGAGATTAAAAAGAAGGGGAAAGACTTAAATTGTCTTTATGGGGAAAATATCCAGCCAACCACAAAATGGGCAGACATATAAAAAAGTCTCAAGGAAAGGCCTTTAGATAGGAAAAAAAATAATAATTCTTTGGTTAAAATGTCTGACAAATGTTTTACTTATCTGGGTTGCTTTTTTTAAAGTAATTGCTCAGACTCCCTGGGAGGCTTTACTATGATCAGGAGTTTAGTCCTTAGCTTTACAGATTGAAGAAATCAATATGATTAGAGTTGATAAGGCTCATGGAATCTGACTCATGTTAACCAAATGCACAAAAGACTCAAATATAAACTCATATATAAGCCATATATAAAAATTGGAACATATAACTACTGTTTACTGAGTGCTTAACTTTAGTAACAATTATAATAAAAGGTTCTTCACATACTGGGATGTGTATGATGGCAAAGAACATATATTTGGAATCAGGCAGCCATAGGTTTCAGTCTTGTCCAGACCCCTTCTAGCACTGTAACCTTAGGTTTCTTAATATGTAATGCAGGGATAATAGGATAAACTCGTAAGATTCATCTAATGTGTGCAAAGCATTAAGCATAGTACCTGGCACATAATAAGCACTGCAGTAACTATCTGCTCTTGCCATCTTTCTCCTTCTCTTGTTACTCCTACTCATCATCAGCAGCAACATTATCAAACAAATCCTATTCTCTGTGATTTAAAGCCCATTTCTTTCCATACCATCATCCTGCCTGCAGGAGTTGGGTTGTCTAGCCAGCACAATTCTCCCTAGAGGAAATCCTACACAAGAGATCGAATTATAATAAGGCAGTTCAGATACAATGCAGTCAGATAAAGGGAAATCAACCTAATAATCGGAATGTTTTTGGTCCCAACTCTGGTTGTCTGATATAGCTATTTACACGATGGAGAAATCCTGCCGTTCAGACGCAATAATTGAGTTAATTTATTAGGACTGACTATTCCAGTCACTTTAATTGTTCTTACTTGTTTCTAATAAAGTGTGTTGGGAGGACTCTGAGCATTGGGATCACATGGGAGCGTGTTTGAACTGCAGAATTTTCACCCAATCTCAGACCTGGTGAATTAGAATGTACAGTTTAGCCAAGTTGCCCAGTGATTCAAATGCACAATAGAGTGTGAAAAGTATTATCATAAGATACTCCTAAGTCTTTCTCATAGATACCTGGTCTCATCCATTATATGTAGATTCTTACTATTTTCCCTCCATAGTGTAATCTTATTCTCAGGTAATCTTATTTACAAGCCATATAGCCTTACACTATAAGTTTTTCCCCCTCCATCACTATGCCGAAAAAACAAAACCAAACTGTTGTATAAAAGAGACTAGATCAGAGGGCAGACAGCAGAAGCAAGAAGAACTACAGTCCTGCAGCCTGTGGAACAAAAACCACATTCATAGAAAGACAGACAAGATGAAAAGGCAGAGGGCTACGTACCACATGAAGGAACAAGATAAAAAAACCCCAAAACAACTAAATGAAGTGGAGATAGGCAACCTTCCAGAAAAATAATTCAGAATAATTATAGTGAAGATGATCCAGGACCTCAGAAAGAGTGGAGGCAAACACTGAAAAGCTGCAAGAAATGTTTAACAAAGACCTAGAAGAATTAAAGAACAAACAGAGATGAACAATACAATAACCGAAATGAAAACTACACTGGAAGGAATCTATAACAGAATAACTGAGGCAGAAGAACAGATAAGTGACATGGAAGACAGAATGGTGGAATTCACTACTACGTAACAGACTAAAGAAAAAAGAATGAAAAGCAGTGAAGACAGCCTGAGAGACCTGTGGGACAACATTAAATGCAACAACATTTGCATTATAGGGGTCCCAGAAGGAGAAGAGAGAGAGAAAGGACCCAAGAAAATATTTGAAGAGATTATAGTCGAGAACTTCCCTAACATGGGAAAGGAAATAGCCACCCAAGTCCAGGGAGCACAGCGAGTCCCATACAGGATAAACCCAAGGAGAAACATGCCAAGACACATAATAATCAAATTGGCAAAAAATAAAGACAAAGAAAAATTACTGAAAGCAGCAAGGGAAAAATGAAAAATAACATACAAGGGAACTCCCATAAGGTTAACAGCTGATTTCTCAGCAGAAACTCTACAATCCAGAAGGGAGTGGCATGATATACTTAAACTGATGAAAGGGAAGAACCTACAACCAAGATTACGCTACCCGCCAAGGATCTCATTCAGCTTTGACGGAGAAATCAAAAGCTTTACAGACAAGCAAAAGCTAAGAGAATTCAGCACCGCCAAACCAGCTCTACAACAAATGCTAAAGGAACTTCTGTAAGGGGGAAACACAAGGGAAGAAAAGGAACTCCAAAAAATAACCCAAACCAATTAAGAAAATGGTCATAAGAACATACATATCGATGATTACCTTAAACATGAATGGATTAAATGCTCCAACCAAAAGACAGAGGCTTGCTGAATGGATACAAAAACAAGACCAATATATATGGTGTCTATAAGAGACCCACTTCAGACCTAGGGACACATACAGACTGAAAGTGAGGGGATGGAAAAAGATATTCCATGCAAATGGGAATCAAAAGAAAGCTGGAGTAGCAATACTCATATCAGATAAAATACACTTTAAAATAAAGAATGTTACAAGAGACAAGGAAGGACACTACATAGTGATCAAGGGATCAATCCAAGAAGAAGATATAACAATTATAAATATATGTGCATCCAACATAGGAGCACCTCAGTACATAAGGCAATTGCTAACAGCTATAAAAGAGGTAATCGACAGTAACACAATAATAGTGGGGGACTTTAACACCTCACCTACACCAATGGACAGATCATCCAAAGTGAAAATAAATAAGGAAACAGATGCTTTAAATGACACAATAGACCGATAGATTTAATTGATATTTACAGGACATTCCATGCAAAAACAGCAGATTACACTTTCTTCTCAAGTGTGCACGGAACATTCTCCAGGATAGCACATCTTGGGTCACAAATCAAGCCTCAGTAAATTTAAGAAAATTGAAATCATATCAAGCATCTTTTCTGACCACAACACTATGATGTAAGATATCAATTACAGGGGAAAAAACGTAAAAAACACAAACACATGGAGGCTAAACAATACATTACTAAATAACCAAGAGATCACTGAGGAAATCAAACAGGAAATCAAAAAATACCTAGAGACAAATGACAATGAAAACACGATGATCCAAAACCTATGGGATGCAGCAAAAGCAGTTCTAAAAGGGAAGTCTACAGCTATACAAGCCTACCTCAAGAAACAAGAAAAATCTCAATCTAACCTTACACCTAAAGGAACTAGAGAAAGAAGAACAAACAAAACCCAAGATTAGCAGAAGAAAAGAAATCATAAAGATAAGAGCAGAAGTAAATGAAATAAAAACAAAGAAAACAATAGCAAAGATCAATAAAAGTAAAGCTGGTTCTTGAAGAAGATAAACAAAATTCATATACCATTAGCCAGACTCATGAAGAAAAAGAGGGAGAGGACTCAAATCAATAAAATTAGAAATGAAAAAGAAGTCACAACAGACACCACAGAAATACAAACCATCCTAAGAGACTACTACAAGCAACTCTATGCCAGTAAAATGGACAACCTGGAAGAAATGGACAAATTCTTAGAAAGGTATAACCTTCCAAGACTGAAGCAGGAAGAAACAGAAAATATGAGCAGACTAATCACAAGTAATGAAATTGAAACTGTGATTAAAATTCTTCCAACAAACAAGAGACCAGGACCAGATGGCTTCACAGGTGAATTCTATCAAACATTTAGAGAAGAGCTAACACCCATCCTTCTCACACTCTTCCAAAAAACTGCAGGGGAAGGAACACTCCCAAACTCATTCTATGAGGCCACCATCACCCTTATACAAAAATCAGAAAAAGGTACTACAAAGAAAGAAAATTACAGACCAATATCACTGGTGAATATAGATGCAAAAATCCTCAACAAAATACCAGCAAACAGACACAAACAACACAAACAGACACAAACAACATATTAAAAGGATCATACACCATGATCAAGTGGAATTTATCTCAGGGATACATGGATTCTTCAGTGTATGCAAATCAATCAGTGTGATACACCATATTAACAGATTGAAGAATAAGAACCATATGATCATCTCAATAGATACAGAAAAAGCTTTTGACAAAATTCAGCACCCATTTATGATAAAAACTCTCCAAAAAGTCGGCATAGAGGGAACCTACCTCAACATAATAAAGGCCCATATATGACAAACCCACAGAAAACATCATTTTTATGGTGAAAAACTGAAAGCATTTCCTCTAAGTTCAGGAACAATACAAGGATGTCCACTCACACCACTATGATTCAACATAATTTTGGAAGTCCTAGGCATGGCAATCAGAGAAGAAAAAGAACTAAAAGGAATACAAATTGGAAAAGAAGAAGTAAAACTGTCACTGTTTGCAGATGACATGATACTATACAGAGAGAATCCTAAAAATGCCACCAGAAAACTACTAGAGCTAATCAATGAATTTGGTAAAGAGGCAGGATAAAAAATTAATGCAGAGAAATATCTTACATTCCTATGTACTAATGATGAAGAATCTGAAAGAGAAATTAAGTAAATACTACCATTTACCTTTGCAACAAAAAGAATAAAATACCTAGGAATAAACCTACCTAGGGAGACAAAAGACCTGTATGCAGAAAACTATAAGACACTGATGAAAGAAATTAAAGATGATAGCAGAAGTTAGAGAGATATACCATGTTCTTGGAATGGAAGAATCAATATTGTGAAAATGACTCTACTACCCAAAGCAATCTACAGATTCAGTGCAATCCCTGTCAAATTACCAATGGCATTTTTTACAGAACTAGAACAAAAAATCTTAAAATTTGTATGGAGACACAAAAGACCCCGAATAGCCAAAGCAGTCTTGAGGGGAAAAAAAAGAAGCTGGAGGAATCAGACTCCCTGACTTCAGACTACACTACAAAGCTACAGTAATGAAGGCAATATGGTACTGGCACAAAAACAGAAATACAGATCAATGGAACAAGATAGAAAGCCCAGAGATAAACCCCCGCACCTATGGTCAACTAATCTATGACAAAGGAGGCAATAATGAAATATGAAAATAATGAAATTAAAACACTCCCTAACACCATACACAAAAATAAACTCAAAATGGATTAGAGACCTAAATGTAAGAGCAGACACTATAAAACTCTTAGAGGAAAATATAGGAAGCACACTCTTTGACATAAATCACAGCAAGATCTTTTTTGATCCACCTACTAGAGCAATGGAAATAAAAACAAAGATAAACAAATGGGACCTAATGAAACTTAAAAGCATTTGCACAGCAAAGGAAATCATAAACAAGACGAAAAGACAACCCTCAGAATGGGAAAGAATATTTGCACGAATCAACGGACAAAAGATTAATCTCCAAAATATATAAACAGCTCATGCAGCTCAATATTAAAGAAACAAACAACCCAATCCAAAAATGGGCAGAAGACCTAAATAGACATTTCTCCAAAGCAGACACAGATGGCCAAGAAGCACATGAGAAGCTGCTCAACATCACTAATTATTAGAGAAATGCAAATGAAAACTACAATGAGGTATCACCTCACACCAGTTAGAATGGGCATCATCAGAAAATCTACACACAACAAATGGTGTAGAGGGTTTGGAGAAAAGGGAACCCTCTTGCACTGCTGGTGGGAATGTAAATTGATACAGCCACTGTGGAGAACAGTATGGAGGTTCCTTAAAAAACTAAAAATAGAATTACCATATGATCCAGCAATCCCACTACTGGGCATATACACAGAGAAAACCATAATTCAAGAAGACACATGCACCCCAATGTTCATTGCAGCACTATTTACAATAGCCAGGTCATGGAAGCAACCTAAATGCCCATGAACAGACAAATGAATAAAGAAGATATGCTACATATATACAATGGAATATTACTCTGCCATAAAAACGAATGAAATTTGGTCATTTGTTGAGACGTAGATGGATCTATAAACTGTCATACAGATTGAAGTAAGTCAGAAAGAGAAAAACAGATATCGTATGTTAACACATATATGTGGAACCTAGAAAAATGGTACAGATAAACTGGTTTGCAGGGCAGAAATTGAGACACAGATGTAGAGAACAAACGTATGGACACCCAGAGGGGAAAGCGGCAGGGGCGTGGGGGTAGTGGTGTGATGAATTGTGTGATTGGGATTGACATGTATACACTGCTGTGTATAAAATGGTGACTAATGAGAACCTGCTGTATGAAAAAATAAATAGAGACTAAATAAGAAAACATTTTTTTCTGATTCTTTACTTAAAATTGTCTCCATCACTCAAGCCCTGGGTCTTGGCTGATGGCCTCATTTATATTTAATGGGAAAGATAGTTTTATCTTCTTCGGTTCCAGTTATTAGAATTTGCTATTTACAGGGTAATTTTTTGTTTCCTGTGACCTCTTTGAAGATTTTCACTTTTCTTTTTTCCATTTGTGTTTCTCTGCTGTGATTTCTCAATCACTGCTGCTGAAATAAGCTCAATGTCAGCCTAACACTGACCAACTGGAAACCTGACAATTATTTTTGGAAATTCTTGGTCTTCTAGTTTTTCTCAGCAGAACATAGATGCCTGTGTTATAAGGCATCTTATAAGTGGATATTCAATAAGTGGATATTCAGTAAGCCACTAGCTCCTTTTTAAATCCTTTGGACTTAAAAGAGAATTCTTCAGTCACGGTCTATGATGAGTTTCGTCTCCAAAAAGAATGTCTGTGCCAAGGTCTTTAAAACTTTGCAGGCACCTGGTGAGCCTATTCTTCGTGGAGACAGCCTCTCTATAGCCTGTCAAGCTTCTACTTATCTACTCTTCTCCATGAATTAATGGAGCTGATAAAGCATCAATCTATAAATACAGTTTTCTGTAGATTCTATCTCTCTGCTAAATTAAAATACAGGAATCTGTGTAAACAAATTGGAAGTTCTTCTTGGTCTTCAGGTTCATAAAACCCAAACACACTATTTCAAAGTTTTTGTGTATTTGTGTTATACATGCATGAGTCTTTTTTTTTTTAAGTTTAAAATTTTTTTAACATCTTTATTGGAGTATAATTGCTTTACAGTGATGTGTTAATTTCTGCTTTATAACAAAGTGAATCAGTTATACATATGTTCCCATATCTCTTCCCTCTTGCGTCTCCCTCCCTCCCACCCTCCCTATCCCACCCCTGTAGGTGGTCACAAAGCACCGAGCTGATCTCCCTGTGCTATGCGGCTGCTTCCCACTAGCTATCTATTTTACGTTTGGTAGTATATATATGTCCATGCCACTCTCTCACTTTGTCACTGCTTACCCTTCCACCTCCCTGTATCTTCAAGTCCATTCTCTAGTAGCATCTTTATTCCTGTCTTGCCCCTAGGTTCTTCTGACCATTTTTTTTTCTTTTCTTTTCTTTTTTTTTTTTAGATTCCATATATATGTGTTACCATACGGTATTTGTTTTTCTCTTTCTGACTTAAAATCTTTTGCACAGCAAAGGAAACCATAAACAAAACGAAAAGACAACCCTCAGAATGGGAGAAAATATTTGCAAATGAAGTAACTGACAAAGGATTAATCTCCAAAACATACAAGCAACTCATGCAGCTCAATATCAAAAAAACAAACAACCCAATCCAAAAATGGGCAGAAGATGTAACTAGACATTTCTCCAAAGAAGATACATAGATTGACAAAAACACATGAAAGAATGCTCAACATCATTAATCATTAGAGAAATGCAAATCAAAACTACAATGAGATATCATCTCACACTGGTCAGAATGGCCAATCTCAAAAAATCTACAAACAAGAAATGCTGGAGAGGGTGTGGAGAAAAGGGAACCCTCTTGCCCTGTTGGTGGGAATGTAAATTGATTCAGCCACTATGGAGAACAGTATGGAGGTTCCTTAAAAAACTAAAAATAGAACTACCATACGACCCAGCAATCCCACTACTGGGCATATACCCTGAGAAAACCATAATTCAAAAAGAGTCATGTACCAAAATGTTCATTGCAGCTCTATTTACAATAGCCAGGACATGGAAGCCACCTATGTGTCCATCAATAGATGAATGGATAAAGAAGATGTGGCACATATATACAATGGAATATTACTCAGCCATAAAAAGGAACAAAACTGAGTTATTTGTAGTGAGGTGGATGGACCTAGAGACTGTCATACAGAGTGAAGTAAGCCATGCATGAGTCTTGATGTAACTTATTTAAACAGGTTCATGAAGAGTCATTTCTCCAGCATTTTCATGAAAGCTTTCTCCAAAATATGTTACTTTTCAGATCCAGAATCTAGTCTCTCATTTTTGTAAGAGGAAATAGGAGGTAGTTTTCCCTCATTTTACTAAGCCTTATAGTTTAGAGAGGTAAAAACACTTACCTAAGTCTAACTGCTCCCCCCCCCACCCAAAATCAATGACTAAACCGATTGTTGTAATCCACGTGTCTTAGGTTCCAAGCCATTGCTTCATTAAGTAGCCCATATCAAAGCAACTGGATGAAAAATTTTAAATGTACTAATTCATTATTTAAGAAAACCAGTGAGGGCTTACTGATTTATTTTACTCGGCTTATCCTCCCATTCGGCAGCTCCATTTAGTGGCTAAGACACTTTTTCTTCATGTTGTCAGAAGGGCCCAAAAAACCAACAAAAACAGTATTTTCAGCTCTAAGGATTTCAACGAGGGAAGCTGTAACTTAGTTATGCTGCATGTATTCAATTAGCTTCTGAAATCTTACCTCTTCTACCAGTAAAAAAAAGGAAAATAAAGCATTAAAATTCCCAAAGGAGCGAGAGGGTGTTTTTGGCAAAAGAGTGACTCAAATGAAGAGCTTAGTAGCCAAAAACGGTATTCTTGTCGTTTTGTTTTCCTTTCAAAGAGGTGCGTTGAGCTTTAGAGTGAGGAACTGAATACGTGTACGTAAAAAGCTGCCAGGGGAACATTTCTTATGGTGCTCAGGGCTGGAAGGTCATTAGTTCCTTATTTCTTTCTCTTCACTTAACAACTAGCTCTATAAGAACAACTAGATGAGAGTCTTTCTGTGATAGATACCATTTTTCCTTCCTTTCGTCTGTCCCCGTATTTTTGTACATTTTCTCCTTTTTAATGGCCTTTGCTTTGTTGATTATTCTGTCACCATCTAAACCAAGTGATGAGTACTTTTTGTGGAGTGGTAGAACTCCAAAGTCTCTATCAATTGTAAAGTAATAAATGTTTTGCAGTGACCTAATATGTAATTAACTCAGCATTTTTTTGTGCAGTGGTAAATTGGCATTTTACTAATCAGAAAATGTATCACCTTCATAGTAATTTAAATTCTCTTCAGTTGAGATTCGGGGCCTTCAAAGATCAAGTTCTTAATAAGCCTTCCTTCTTTATTGGGTATGACACCTCAACTGGACCCCTCTGTCCAGCCAATTCAGTCTGCAAACCTTTCACAAGGCTCCCCTCTCCTGTCTGATTATTGTGTTTTGCTGATGTCATTTCCTTCCATGGAACTATCCTCCCTTTATATTTCTGTTTTCCAAATCTTACCTGCTTTCCAGAAACCAGGCCAAGTACCAATTCCTAAGGACCGTGTAGGGCCAGAACATTTTCTTCCATAGTCTGCTCTGATATTCCCAAATAGACATAAATTCTCTTTTATTTTTACAATGTAAATATTACTCAAGATACCTTCTTACCCATTGTAAGTCTGGTTTTCTTAGGTTAATATTTTACTTGAGAAACATTCAGTCTTCAGCCTTCACTACTTCATGATTGAAACGTACTTTTGTGCGCTTTCCTTATAGAGGACTCTGTCAACAATATGAGAAATTTTATAGCTTCTGTTGACCTTTCCATAGCCTTCACCTAGTTGACAAGATTTTGGTATGGATTGCGCTACATGAGATTAATACAGATTCCAAATTTCTTGTGTTTGGAATGAAATTGAACTTTCATATTACCTTGGGTCACGGTCTCTTTTTGATTTTCTGTCACCTGTATCTCTTAGTGCTTTTCACAGTTTGGCGTTATATTCCTTCAAAATCTCACATGGAAAATGTTCTCAGAAAATGCTAGGTGAACTTATTTAAGGTTACAGAGTGACTTAGGGGTACATGGTGCCTTAAAAAATAGAGTGGGGCACTTAAAGTTTGAGTATTTAGTATTTACTGTGAAAAAAATGCCTACTCTCTTTTTCTTCCTCGTGGGTCAAGTTAAAGGCTACTGGAGAACAGGGCATTTCAGGTAGAAGAAAAAATGTTCCAGAATGTTATCTGATGAAAACATTTCCTACACATTTGAAAAATGGTAGACTGAACTGACTTAACAAATTTCTCTTCCTGGGAGCATAGTGTACTCAAGGATTTATTCAAATTAACATCCATCAGAAAGTAGTCTCCAAGTATGCGGTATTTTGATTGGAGGAATGAGAGTAAGAAGAAGAAAGGAATAGTCTAGTTGAAGCAACCTTAGAGATGTCCTTCACCCTCATAACACTGGAAAAGATATTAAAGATAAGATTGTCTCTACAATTCTGAAAGGGAGTGAGTCAGATCTCCTAAATACCTGCAGACTTTGATATCCTGGGCTTGTATCTCCACAGCTGGAAATCACTGTCTTAGTGCCTGCAAGTGCCTGCCAAGAGTAGGTAATCATGATTTTTTTTTTTATTTGCACCAACAGTTATTTGCTCTTCCTAAAGGAAGGGTCTCGTATCTCTCATATGTGCTGGAAGAGAAATAAAAGTTGAGAGCTACCAATTTAGAAGGCCTTCATCTGACAGAGGAGATGTATGGTATAGAAGGCCTTCATCTGATAGAGGAGATGTATGGTATAGAAGGCCTTCATCTGATAGAGATGTATGGTATAGAAGACCTTCATCTGATAGAGGAGATGTATGGTATAGAAGGAAGGGCTGCTAACTCCCCAGGGTTGCACAGCCTCTTAGTTGCAGAGCAAGATCTGGAATCCAGGTCTCTTGTTGCCCATCCCAACACTGTTGGCTCAGCACCACACTTTCCAGTTAATAGCTCCCCTCCATCCTTTGGCTTCCCCTGACAACTCCTACCCCCTTTATTAAATAGGAGCATTTCCAAGTATGTGTTTGCAGGAAACTTTCGGACCCTCTGCCCCTTATGTTATGTTATGTTATATCTGTTACATATGAGAGACAAGGGATGCCCATGAACAATATCCGTGTACACCAAAGACATAGACACACACTAAAATGTTGAAGAACTACAGTGGAATGCCCCGAACACTCAGATGAGGGTTTATTGCTTACTTTTTCTTGTGTTCGCTCTCACAGGCTAGCTCAGGCCACTCAGTTTGGGAGGGGCTGCCTCCTTACTGTGGGTGTCATTTTGATGGTGAGGTGAGTAATTTCTCGGCACCATATGAAATATCAAGGTCAGAGGGGCTAGAATATAATATATGGCAAAGCAAGAGCGAGTCTCCAGGTGACGGCTTAGGCTGCTCTCTGTGATCTTGCGAACGGGAGCTCCCTGCTTGAGTGCTCTTTCTGGAGCAGTAAAGGCTTTGGAAACCAATTTTTCTTACAAAGACATCGTTATTGTTTTGTTCCCCACAGGCACCTTTTCTCTTTAGGATGTAAACACTCTCTGGATGCTGAATGAATTCATCTTTATTTTTTGCAAAGGAGCTTGGTTAAACTATTTTCATTTCAGAGTTTGCAGTAGAACTGCAAACTGTCATTTTTTTTCCCTAGTAGGAGAAGAGTCCTGGTTGCCTGCTCCTAAAGAGGCTTGGCAAAAAAAAAGAAAAATAACAACAAAGGGCTGAGGGTGTGTGTGTGTGTGTGTGTGTGTGTGTGTGTGTGTGTATGTGTAAGGAGGGGAAAAGGTTAAGTACAAGAGTCAGCCAGTCCCAGTCTTCCTCTCCCCATACTTTACATGGCCTCCCACTGGTAACCAGTAGAAATACAATGTGAGCCCACGAATGCCGTTTTAATTTTTTCAATAACCATATTAAAAAAGTAAAAAGAGGATGAAGTTAATTTTAATAATAGATTTCATATAACCCAGCACATCCAAAATATTAATGTCAACATATATTAATAGAAAAATGACTACTAAACTATTTTACATGAGATTTTTTTACATTAAGTCTTAGAAGTCCAATATACATTTTATGCCCAAAACATATCAGTTCAGACAACCCACACTGCCATGCAGAGTGTCTACTAGACAACACGGTTATAGAATAAAATTTAAAAAAAGCAACTTGTCATTTGGCATTTAAAATAGTTCATGGTCTGTCTGCTAGTTATTTTTTTTAACTTCCTGTGCCCCTGCACCTTCTGTATCCCACTTCACCGGGTTACTTCTCATTTCCAGAACATGATACAGACTTTCATCTTTTCAAGTCTACAGCATCCTTTGCCTCCCTTTACTCTGTCCATGTCTCTAAACATGTGCCAGCCTTGGAGGCATCCTAATATGGATTTTCATGGACTTTCACTGAGATTCAATTCCAACTTCATTGCCTAGTAACTAGGTGAACTGAAGAATGTTATTTAGCCTCTTTGACCCCATATTACCTATCTTTAAAACTAGAATAGTAGCTGTGTATGAGTGTGAGTGTGCGTGTCTGCATGTGTGATTATCAGAGACAGACAGAGAAAAAGGGAGGGAGGGAGGGAGGGAGAGAGAGAGAGAGAGAGAGAGAGAGAGAGAGAGAGAGATAAGTGATAAAAAGAATGCAAAACAAACAGAAAATATATAGTACAGTTCCTGGCACATCGTAGTTAAAATTCTCTCCCCTTTCCTAGTTGCTTTCCAAGTTGCTTCTGTGACTAGCACTCCCATCGCCATCTGCCAGCAGTGTCTAATGCATTAAGTAAGCATCTCTTTGTTTTTGTTCTGTGGTCTATTCACCTGCAATATCTTAGTCCCACCTTTAACAACTCATGTTCAGTCTGCTCCCCAGTTACAGTTATCATACCCTTTCTTTCCTACTGCCAAAATGCTAACAAAAAAATGTACAGCTGCTCCTTGGAAATGAGTGACTCCATTGCCAAGTGGGACAGCACAGGTGCCCTTCCACTGGGGCTGAGAGCCAACAAGCTACCACTGAAATCTCTGCCCAGCTCAGAGTGACAGCACAGCTGGTCCTGTCCCCTGCTGTAACGGTTTCCTAGGCAACCAATACACACTACCATGGAGGACATGGAAGGAATAAAAAGGCAAAACCTACATCATTTCCACAGTTTTCAATATTTGTGTGCATGTGCTAAAAATATTGAAAATATATGGATAACTGAGCATATGTTTTATTATTTCATGTCTTGCTGGTTATGGCCTCTGTCATAATTCTAACAGAATTGAATGCTAGTGAATTACTAGTGATGGTGTTGTATGAGTGAAATTGGATCTTTCTAATGGAGGAAGGTTTATAGTTTTTTGAATAGTAGTCTTGCCCATCTTACATTAGATTTAATCCTGCCTTTCATGTGTATTGAACTTTTATAAGTAGTATTTTAAATTTCCTTTTCTAATTGCTTGTTGCAATTGAGTTCTGTACTTTGTATCCAGAAATCTCACTAAATCACCTTAGTAATTCTAATAGTTTCTATGTGGATTCTTTAGGATATTCTACATGTTTATAATCAAGTAATCTGCAAATAATGAGAGTTTTAATTCTCCACTTGTTTTTTGTTTGTTTGTTTGTTTGTTTTGTGGTACGCGGGCCTCTCACTGTTGTGGCCTCTCCCGTTGTGGAGCACAGGCTCCGGACGCGCAGGCTCAGCGGCCATGGCTCACGGGCCCAGCCGCTCCGCGGCATGTGGTTCCCAGACCGGGGCACGAACCCGTGTCCCTTGCATCGGCAGGCGGACTCTCAACCACTGCGCCACCAAGGAAGCCCAATTCTCCACTTTTTTATAACCTATATTCTTCTCACTTTAATAGTGGCTAGGACTTCTAATACAATGGTGAATAAAGTGGAGATAGTGGACATCCTTGATTCATTCTCAAAATCAGAAGAAACCTTCAAAATTTATCATTAAGCATATAATTTCTATAGATTTTTATAGATACTTTTCTATTCCCACTTTGCTAAGAGGCTTTTTTTAAAAATTACGAATGGAGATAGATTTTGTCTTATTCCAAATTTGCTAAGAGGGTTTTGAAAAATCATGAATGGAGGTATAATTTTATCAAATGCTTCTCTGTATCTACTGAAATAATTACATAATTTTTTTTCTCCATTTTAAACATCTCCATGATGTTTTAAATTGATTAATTTTAGTGACTAAACCAATATTTCATTTCTGGAATGAACCCCACTGGTTATAATTTATTATCTTTTTATGAGTCATTGGATTCATTTTGCTAATATGTATTTTATTCAGAAATTTTGTAGTAATGGTCATTGCAGAGTGTTGCTGATATATAAATATATATACACACACATTTTTTAATAATGTCTCAGGCAGGTTTGAGGATCAAGATCATTGTAGGCTCCTAAAATAAGCATGTATTCATCTTTGGCTGTATAAAGTAGCATCCTCGTGTCCATCCATCCATTCATTCATTGCACAAATATTTATTGAGGGGTAATATAGTATAGTGAATATAAGTATAGATTCTAGACTGCCTAGGTTTGAGTCGTTTTTAAAAAACATTGTGACTATTTTAGTAATCTATTGACATCTAACAAATTACCAGAAACTTAGCGACTTAAAGCAACACATTTATTCTATCACAGTTTCTATGGGTCAGGAATCTGGGAACATCTTAGCTGGGTCCTCTGCTTCAGGGTCTCTCACAAGGATGCAAAGTGTTGGCCAAGGCAAGGATCTTATCTGAGGCTAGCCTGGGAAGGGATCTGCTTCCACGTTCATGTGATTATTGGCAGGATTCAGTTACTTGCAGGTTGTTGGTCTGAGGACCTCAACGCCTTGATGGCTGTAGGTTGGAATCCGCCCTTGGTTTCTTGTCACGTGGTCCTCTCCATATGGCAGCTTACTTAGTCAAAGTCAGAAATGAAAGCCAGTAGAGAATCTGCTAGGGAAACAGAAGTTAGACTATTAGGCAACATTTTCATCTTTTTCCATACTTTATCGATTGGAAGGAATGCATAGCTCCTATCCACACTCAAAAGGAGGGAATTAACTTCAAGAACCACATGGAGCCTTGGTTTAAAACTACGCTGGAGCTTAACATATATTCATGCTGGTTATTCACAGATGATGATTTATTCCCAAGTAGCTGGGCCTTCGTATGCAAAACAAAATTGTTACAGAAAATGTGTAAAACGCTAAGAGCTCATGCTCAACAGGGACAGTTAAATGGTTAAACTATAGTCCTGGAAGCCTGAAGCTGAGGTTTATGATAAACCTGGATGTTTATCATAATTCTGACTGAGTTAAATCTGGTTGCAACAAATAGCAAATGCTACTACAATGATATTAATAAAAGAAGTTGAAAGTCCCTTATTTCTTTTCTAAGCTATTCATAATTTAATTAATTAAACATTATGAAATGATCCCAAAGGCTAATTTGTATTTTTGTCTAGCCTGTATTTTCATAGTTTTGACCTAGTTCTAATCAGAATACAGATGTGATTGTCTCTTTCTTTTTATTCACCTAGTGTTTAATAAATGATATTTTTGTAAGTTACCAATAATCATCAGGGCTTCAATTTTTAGGGATTATCTAGTCCCTATTGGTATACTAAAAGTATTTGCTCTTATTCTCCTGGGCAATTTGGTTATTTATGTTGTTTGCTTGTTTGTTTGCTACTGAAAAATTGGATGCTGGTAATTCTTCTGAACTGATACCTTTTCCTTCCTTTAAATTATTTTTAGAATAAATTATCAGGAGTAGATTACCTGGCCCAAGGATCTGAACATTTTTATGAATTTTTATTCCAAACCACATTGACTAAGGTACACTTTTTGGTAGTAACACAAAAACATCACCTTGTCCATAAATTTTATTATGCCCTTTTTTCCCATATACTTAATTTTATAGCCTATTAACAATTTTAAAAGCCAGTATTTATCCCTTCAGACTATGAATGGAAATCTTATACTCAGTACCCTTTATACTAATTTAGTAAGAGTAACTGTTTTATAACCCAGAGTGATTCACAGTAATCTAAAGCCTGAATATTTGGGTGGGTACCCAGTTCTATTACTTGATAGTGGTGTGGCCTTGGGCAGATAATACACCTGCTTAGTTCCTCAGTTTCCTCATCTGTAGAGTGAGGATAATAAGAATATCCGCCTTACCGGCTTTGTCTCAATTAATCTATCAGAATGTTATATACATGATGGGGGCTTCATAAATATCAGTTATTATTATCGTGTGTTCCTAGGTTATTAGTCAAATCAGACCTTGTTGAAGGAAACTTGGATAGGAATTTGCCTGAAACGTTAGCAGCACCTCTGAGTAACCTGGCATCTGCTGGCACTGCAGAGAAGACAATGTAGCAGAACATAAGTCACAAACAAGGTGCCTATGGGCCAAATCATGTCTCATGACTATGTCTGTTCATCCCATACAGTGTTATTGTTTTTTAATTAGTTACTAACATTTAACATTTTTGAAATTTTACATAAAATCCGGATTCGTAGTTTCTCACACAGCAATGAAGACCCAATGCAGCCAAAAATAAATACATAAATTTACCAAAAAATAAAAAGAATTGAAAAATAAAGCAAACCAGGATGTTTTGCTTTATGGCAACCAACAGCTAGAGCAGAGTAGCAACTACTTTCATTAGAAGAAGTACTGAAAAGGACGACGTGTTCCCCGAGTGCCACATCTTTGTTCCCTGTTGCTTACACCTTGCCTATTTTGCTCATTTCCTTCACCTTCCTGGCTTCTAGAGCATTTCAATTTGCCTCTACCAGCACAGGGATTGAGATCTTGTCCTCTGAAGACCAGAAGAACCACGTTGTTATCCTTGCTCTGGACTACTCACTAATTAAAATCCAAATCACCTACCTGATAATTTCCATCACGGGGTACAGCAGAGCATCGAGCGGCAGAGTACGTTTCTCACCAGGTCCTCCCCGGATGTGTCATTACAAGAGATGCTGTTTGTTGTAGCCTTGGCCTTCAGACCACAGACATGCTTTCCTCTGCTCTATAAGAAGTGTGAGTTGAGAGAATTACAAGGAATAGTAGAACATCTAAAATGCTACAGCAAAGAGCCTGTGAGTTCTTTCTCAAAAGGCTGAAAATGGTTACTTTGAAACAGTGGGGAATCCACACCAATAGCACTAAGCTTCTATTTTTATGCCTGGGAGAGTTTTTGAAGCCATTAGTCCATGTTGTCCAGTCTTATAAGGCATGATTCATACACAGTACAGACTGGAAATGGCAGAGGTTGAGTTTATGGAAGAGATGTGCATTTTACCATGACATTAGCCAACCATGGAGTCGTATGAGAGGTTGGTAGACCAAAGCTAATTGGCCCTTTCAGGCTTTTGAGAGCTTGTCTTCAGGTTTCCGCTGAGCTCTGCATTTTAAGTTGTTCACATGTTGTAATTAATAGAGGAGGGGACTATTGTACATTCACATGAAACCTCCAACCTCGATTCACATGTCCTGGGGTCTAGTGAAAACAGTGTATCATTGTTTCTCGTTATATTGGGGGTTACTAGCTGAGCAGCGCACGCAGAAAAAACTCAATGTTGAAGGGCTTGGGTCTAGAGTCCAAAAGACGGGAGTTTGAGTCCTGGCACTGCTACTTGTGATCTGTATGACTCAGAGTAGTTTATTTAAATTCTCTTTGACTCAATTTTCTCATATGTAAAATAGGATAGCATTAGTACCTCCCTCATTGGAGTGGTGGTGGGGAGTATGCAAAATAATTCATATTAAACATTCAGGACCTAAATAAGCACTTAGTAAGTAGTGTTGACTATGGTTTCCTGTCTGTATTCATTCAACACGATAGTACTTTCTATACAGTAGTAAATGCAAGTCACATGGTTCTTGCCCTCATGGACCTGAGAGTCTAGTCGGGTTTACACTGACCTAAATGTGTTTTTGTCTTATAGCACAGCTGTTGAGAATTTGACAGTCTGGTTGTGAATCTCCACCCCACCTCTTAATCTCTCTAGAATATAAGGCACCTTAGTAAACTTTCTGTTGCTCAGTTTCCTTATCTATTCAGTGGAGATAATAAAAAGGCATACCTTCCAGTGTCTGGCCCAAAGTAATAACAATAACGATAATAATAATAATGAAGATGTAGGGGAGAATAGCTAACCTTTACACATGCACTCCATTTAACATTTAATCATATTTATTCCATGTAATTAGCATTAATTAATGTGGTAACTTTTATCTGATTGATTTATTCAAACCTCACAGTCACCTGTAAGGTAGTTTTCATAATTAGTCCCAATTTGCAGATGAGGAAACTCGGGCATAAGAAGAGATACATATGCAGGAAATGTCAATTGCTGTGGTTGGTATCATTAATAAAATGAATGTCTTTCTACATCACATTGTTAGATTCACATCATTGTTTTAAATTCCTTCTTAGTAATTCCACTGTGTCTCCATACTTTATCGAGCTTTCTGTTGATGGAAATTTTGGTTATCATTATGACATGCACATGAAGAGCAAATCTTGAAACCCATCTCATTTTATATGAGAGGCTGTCTGCCTGTTTGTTTTAGCTCTGAAATAAATTTTGTATCCTTCTGTTCAGTTGACAGATTTAACTGAAGATTTCAGAGAGTGAGGCTATCAAGCTAACCCTGGAGACCAGGAGTGAGAATTTTGGACAATGCACATTGGCCAGTATAGGATTATGTTACTAAGAGACCAGGTGAAGTGAACATTTTCAACCTGTGAATTTTTAGCCTTTTGTGTGCAGGCTATACCTGTGAAGAAAAGCACAAGTGGCAGCGTACTGGGCTAAGTCATGTGAGGGACCTTGTACACAGACCAAGACGGACATCCTCAGTTCATGTGCTTCTAAATCACTGAGAAACTGTATTGTTTCCACTGCCTGGGTCATTCTCTCTACACTGTCAGGTCTGTGACCGGACACCACCTTCTCAGTGAAGCCCCCTTGTCCAGGCTGTTTATAACTGCACCCTCTCTCTTTGTTCTTAAACATTTCATATCCCCTTTCTCTGCTTTATTTTCCTTCATAGCACTTACCTCTGTTTACAGACTGCCCATTTTACTGGTTTATTGTCTACTCCCCTACCAGTGGTTACTGGAGCGCACTCATACTTGTTCGCAAGAGCAGATTGCTGAATAGTCAGGACATTTGCAAACTGGCTGTCAGATTGGTCATAGTGAGAATATTTACACCGTGGAAATTGGCAATGGCTACAGATTGGGGACTTTTTTTTCCGAGTCAATTTACCAGCACATGACTACCCTCTATTAAGTGTAAGCTCCATGAGAGAACACATTTTTGTTTGTTACATTCACTGCTGTATCCTCGGTAACTAAAAAGGTGCTTTACACACGGTATTTAAAAAGTATTTGCTGGAAGAGGTATAAAACAAATGTGAGTGAGTGAGCAAACGAACTTCCATTTTGTTCATGCTTAATATATGATCTGTGCTCTTCTTAGGACTTTTTATACATCTCATTTCAAGCTTAAACAACACTATGAGGTAGTATGTACCTCTACGGTATTATTATCCTGAATCACAGCTGTAGAAACTGTGTAGCCATGAGATTCGTCAGCTTCTCCAAGGTCATACAGGTGGTAAAGGTAGAAACAGAATGAGGAGGAGGAGAAGAAAGAGAAAGATAAAGAGAAGGAGGAGGGCTTCCCTGGTGGCGCAGTGGTTGAGAGTCCGTCAGCCGATGCAGGGGACACGGGTTCGTGCCCCGGTCTGGGAGGATCCCACATGCCGCGGAGCGGCTGGGCCCGTGAGCCATGGCCGCTGAGCCTATGCGTCCGGAGCCTGTGCTCCGCAACGGGAGAGGCCACAGCAGTGAGAGGCCCGCGTACCGCAAAAAAAAAAAAAAAAAAAAGGCAGCAAACTCTTCCATCAGGCTTAGCTATGTGTCAGGCACTTTTCTGAGTACTTTATGTAGCAATGACAAATAACGTATTTGATTTCCACAACACGCCCATGAGATAGGTGCTATTATTATCCCCACTTTACAGTTGAGAAAACAGAGGCACACAAAGGTTAGGTACCTTGCCAAAGAGCACATAGCACAAGCTTTGGAGCTGGGATTTGAATGCCAGAAAGTAGGCAGCTCTGGAATCCACAATTTTAACTATTCTGCTCTACTGTCTCTTGGTTGACCTGTCTCATACCAGAGCTCCTGGTTTAAACGACTGACCTACTAGGGTATTTGTTCATTCTTGTGGGACTTAATACCTTGTTTTCAGGCCTCATAGATCTTGCAGCTTGCCTTGACTTGGCATAGCCTTTCTAACCACTGTGTGTGGATGAATTTGACTTTGATTGACAGCTCTGTTTGATCAAATGAGAGTGCAGTTCTGCGAATTGTCTTGAATTCCTTTGCTTTCTGAAAGGTTGCTTGTGCTTCCTTCTGTTTATTCCACTCTCTTATTCTAATCTTCATCGTATGTTGATTAAGCAAAGAGCAGTAAAGGTTAAGAGAGTGATGACTTGTAAATGAGGTACATTAACAAAAAGAAGAAAAAAGCACTACCTGAAAGGCTTCCTTCTTTTTGATCAAGACATCAACGTAACTGTTAAATGAATTCTTTTTGAAAATTTTTTTCATTTTTGTTTTATCATCCTGCTTCAAAGAATAGAGAAGGCAATGGGAACCCACTTCAGAAGCAGAGCTAAGATTGTTGCTGAGCCCACCTCACAGAGCACTCTGAATTTAGGATGAGGTCTTCTTTCTAACGTTCTAAATATACATTAGTGCCGTAAGCTGTCTGCAAAAGTACTTGGCTGGTAAAGAGAAATAAACTTGAAATTTCTACTTATTTCGTGGGACACTAAAAGTAATCGCCCCCAGAAGAGCCCCGGACTTCTTAGTACATATTCCAGAGGCTGAGGGGTTCGGGTATCGTGGTGTGATAGGTTTAGATTTAAGGCTCCATCTGTCACCAGCTCTGGTGAACTTTCTGGACCCCAGTTTCCTTGTTTGCAAAATGTTTTTGTAAGGCCATCTTCTGAGTTTGATTATTATTCAAAATTGTTCCACCTAAAATTTTTACCGATAAAACCTCACCCACCTAGTCGCTCACTCTCACCCAGCTGTGCTTCGACGATGTTAATCCCTTCATGCTTTACCTGGTCCTCTCCTTTCTGTCTATTATTAGACTCTTCTTGGCATCACTTTTTGTCTCATCCAATTTCGACTGCCCTCATTGCTGTTTCTACTTCCCTACTTAGACTTTCTGTGAGGGCAGTGCTTGTTAACACATATTTCTCTGGAATCCCCCGCAGCTCTTAAAATGATGCCAGTTACATAGGAAATAGCTGTTGAATGACACTGGAGATGATGGAATAGTGAATTAGAACATTTAACACACTATTCTCACAGGTTCCGTATGATTTATTCTTGTGCAAACAAAATAAATCTAACAAATGAACCGAAAGAGTATAATACTTATAAAAAATAAATGCCATAAGTAAAGGGCTGTCTCTTAAACCTTGTTGCTGATGTTGGAAAAGCCTTTGTATGAAGTTGTTCTAATTGATGTTTTTATTGGTACATATTAAATTTATTAATTAAACACAGGAATGCTTAAAATGAATGCCTTGTAGCCTTGTGAAATGGCTGTGACTGGATAATTCAGTACATTATGTGTTATTAGGAAAAAAAGTCATGCTGCTCTGGCAGAAGAATAAGTACTCCAGATTTCAACATCGTATTTGCAGATGACTTGAGTATTAAAACTTCCATACACTGTATTTTTTCCTATTTATTATTTTCAAGCCTTGTAACAATCAAGGCAATGGAAAATAGACAAGAGAGCCTGAGATCTGTTAAAAATGCTTGACAATGCATATGTGAGGGAGAATATATTGAATGAATAGTTCATTTATCTATTTTTAAAATGTAAACATGTAAGCAACCAGTTTAAGTGAATGCTTTGTACCCATAATAGTCTATTCCATTCCTGGAATGGACCAAAGATGTTCTCAGCCCATCCTGGATCAGGTGAAGCGAGGACAGATGTAAATAAGCTCGTCATCCCAGACTTCGAGCATCCTCAGAATTGAACCTCTTGATAGACTCCTACACTGGCCTTCCATTCTTGAATCTAAACCAGTGTTCATGGAACTGGCCCCAAACAAATGAATCCTTAAAATGGGACATAAATGTAAGTGTCACCGTGGTGTTTTTAGCCACTCGGATCTTGAAATCATTTCCTGATACTTTAAACTCAGAAAGACTCTTCATTTCTTCTAACATGTTTCTTTTCTAGCTAATATATCCTACATTGTAAAAGGGCAAAAAGGAAACCCTAGGAGCCTCCGTTTCCTTTCTTTTTTTCACCCCCTCACATTCCTTCTTCCTGGTCTACCAATAAGTGCCTTTCAAATGGGTACATACAAAAGAGGTTGCATTGACGTTTTAACACATTCAGAAATCTTCACCTTCAAGAGTGGAACAAGTCATGAGTTAATTTTCTCATTGATTTAAATCAGAGCATAAAAGAGTACTCCTGCTGGTAACAAGAGTTAAGGTTACTACTACAGAGAAGTATAGACACCCTATGTTCTTGAAAATTATATGGTATAGGTTGCATGCACATTAGGCCTCCTTTTCCAAGAGAATGTTTCTTCTTGTTTCATTATTCAGCTGTTTCAATCCTGCAGATCCCAGGGTGAACTGAGAGTAGCAAAATACTACTTTACAATCCTCTTGTTCTAGGAGAAATCCGCTTACCACTTTCGAAAATCAGGGACCTGTATTAACAAGAACATGACTGTTTCTATAGCACTCTTATATTCTTACGGTAAATCATTTGAAGGAAATACAGTAAGAACCACAAAAGAAAAATATTCAGGTCTTTGTGTTGGACATAAAAACTTGGTTAGTCAGTACCTGGGGAGAACAGTGCTGCCATGTCTCCATTTTAGAATTTTCTTGCTGTCCTTGCTTATGGATTCATCTCTTTCTTAAGACCTTTAAGAGGAGAAAGAAGTATTGTGATTTACAATAGAACTGCTATTGGGAGTCACCCACCCTTCAAGCTAATGATAATAGCTATTATTTTTTGAGGATCTACTGTTTACCTGTCAAATAATATATATTGGTTAATATGATTTTTACAACATGCCTATAAGGGCACTTTTATGGTTTTAACTATTTTACAAACAAAGAACCTGACAGTAGTCAGTTGACTGGTACCAGGTCTCCTGCGGAGCTGTTAAGTAACTAAGCAGGGATTTGAACTGTCTGCAGGGCCGGCATCACTGGTGTGTGGCCTGTGCAGTCACACAGGGCCCCCTGCTCTCAGAAGAGTTTAATGCTCCGCTGTAGGCACCTTAAAATTTGTAATTTTTTTAAAAACTAAGGCGTCCTGCATTTTCATTTTGCACTGGGCCCTGCAAATTCCTTAGCCCATCATGTCTCTCTGGCTATAAAGCTTATTTCATTTCATCACACCTCTCCCAGAGATGAATTTTCCTTTGCAGAAACAGCTCCAGCAGGAATAGTTACTACCTGCTTCCTATCAACTCAATGACAGCACAGTCTGGTGTAGTGTGCCTGCCCCACGCAGGTAGATTTGATACCTGAATTGATTGCTGGATTGAAACTTTGACATGATGACTACCTGAAAGGCCAGTTTTTAGCTTTCTAGTTACTGAAGTGCCAGAGAACATGAAACAAAATTATTTCATATATTTTACTAACCCGCCCCTTAGGTTTTTCATTTCTTCTAAACATATTAAGTTTTATTTTTTATTTCTACGCAAATGGAGACATTTTCCTTCTCCTCCGTCATGTTCTAATATGTCTCATTCTATTTTGGACTAATCTAAAATGCATCGATTTTCTAAAAGTAATACTAGTGAACATTTACTTCGTGTTGAACATGTGGTTTGAAGTGATTTTTTTCTATTCAATCAAATTTTTTACAATCTAAACTAAGAATGTAAGCTTTAAAGTCGGAAGTTGACTGACATAATGACATTTTTGTTTTCTCATTTTTTTTGTTTATCTTCAAATGTTCAACACTTAATTTTCAAATTTAAGAGTTGAAGAAATGGTGTGGTATATTTTGACATTGACCTTTATCCAACCCTAAAATAAATTTTTGTTTTAAGCCATATTTATGACAGTTACCATCAGTGTTTTGAATTGTGACAGTTTCTTTTCATTAATAAATACACATCCCTCCCTTTTATTTTAAAATTTCCTCTATTACCATCACATATTGTTAAACCTTTGGGGGGAATGTTAGAAATCATCTGATCCTATCCACTTGCTTCACAGGTGAAGAAATTCATGTCCAGAGAGGCATATAAGACTTGTTTAAGGTTGCACAGCCATAGTGGTGGAGCAAAGACCAGCACACAAATTCCTCTGAATTTAAATCCAGGACTCTTTTATTACACCACACAAATCTCTTTTGATGCCTAAAATCACTAAGATTTCTTTTTAAATTTTCTGTCCACGATAAATATTTATACAGCTTTAAGCCTTGAGTTAAAGTTTAGCTTACCCAGGCCCTATGAATATGAAAATCAGAAATCTGGAGGGAAATGTTAGCTTTTTAGTAAAAGGGCAATGGTGTTTTTGAAATTTTCAGTGTCATATCAGAAAAAAAACTTCCCCTTTTCCAATTAAATTCTCCTGCAAACAATAATGCCTTTGAATTGTTTTGGTAATTTTATAACCCTGTAACATACTTTATAGAAACAAATTGCAGCAAAGATGTTGGTAAAATTCATGCCCCATTAAGTACACTGTGAAAAAAACCTGGTCAAATCTGGTGCTATAAGGAATGCCAGCAAGGCAGCCCTGTTAAAAGGAGCTTTTACCTCACCAGGGCCCTGGGTTTTTGGTTGCTGGGGGGAAACTGAAATACATTTCCAATAAAGGCAAATTGTCAGTTCCATACGAATGACAACAGGTCTGCTGAGGATCCTTGGAAACATGGTGATTGACTCCAAATTGCCATATTATTAGTGTTAACATATGTTTTATCTTAAATCTATCCACCTTGATTGTGCTCCAGGGATGCAATATAATTTGGCTGAGCAGACTGGGTAACTTATTACAGCCAATTACAAGACTTTTACATGATGACTTGTCAGTATAAATCAAGAGTTTTGGGTAAGTCAGAAAGAGAAAAACAAATACCGTATGCTAACACATATATATGGAATCTAAGAAAAAAAAAAAAAAGGTCATGAAGAACCTAGGGGCAAGATGGGAATAAAGACGCAGACCTACTAGAGAATGGACTTGAGGACACGGGGGAGGGGGAAGGGTAAGCTGTGACAAAGGGAGAGAGTGGCATGGACATATATACACTACCAAACGTAAAATAGATAGCTAGTGGGAAGCAGCCGCATAGAACAGGGAGATCAGCTCGGTACTTTGTGACCACCTAGAGGGGTGGGATAGGGAGGGTGGGAGGGAGGGAGATGCAAGAGGGAAGAGATAGGGGGACATATGTATATATACAACTGATTCACTTTGTTATAAAGCAGAAATTAACACACCATTGTAAAGCAATTATACTCCAATAAAGATGTTTAAAAGAAAAAAAAAAAAACCTTTGCAGGAAAACATAAAAAAAAAAGAGTTTTGATTCAGTATTTCTTAAGATCCAGCACAGAATCTTTCAAAAAGATATTATTTTTCCTATTTCTCCGTAACTGATTTGCCTAACATTTATAGATTCACTTCCATTCTGCAAGGAAACTTAATCTTATGCAAAGACATTATCCATCAAGGAATAACTTTTTTGTTCCTTATCCTGCTGTCCCTCCCCAAAGAATAAACATAGTTTGTTCTTGTTAGGAAAAGAACCCCGCAGAAGTGGAACAGAGAGCTGATTCAAACACTGGTTATCCTTTTACATTCCTCAACAAACAAAATCATTATTCTTAATGAACTTTCATCTCTGTCCACCACCCCTAACAAGCAGCTAGACAGTTCCCTGTGTTGCCAGTCAGCCAGTAGGAGATAGCCCAGGCAGGTGAATGGCTCTAGGTATGAACTCCCACTCTGCTACTTGCCTGGTGTCCTGCCAAGATCTTGCCCAAGTTAGTTAGCCTCACTGAGCCTAACTTCTTCTTTGAAATGGAGATAATAATACTAGATTAATTCTTAAGTCATTTCCTATATACCGATGGGTTATTGGGTGATACATGAGATGATAAGGGAGCAAGATAATTCTAGAAGTAAGACTTGTCACTTTAAGTGACCATTCTGCCAGCAGTCCAATCTGGTGGCTGTATTCCAACATCGACAGGGAGATGAGGGACTGAAACAGGTTGCTTTGACCCTGAGAAAGGTTTGGAATTGCCATCTGCAGAAAAGCATGCCTGTGGACCCCAATAAATTGCAGTCCACTGGTCATATTCAGAATCTGGTGGAACTTCATCCCTACTTAATCCTTGATTTTAGCCTGGGCAATATGGGTTTGGTCAGCAGGGATGTTTGTGGTCAAGGCATTCAGTTGATTTAGCTGAATTAAAATGTTTCAAAATTCCATAGTTACTTGTCCAGCATTCAAGGGAGAATCTTGTGGAATATGTTCCAAGTGCAAAACTCCATGGGACTTGCACCAGACCACACGTCATGGCTTTATATCCAAGGTGACTCAGTGGATCCGCTAGGTGAGCCTTCTGGCCATGTCCATTTAGGGACCATACCTTGACCTCAACTTCACAGACTGATTCATATTCCTAGCAACTGCAGGATGCCTGAATACATGGATATGTACATTCAAGACATGCATATCTTCATAGGTGTTCTGAAACTTAGTTCAAGGTGACAGCACACATGTTTATATGTAATTCAACTTTCATTTATAAACATCATCAATTAAGCGGTCTATTCATGCGAAAGACCTTTGTAGAAACCCCAGTACTGGCTTGCTAAGATAGTTGTGAAGATGCTATGAGTTAATGCGTACATATAAACGTGGAGACAGTGCATGATGCTGTCAACCGACATCTTCCTTCTTCCCACGTTACATTAGTATACCTAAAGCCACTGGTATTTACTTTCTTAAGGAGAGGTGAGGGGTTCTTCATTTGAAAAACAGATAAGACCAACTGAAGAGACATGAACGTGCATTTATTCAGGAGTTGATAGTCACCGGGCACTAAAGCACCGGTTATCAACTGGGAGTGATTTCGCTCCTCAGGGAACATTTGACAACATCTAATGACTTTTAAAAATTGTCATTACTGGTGTCTAATGGGTAGATGCCATTAAACATTCTACAGTGCACAGAACAGTCCCCCACAAAAAAATATTTTTCAGCCCAATCATGGTGTCAATCATGGTTTGGTTAAGAAACTCTGCACAAATGTAATTGGCTTTGATTTATGGTCCTCATAAACACTGTATGAGGTAGAGTCTGTTATTATCCCCACTTTACAGAAGCAGACATTGCATCAGTGAGAGGTCAAGGGGTTGTCCAAGATCCCAGAACTAGTGGGGAAACGTAGGTGTGGATTAATCTAGAACCCAGGCTCTTCATGCCTGCCTTCTGAGGGCAAAGTCAGGATTAGAACCCTTTTCTCTACTACTATCTCACACTTTTGCCTTTGATCAAAGCATTATTAAGTTGAATGACTGTAACATTTGCTGTAGAGTGAATGAGTTTTTTAATGTTTTTTTTTTTGTAAGCAGACAAAGGAATGCCCATATTTAGTAATTGTGGGTGCCATTGAAATTGTTTTCATGAGAGGTGCACTAGTGGCAAGGTTTGCTACCCTTGCTGGTGTCAGTCAGATGGAATCTTCTGTTATGGTTCTCTGTTCCTCTTGCTGTTCAGTGGTCATGTATCTGTTGAGAGAGATTTACAGTTCTATCCTTTTAGGAGAGAATATTCACACTCTGGTTTTGCCTTTTGAGGCTTACACACGTTATCACTAAAGGATATTATCATTTTTTATCTGGTGTCAGGGAGGTTTTTATCATCTTCTGAGTTAGATGGTGTGCTCCAGAGAAGGAAGGGGTTAGGACTTCTCAGAGCTAACAGAATTGACTTTGTTCCACTGTTTTTCCTGCCAGTCAAAAAGAAATAGGGGATAATACTCATCAGTTGCTATTTACAAAACTGTTTACTTTCCTTGAGTATTTCGGTCTCTTGTTGACATGAGCATTGACCGCTCTTTGCCATGGTGGGTAATTTATTTTACATGAGGTGGTGTTTTCAACAACCACTACAGAATGTTCTGAATCATTCTGAACTATATGGGGATAAAAGTAAATGCTCTCATTTTCTCTGATGGATGTTTTCTTTTGCCCACGAAGGTTATGATTGGCTTTGATCTTTCCCCAACCCACTCTATGAGCCCCCAGTCAATGTTTGAACAAAATGTAAGAAATATCATAAACAAGCAAAAATCCCACAGAAATAAAATGTGTGTTCTACCTCTGCTCTTCCAAGTATGACCCATCAGTTAAATCAATCCTTGGGCTCTCTGAAGAGTAGGATTTTTGTAAGATGAATTTCTATCTAAATAGAAAAGACGACCATAAAGGCAGCATCTTAATAAATTCATTAAGGCGCAGAGACCAGGCTCATTCCCTCATCTACATAATGATGAAAATCACCAACATGAATTAAAGGATGAAATTAATAAGAAGTTGGAGTAGGGACAGGTGGCGCTGGCCATATTTTGACTGTTGTCATAAATTTCAAATGAAGGTTGCCACAGCCTCTCCCCACAGACAACCACATGCATCTCCCCTTTGCACTTGTTTCTCAATGTGTAACACCTCATTCTCTGGTTTATTTCTTAGATCAGATTCCTGGGGGGAAAGATTCTAGTTGGTTCTGCCATGATTTTAAGCCAGGCCATTTCATAGATCACTGCTTATTCTACGTGTTGACTGTCCTTAGTTCTCATGTTTGCCCTGCTTCACAGGGAGGCATAGAGCCAGGGCTGGGTCACTTCATCTAAAGAGAGCTGTCCCTTTCACAGGAATACTTGCCGGGCAACTTGCCTTCAAAGGGGCTGTGGGCAGGATGACTGAAACACTATAATCAAGATATGATTAAAATATGAAAAAAAAAGATCAACTAAGCAGGAAAAGGGGGTGAGGGAATTGAATGGCTGTGTGGAAGTAATTTTTCAGCATTGGAAGAGACCTCTGAGGCATGCTAAGCCCCAGCAGTGTGCTGCGTTCCTGAACATTAGGGAGAAGGGTTTGAGATATAAATGAAGGTCTTGAACACATCCACTGCTGTGACTGACGTGACCTTATTGTGGTTGAAACTAACGGTAGATAATGTTTTGAGTAGGGAGGCTATAGCAGAGGAGAGATATCTGCTGCCCTACAAAAGGATAGGGTCCCCGTAATTGTGCAGATCTAAGTATATTTGCAAAGTTTCCTCCAAATTTTTCCTGTCTAAACTATCAGTTACTCTGCATTGCTCAGATTAGGATAATTCCAGGTGACCAGGTCCTAGCAAATGTAGATATTAAAGAACTTTAATTTTGAGAACGTAGCGTACTAGATTATGTTATATACATAAACACCTTCTTCTACACTGTACAAGTCAAGGTATTTGATAATATATTCATCCATGTTTGATTCTTCAAGAAAGGGATACAAGTTGTTTTTACTCATTTTTATTAATTCAGTAAACAAGTACAACTAGAAGGAAAGAAGTTCCTCAAGGGTAACAAAACATGACGCCACGAGCAACGTAAAGCAGTTTCCCTCAGAAGAAACTTGTCGAATCTTTAAGAGGTTTAGATTAGTAGCATAGACCATTACATCAAACTGCAGAGAACTGAATCCTGGTTTACCTTATTCTGGCTTTACTGTATTATCCTGGCCAAGGAACTTCAGGTGCTCACGTGTAAAATGGGAAAATAACATTCTCATGGAGGTGCTGTCAGAGTGAAATAGATCATGTGTGTAATTCACTTAGCAAATTATAATATTCAGTGAAGATGACTAACTGTAGTACGTTGAGCCAGACAACAGTAGGAGTCGTTTGTTTCAAACGGGTGAGTAGCAGAGCCAATACTGAGGTGAACCAAGTGAAACATCTGGGGTGCAAATTTTAAGGGCATACCAGAAACTCAATATTCAAGATAAATAATATTTTCATGCAATATTTTTAAATCAATGCAAAAGACATCCATGATAAATAACATAGTAACATCACAATTATGAATAAAAACAGGCTCCAACTCTGTCTCACCTGATTCCAATACAACATTATTTATAAAAACAGGCAGCCAGCCTGTGAGCCAGAGTTCGCTGATTTGACTTTTTTTAATGCATTAAAATAGTATTTATCTTGATTACTGAGTTTTATGATGCCACCTTAAATTTTATGCCTGATGGGAGTGCCTCTCTTATTTTATCCTAGTCCAGCTCTGGTATACAGTATTTTCACTTTTAACTCAGAAATTCAGAATTCTAGAATTCAAATCCTAGATATTGACAAGACCTTTGGGACCACCAAAGGGACCATGTCCAACCTCTATGTGGTTACAGTGCTTTCTGAGCACCACGTTTTTAATGTCAGAGATGGTCACTTTGACTTGAGTAGCCTGTGACTGAAAAGTCATGTGTACACATGTGGAATTGTTGACCTTTTCCAATAACACTAAACCTTGACCGCCTAGGACATTGCGTTAAACAAGTGAGACTGCCTCTCGCCCAGAGACTTTGGCTCACTGGCAGTTTAGGGGTTGCATTTGCTCTTCCATTTGTGTTCATTTCTTTTGCACTTTGTATTTTTCTTGACTTTCTTTGATGGTTTTCTGAGGGCAAATTTCGACCATCCTGAAGACAAGGGACACCTCAGGAAATTGTTTTCTTTGTTGCTTTTGGATATTGATGGGATTTTGGCAGTGGGATTATAATTAATCTCAGCAGTTGTCAAGCTCCTTTTTATAATAAGCCTTTTATCCCTTTCCGTAACCTGCCACTGCCTTTCCTTGTTCCTCAGGGTTAACTGGCAGGGAGCCCTCTGGCTCACCCAGCTGTACCTTGGCAGGGCAGGCCACGAATCAGATGTCCTTTCCTCCTAGAAGGCAGAATGTATCTCTTACTCAAGTTCATCTCACATTTCAATTTGCAGATGAGCCTGTGGTTTCTGTGTCATCCCATTGGCAGCCGTTGCTATATCAATCTAAATGATGGCCTTTGAATATGTAATTACTTCAGCTTTTCAGGTCTCCCCATCTTGAACCGCTATCCCTCTAGTCCATTTTGTGCTTCTTTGAGGTAAAATATTCACCCAGGGATCACAAAGGGGAGAATACTCCCCCTTAAGGAACTGAAGAGTACCCTAGCAGGTTCCTGGTCAAACAGTGGGCTAAAAGTGGCCATGACAGAGCTTCAGGCTTTGAGTTCTAACCCAATGGTTGATTGTCCCTAGATGGGCACGTGTGATGGTTAATTTTATATATCAGTTTGACTGGGCCATGGGGTGCTCAGATATTTGTTCAAACATTATTCTGGGTATTTCTGTGAGGGTGCTTTTGGATGAGATTAACATGTGAATCAGTAGACTGAGTAAAGCAGATTGCACCTCCCTAATGTGGCTGGGCCTCATCCAATCAGTTAAAGGCCTCTCACTAGAAGAAAAAAGCTGACGCTAACCTGAGGAAGAGGAAATTCCTCCTGCTTGATTACCTTGAGCTGAGAAATTGGTCTTTTCCTGCCTTTCAACTCTGCCTGAAACATTGGCTCTTCTTGAGTTTTGAGACTGCGGCCTTCAGTCTGGAAATTCCACCATGTGCTCTCCTGATTCTTTGGCCTTTTGTCTCAAACCAGAACTACACCACTGCCTCTCCTGGGTCTCCAGCTTACCAACGACAGATCTTGGGACTTCTCAGCCTCCATTGTTGCATGAGCCAATTCCTTATAATAAATACATACAATAATAAACAATAGTATAGTAAATGAATCATAAAAATAAATACATATATATATATATAAAATATAGCTAGAACCAATGGTAGGTACATATATATTTACCCAGTGTTCACAAAGGGAGACTACCTCCCTTAAGGAACTGAAGAATACAGTAACAGGTTCCTAGTATGTATATACATGCTGTTGGTTCTGTGTCATTGGAGAACCCTAATATAGCATGCTATTTATCATTCAGAAATTTGCTCCAGTCTGAGAAGCCTAACAGTAGGACATGCAGTAGGAAGGAATATATCTGATCAAAGGAAAAGAAATGGACGCATCCCCAATCACATATAGGAGTATAGGGAACATTTGCCATTTGGGGAATCAGCCTGGCATTTGAATCCTTTCTCTGTTTGGGGAAGTCCCTGCCTTATAAATTTTAATGAGAGGCAGAACACTTTTCCTTATATAGAAGGAAAAAAATACTAGATTCTCATTACCATTTTCTCTAGTAGGTAAGGCGTGAGCCATGTAACCTAGGTTTGAACAATCAGATGCACACACTCAATTCTACGTATGGAGTTTGTGACACAGAGAAGTCAGGTCAATGCAGAATTCTTTTTGGTGATAGCTCAAATGACAGCAGCATACAGTTTCCAAGGGCAGCTGTGGAAATTGTAACTGCAGGGACAACCAATGTCTAAATCCAGTGGTGTCAGCCAGTGGCGGAGAGCTAGAGCATTGGGTGTTGGGTACCAGGCAGAGGTGTAGTCACTGGGCAGGGTCCATGGTGTGATGCTGGCTGTAGGGGGTTTGTTCTGGCTACATGGCTTCCCTCTGTTCTCTGTGTTTTCCAAATTTGATTCTCCAGCCTTCATTAGCAATTATGCTAGTTAATAAATTCAATTCACTCAGTTAAATGAATTAGTTAATAGTTTAGTTAATAATTATTAATTTAGTTAATAAATCAATTAGTTGATAAATTCTGTTAAATCAGCCAACGTCGTTCTTGGTTGTTTATATCTAAGAACCAGGTCTGATTCATTTATTCATGTCCTTAATATTTCCTGAGCACCCTGTATACACTAGGCACTCTTCTACGTGAGCTAGATAGGGCAGTGAGTATGACAGACAAGGTCCTTTATCTCATGAAGACAGCATTCTTGTGGGGTGAATGAATAGGTGAATGAATGAATGAATGAATGAACAGCAAACAAGGAAATATTTAAGAATATAAGCAAGGAACATAAGCAAAGAAATAAAAGCAAGGAAAAATTATCTTGATATTAGTGCAATGAAGAAAATAAAATAGAGTGAGTGAAAGAGTGACAGCCGGACCACATAGGGTGGTCAGGGAAGAGCTCTCTGCGGAAACAAGCTTTGTGTTGAGACCTAATTGACAAGGAGCCAGCCCCACAGATAATGGAGAGAAGGGAGTCCTCGGTGGGGGGTAATGGTTACTTCAAAGGCCCTAAAACTGAAGCGGCCAATACAAGTTCAAACTTAAAGGGATTTTTATAACTCATCAGACCCAAACTCCCAGATGTATAATTAAAGAAACTGAAGTGCAAAAATTTTTCAAGCCTTTTGTGAAGGCTCCTGAATGGTTCAGGAAAGGGATCATCACTGTGGTGAAAAGTGCAGAGTGCAAGGTGGAAGTGATGCATTTCAGTTTAAATTTAAATTCTGAACACAAGTGTTTTCCTTCTGTTTGGTTCTTCTTAATTTTTTCTCAATTCACATTTTCCCAGACCAGTTCTACCCTTTGTCTTGCCTGTCTCCTAATTCTGCTTTCTCAGCAGCATGTATTAAGTAAAAGAACAGGTGGAGGTGGGGGGGATGAATACTTTAGGAGTTTGGGATTAACATATACACACCACTATATATAAAATAGGTAAATAACAAGGACCTACTTGTAGCACAGGGAACTATATTCAGTATCTTATAATAACCTATAATGTGTGTGTATATATATGTATAACTGAATTATTTGTTGTACACTTGAAACTAACACAACATTGTAAATTAAGCATACTTCAATTTAAAAATAATTTAATAAAAGAAAAGGAACTAGTGAGCTAGTAGCCACCATTTTCTCCTCTTGTGTTCCCTCAGACCTGTGAGGGTGGGAGTGGTCATAAATTTCAGTGTAGTTCAAGTGTAAGAGTCACCCAGGAAAAACCAAGGTGGCTGATAGAGCAATGAGAAGTTTGGAAAGTTTGGGACAGGCCACTACAATTTTTGCCAAATGGAAAAATAGTCGCAGGTAAATAGGTTCAAATAACTTTTTTAAAACCCATAGAGCAACGCTATCAAATCTAAGTAAGTATCATCGCTGCAAGCCCTGTACGTAATTTAAAATTTTCTTGCAGCCATATTGGAACGTAAAAAACAAATAAAAATAAGTGAAAAGCAGGTGAAGTCAATTTTAATAATATGTTCTATTTCACTAAATATTGGGTTGGCCAAAAAGTTCGTTTGGGTTTCTCCAGAAGATGTTACAGAAAAACCCAAATGAACTTTTTGGCCAACCCAATATATCCAAAATATTATTATTATAAAAATTATTAGTGAGTTGTTTTACATTCTTTTTTGCTAAGTATTCAAATTCGGTGTCTCTTTTATACTTACATCGCGGTCCACACTTGCCTCACATCAAGTATGGAATAGCCATTTGGAGTTAGTGGCCACCATTTGGAAAGGGCAGCCTTAGAGCAAAGCTGACTTACTTATCGTTGGCTTGGAGACAAAGAAATAGAATAAATCACTTTATGTGAATCCTCGTAATCCCCTAGGTATACATCTTTATGATTTCTTTCTTTGTTTTCCGTGTTCGCTGGCCTTTTTTTTTTTTTTTTTTTTTGCGGTACGCGGGCCTCTCACTGTTGTGGCCTCTCCCGTTGCGGAGCACAGGCTCGGGATGCGCAGGCTCAGCGGCCATGGCTCACGGGCCCAGCTGCTCTGCGGCATGTGGGATCCCCCTGGATCGGGGCACGAACCCGCGTCCCCCGCATCGGCAGGCGGACTCCCAACCACTGCGCCACCAGGGGAACCCCGCTGGCCCTTTTGTAAGTCTTCTCTATTTCGTCACCACTTCCTCACACCAGGGCTGCGTTTTCCCTCCTCCCTGAAAAGGGTGGTTAAGCATGTTAAAGATGCCTTTTTCAAAAGCTTTTTATTTATTTTTTCTTGGTGATTTAATTTTCACCTTATCCTTCATTTAAAGAAGGCGGTATTGAAGAGCACAACGAGCCCTTCTGAATCAGTCAATACCTTGTTTTGTCAAATGTCCCCTTCCCTCCACAATTAAGAGTTTATAAAAGGAATCAGGAAGTGTCTTTTCATGATGCTTTAAACACAAAAATAGGAACACTAGAAGGTTTTCTTTCTATATGATAAACTTGCATCCTTCTTGAGTCACTGGCTGATTTTTTAATTTTAGAATATTACTTCTACACACCTACTTAACCTCGGTATGCCAAAAGTGAGTTTTATGAAATGTTTCCTCCTGCAAAAATATTGCTTCTGCATGTATCCAAAAGACCACTTTGATTCCATTGTGCCTTTTTAAAATAGATCTTTATGGAATTATAGTTGCTTCACAATAGTGTATTAGTTTCTGTGGTACACCAAAGCGAATCAGTCATATGCATACATATGTCCCCATATCCCCTCCCTCTTAAGTCTCCCTCCCATCCTCCCTATCCCACCCCTCTAGGTGGTCGCAAAGCACAGAGCTGATCTCGCTGTGCTATGCTGCTACTTCCCACTAGCTAATTATTTTACATTCGGTAGTGTATATGTGTAGATACTACTCTCACGTCACCCCAGCTTACCCTTCCCACCCCATGTCCTCAAGTCCATTCTCTATATCTATGTCTTTATTCCTGCCCTGCAACTAGGTTCATAAGTACCTTTTTTTGTTGTTTTTAGATTCCATATATATGCATTATCAAACAGTATTTGTTTTTCTCTTTCTGACTTACTTCACTCTGTATTACAGACTCTAGGTCCATCCACCTCACTACAAATAACTCAATTTTGTTTCTTTTTATGGCTGAGTAATATTCCATTGTATATATGTGCCACATCTTCTTTATCCATTAATCTGTCGATGGACATTTAGGTTGGTTCCATGTCTTGGCTATTGTAAATAGTGATGTAGTGAACATTGTGGTACATGACTCTTTTTGAATTATGGTTTTCTCAGGGTATATGCCCAGTAGTGGGATTGCTGGGTCATATAGTAGTTCTATTTTTAGTTTTTTAAGGAACCTCCATACTGTTTTCCATTGTGCGTTTTTTGTTTTGTGTTCCCTTTATTTTAAGAGGTCCACTCTTTTTGAAATGTTGTCGAGATTTTAGTAATCATACATTAAGAGCAATACAACTATAGCTAGTGCTGAAATATTCATTAAGATTTATGTACTTTTTATTCTTCCCAGTATTTGAAAGAAAACAGGTAACAGTTAAATGAATGTGTACATGAACCCACATATTCCTTGTCTTTACTCACTTATAATGTTACTATCATAAAACATTAATTGAGATTCACAAAAAGATAGACAAGATGAAAAGGCAGAGGGCTATGTGCCAGATGAAGGAACAAGATAAAACCACAGAAAAACAACTAAATGAAATGGAGATAGGAAACCTTCCAGAAAAAGAACTCAGAATATTGATAGTGAAGATGATCCAAGACCTCAGAAAAAGAATGGAGACAAAGGTCAAGAAGATGCAAGAAATGTTTAACAAAGACCTAGAAGAATTTAAGAACAAACAAACAGAGATGAACAATACAATAACTGAAATGAAAACTACACTAAAAGGAATCAAGAGCAGAATAACTGAAGCAGAAGAACGGATAAGTGACCTGGAAAACAGAATAGTGGAATTCACTGCTGTGGAACAAAATAAAGAAATAAGAATGAAGAGAAATGAAGACAACCTAAGAGACCTCTGGGACAACATTAAATGCAACAACATTCACATTATAGGGGTCCCAGAAGGACAAGAGAGAGAGAAAGGACCCAAGAAAATATTTGAGGAGATTATAGTCGAAAACTTCCCTAACATGGGAAAGGAAATAGCCACCCAAGTCCAGGAAGCGCAGCGAGTCCCATACAGGATAAACCCAAGGAGAAACATGCTGGGACACATAGTAATCAAATTGGCACAAATTAAAGACAAAGAAAAATTATTGAACACAACAAGGGAAAAATGACAAATAACATACAAGGGGACTCCCATAATGTTAACAGCTGATTTCTCGGCAGAAACTACAGTCCAGAAGGGAGTGGCATGATATACTTAAAGTGATGAAAGGGGAGAACCTACAACCAAGATTACTCTACCTGGTAATGATCTCATTCACCTTTGACGGAGAAATCAAAAGCTTTACAGACAAGCAAACGCTAAGAGAATTCAGCACCACCAAACTAGCTCTACAACAAATGCAAAAGGAACTTCTCTAAGTGGGAAACACAAGAGGAGAAAAGGACCTACAAAAACAAACCCGAAACAATTAAGAAAATGGTAATAGGAACATACATATCAATAATTACCTTAAATGTGAATGGATTAAATGCTCCAACCAAAAGACACAGGTTTGCTGAATGGATACCAAAAAAAAGACCCATATATATGTTGTCTACAAGAGACCTACTTCAGACTTAGGGACACATTCAGACTGAAAGTAAGGGGATTGTAAAAGATATTCCATGCAAATGGAAATCAAAAGAGAGCTGGAGTAGAAATACTCATATCAGATAAAATAGACTTTAAAATAAAGAATGTTACAAGAGACAAGGAAGGACAGTACATAATGATAAGGGATCAATCCAACAGGAAGATATAAAAATTATAAATACATATGCACCCAACGTAGGAGCACCTCAATACATAAGGCAACTGCTAACAGCTATAAAAGAAGAAATTGACAGTGACACAATAATAGTGGGGGACTTTAACACCTCACTTAAACCAATGGACAGATCATCCCAACAGAAAATTAATAAGGAAACACAAGCTTTAAATGACACAATAGACCAGTTAGATTTAATTGATATTTACAGGACATTCCATGCAAAAGCAGAAGATTACACTTTCTTCTCAAGTGCACATGGAACATTCTCCAGGATAGATCACATCTTGGGTCACAAATCAAGCCTCAGTAAATTTAAGACAATTGAAATCATATCAAGCATCTTTTCTGACCACAACGCTATGATATTAGAAATCAGTTACAGGGAAAAAAATGTAAAAAACACAAACACATGGAGGCTAAACAATACGTTACTAAATAACCAAGAGATCACTGAAGAAATCAAAGAGGATATCAAAAAATACCTAGAGACAAATGACAATGAAAATTCGACGATCCAAAACCTATGGGATGCAGCAAAAGCAGTTCTAAGAGGGAAGTTTATAGCTATACAAGCCTACCTCAAGAAACAAGAAAAATCTCAACGAAACACTCTAACCTTACACCTAAAGAAACTAGAGAAGGAAGAACAAACAAAACCCAAAGTAAGCAGAAGGAAAGAAACCATAAAGATCAGAGCAGAAATAAATGAAATAGAAACAAAGAAAACAATAGCAAATGCAAATAAAACTAAAAGCTGGTTCTTTGAGAAGATAAACAAAATTCATAAACCATTAGCCAGACTCATGAAGAAAAACAGGGAGAGGACTCAAATCAATAAAATGAGAAATGAAAAAGGAGAAGTTACAACAGACACTGCAGAAATACAAACCATCCTAAGAGACTACTACAAGCAACTCTATGCCAGTAAAATGGACAACCTGGAAGAAATGGACAAATTCATAGAAAGGTATAACCATCCCAGACTGAAGCAGGAAGAAATAGAAAATATGAACAGACCAATCACAAGTAATGCAATTGAAACTGTGATTAAAAATCTTCCAACAAACGAGTCCAGGACCAGATGGCTTCACAGGTGAATTCTATCAAACATTTAGAGAAGAGCTAACACCATCCTTCTTAAACTCTTCCAAAAATTTGCAGAGGAAGGAACAAGCCCAAACTCATTCTATGAGGCCACCATCACCCTGATACCAAAACCAGACAACGGTATTACAAAAAAAGAAAATTATAGACCAATATCACTGATGAATATAGATGCAAAAATCCTCAACAAAATACCAGCACACAGAATCCAACAACACATTAAAAGGATGATACACCATGATCAAGTGGGATTTATTCAAGGGATGCAAGGATTCTTCAGTGTATGCAAATCAATCAGTGTGATATACCATATTAACAGATTGAAGAATAAGAACCATATGATCATCTCAATAGATGCAGAAAAAGCTTTTGACAAAATTCAACAGCATTTATGATAAAAACTCTCCAAAAAGTGGGCATAGAGGGAACCTGCCTCAACATAATAAAGGCCATATACAACAAACCCACAGCAAACATCATTCTCAATGGTGAAAACCTGAAAGCATTTCCTCTAAGATCAGGAACAAGACAAGGAAGTCCACTCTCACCACTATTATTCAACATAGTTTTGGAAGTCCTAGCCATGGCAATCAGAGAAGAAAAAGAAAGAAAAGGAATACAAATTGGAAAGAAGAAGTAAAACTGTCACTGTTTGCAGATGACATGATAGTATACATAGAGAATCCTAAAGATGCCACCAGAAAACTACTAGAGCTAATCAATTAATTTGGTAAAGTTGCAAGATACAAAATTAATGCACAGAAATCTCTTGCATTCCTATACACTAATGATGAAAAATCTGAACGAGAAATTGAGGAAACACTCCCATTTACTATTCCAACAAAAAGAATGAAATACCTAGGAATAAATAAACCTACCTAAGGAGACAAAAGACCTGTATGCAGAAAATATAAGACACTGATGAATGAAATTAAAGATGATACCTACAGATTAAGAGATATACCATGGTCTTGGATTGGAAGAATCAGTATTGGGAAAATGACTATACTACCCAATGCAATCTACAGATTCAATGCAAGCCCTATCAAATTACCAATGGCATTTTTTACGGAACTAGAACAAAAAATCTTAAAATTTTTATGGAGACACAAAAGACCCCGAATAGCCAAAGCAGTCTTGAGGGAAAAAAACGGAGCTGGAGGAATCAGACTCCCTGACTTCAGACTATACTACAAAGCTACCGTAATCAAGACAGTATGGTACTGGCACAAAAACAGAAACATAGATCAATGGAACAAGAAAGAAAGCTCAGAGATAAACCCATGCAAGTATGGTCAACTAATATATGACAAAGGCGGCAAGGGTATACAATGGAGAAAAGACATTCTCTTCAATAAGTGGTGCTGGGAAAACTGGACAGCTACATGTAAAATAATGAAATTAGAACACTCCCTAACACCATACACAAAAATAAACTCAAAATGGATTCGAGACCCAAATGTAAGACCAGACACTTAGAGGAAACTCTTAGAGGAAAACTCTTAGAGGAAAATATAGGAAGAACACACTTTGACATAAATCACAGCAAGATCTTTTTTGATCCACCTCCTAGATTAATGGAAATAAAAACAAAAATCAGCAAATGGCACCTAATGAAACCTAAAAGCTTTTGCACAGCAAAGGAAATCATAAACAAGACGAAAAGGCAACCCTCAGAATGGGAGAAAATATTTGCAAATGAATCAACGGACGAAAGATTAACCTCCAAAATATATGAACAGCTCATGCAGCTCAATATTAAAAACACAAGCAACCCAATCCAAAAATGATCGGAAGACCTAAATAGACATTTCTCCAAAGAAGACATACAGTTGGCCAAGAAACACATGAAAAGCTGCTCATCATCACTAATTATTAGAAAAATGCAAATGAAAACTACAGTGAGGTATCACCTCACACCAGTTAGAATGGGCATCATCAGAAAATCTACAAACAACAAATGCTGGATAGGGTGTGGAGAAAAGGGAACCCTCTTGCACTGTTGGTGGGAATGTAAATGGATACAGCCACTATGGAGAACAGTATGGAGGTTCCTTAAAAACTAAAAATAGAACTACCATATGACCCAGCAATCCCACTACTGGGCATATACCAAAAGAAAACCATAATTCAAAAAGACACATGCATCCCGATGTTCATTGAAGCACTGTTTACAATAGCCAGGTCATGGAAGCAACCTAATGCCCATCGGCAAATGAATGAATAAAGAAGATGTGCTACATATATACAGTGGAATATTACTCAGCCGTAAAAAGGAATGAAATTGAGTAATTGGTGAGATGTGGATTGATCTAGAGGTTGTTATACAGAGTGAAGTAAGTCAGAAAGAGAAAAACAAATATCGTAATTTAACACATGTATTTAGAACCTAGGAAAATGGTACAGATGAACCGGTTTGCAGGACGTTGAGACACAGATGTAGAGAACAAACGTATGGACACCAAGGGCAGGGGGAAGCCGCGGAGGGGTGGGGCTGGGGGTGTGACGAATTGGGAGATTGGGATTAACATGTATACACTGATGTGTATAAAATGGATGACTAATAAGAACCTGCCGTATAAAAAATAAATAAAATAAAATTCAAAAAAAAAAAAAGGTTGCAAATAAATAAATAAATAAATCATTAATTGACTGGCCAGTCACTTTCTTGATATTGGAAGACAGACGAAATCCACTCTTTCCAGAATAAAATTCCCAAATATATGGTGCATAATAAAGATCTACCAACTTATAGAATTCACACATTCCCCATAAGTCCATAGAAAACAAGGAAAAACAGGGATATTGCAATTACCTTCTGCCTTTGAAGTGTCCCCCAGTCAGAATACTGGACTTTCTTCAACTACCTAAGGAAGAATAGACTAGGATCTGCAGTGTTTTTCTTGTCATGACTCAAGCCGAAAATGTTTTCTACATTGACTGTATTAATGGTAAAGGATGATGCTGGACTCTAGGCCTCCCTTGGTGGTGACAAGGATTGAGGAATCAACACCGGGCTGAGCTATAACTCACTCTCAGAGGTCCAGTGGCTGGGAACTCTGGCCTAGAAAAGGTAGGTGATTTTTACTCTTAAAAGAAGACTAAAATAAATGCCTTATTAGTAGTAGGAACTACTTTTTTGGGAGATGGCTCAGAATATTACTTCCTTCATGTCTGATTGCAATTGCAAAGGGGACACTCTTTTAGGAATGCCCAACTCACTGCCAAGGAGAAGAGGCTCTAATCATTGTCTACCTCACATCTCACAAGGTTACCAGATTACTGTATGGTGGGTTGTCCTTAGTAATCGAAGGGCAAAGCTACAACTATACAGAAAAGAAATGATTGCTTGACCATGGACTTGTACATCCTGGAAACTGGAATGAATATAGAAAAAAACTGCAAACCCAAGAGAGCATGGAACCAAAGGCCTGCATTGGACACATCTACTTGGATTGAAATCAGATTTCCCGATGGATAACTCATGCAGAAAGAAGCCACCTCTAGTCTTGTCTAGATAGACTTTCCCTCTTCAGAGTGATGGATGTCAGGGCTCAACTTTGTAATTAAGCCATGAGAATGAGTTGCGAAGTTAAAGACTTGGAGAATAGAAATATGGCGTGTAAGCTGCGTAGGGCACTTACTGTGTTATTCCGAAATACTCAGTTTCCAGGTTTAAAGCTGCATTTGGGGATCTGAAGAAAACTAAAATGTACTTTTGTAGGGAACTAAGATGTCCCTCAAAGGTGTCAAAAACATCCATAAATACTTGGAAGATAACAGTTAACATTTACTGAGTATTTAATCAGTGCAAGACACTGGTCTTAACATCAGTTAATTCATTTATTCCTTCACAACATCCATATGAAACAGAGAAGTTATCATTCTCCTAATCTAAGGATGAGACTCAAAGAAGTTTCATAACTTGCAGAAGAATCCATTTAAATAAGTGATGGAGCCAGGATTTGAACCTAGGTCTCCGTTTTATAAGTCCTTTTGTTTAACCAACTGTTGTACTCTTCCCCAAGAGAATGAGCTCCTACCAACAGGATGTTTAAACAGAACGCTGGGCAATGAAGTAGGAAAGGAGGTACCAGTATGGGAAAATTAGCTGATCTAGATAAACCATTGCATTTCTTTCCAGCCCTCAGTTTCTGTAATCTCTGTGCTTTTATTTCATATATTGGAGTCTTAATGCTTATAAAATAACAATTATAAAAGAAAGAATGATTCTCTTTTGGCTTGAATATTTCCAAAGCAGTCCAGCATTTTAAATCAGTGTTACTGCCTACAAGGCCATTTGGTTTCTTTATCCTAGTAACACTGCTCCCCTTTTTAAAGCTTTGAACGTTCTTTGCCCTGGTACGTAACATTTTGTTGAATTTCAGTGTTCTATAAATAATTTACTATTCTCCAAAAACATTAGCGCATGTACTGTTGCAGTCCAGAAAACCAAACAGAGGTTTGGTACCATCAAAACGGTCCTGTAAGTGAATATGGTGTAGCTAACACTTTGTCAAATCTACACCAAGAGTATTTCAGGTAGTTAAAATCCTTCGTGTCTAAGGAAAGTGATCACATGCTTAACAAGTCTCAGGATATGAAGATCTTCCTTTAACTGAGTATTTGAACAAATGAGAGTACTTTATATCATGGTATGCACATTTATATGCATAAATCTTATAGATCTGTAATTGTTTATGAAGAAGCAATAGATGAGGTACACATAAACATACATGTTGTACGTCATAGAAGCCAAAATATTTCTTGCTGCCGACGTCAGAAAACATACCTAGCTGGACTGAGTCAATTTGTCAAACCTAATTTGATACTGAAGTAGAAAACCAGATTATGTAAGTATAGCATGAAGGACAAAAGGTTGTCCTGTCAATGGAAAAGTCGATATGGTAATAGTTTGATATTTAGCTTTAAAATCAAACATGCTTCTTAGGTTTAAATCCTCATTTCCAACACCTACGTGTCCTGAGAGTTTGGACAATTGGCTTAATCCCTCTCAGTAAGTCCTGTCTCGTAATGTGATCATGCCAGTCATACCTGGCATATTGCAGAGGCTGTAAAAATGGTGCCCTCCTTCCCACTTCAAACGTCTAACTTCAAACGCCCGCAAGAATCATGGCGGAAGAGACCATGTTTATACCAAATGTGCAATTTTGGCCACAGAGAGCAGCCGTCTCTCTTGCCTCTTTGCGCCTCTCACCTTCAGACCTGTGTAACCTAAACCAGTTTAGGAAATAAATAGTGAGCAGGGGACCGTGCTTTGTGCTGTAGAAAATGCTGAGCACAGGGCTTTATTACTCTTCTTTTTCTTTTCGAGTAGTGATTAGGGAAAAGAAATCACAAAGTACTCACTGACTTCTAACAACAGTTGCAAGTAGCCACATGTTGAATCAGAAGCCTTCTAAAAGGGTAACAAAAATAGGAATAAGTCTTACTTAAGCTTTGGGAACTGATGATGTTCTGTAAATGTGTCTTCGTTAAATAGAGGGCCTTTGGAAAATGTTTCTTTTTGCGCCATTCATCCATCATTCCAAACAGTGGTGTCAAATTTCTGGCACTTTACTGAAGGTTAGATCTTAGAGAAGATGACAGTGGAATTCTAGATCTTTTCTTTTAGAGAGAAGCCTTTACAGCTTTTAGAGGAGTTCCTTCTGTTTGGAAGAGGTCTTTACACTTGCCTTTTCAAACAAGTCCAGGCAAATACCTCTAGTCAAGTAAATGCAGAGATAGCTACTACTAAAATCCATCTACAAAAGGTTCTCCATACCATGAGTGTAGTTTCTTCTCTTATACACATATGCTGTTTGAGATATGTAAACCACGCGGACTTAAGAATTGGATTAAAACCATATCGGAAATTCGACCCCTAGACATGTACATCTGGCACGTATATTCGGGAAATGAAGCCTTTGGAAACCTTTTTCTAGGATCTAAATATTTGGCTGTTGTAGACAGCAGTTTCCTGCACTTGTGCCTCATCCGGCTTTTCTAGTCGTGTGTTTTGATATTAGGTAGCTTTGCTCCCATGAACGGTATCCAGAAAGATGCGGAGGCTCCCTCTGGGTTCTCGCACACAGAGGATGGATGTGGAAACCACTTGGTTTCATCTCCTGTAGTGTCTGCATGAGCTTTAGGGAGATGGCAAATTCCACAGTGAGCTCTGTGTACTAAAAAGGAAGCTGCACAGTGGGCCCTGGAAAGACTTATTCGTTTTCTTATCTGACAACAGGGCTGTCATGAAGATGGGGTAGCAAGCGGTGTTTTGCAGTCCACCCTGCTGTTTGTTCCTTTCTCTGTTGAAGGCCGGTGGAGTGCCCGGTGGATCAGAATTCTACTTCTCTGCCCTCCTCCCTCTGCAGTGATCCTAGCTCTCCACTTCTCCAGTTAGGCCCTCTTGAATTGTCTTAATGTTGTTAACGACCCTGGTGGGGAGGCACCGCAGCTCACAGCAGCTCCGGGCCCCCTGCCTGCTGCTGTTGAAATCAACCAATGAAATCAATTTGTTGACAACAGCTGTTCCTCTCCACGCTCGTTCCAAGAGCTTACACATTATTCCTCTCCCCTTTCTTGAGGACATAAACCCTGCCCCAGGTGTAGGGGAAATGTGTAGGTCCATCAAGATTTTTAACTTTTCTTCTCTATAGCATACCGTCTTCCTATTTGCCACATGAAGTCATTTTATCAGCAGATGGTACCCAGGCAGGAGGACGCCAGAGCAGAATTGATGAGCCTTAACCCACTGGAGATGGTTTTAGTTGAAAGCCTGTTTCTAACCAAACCCACTTAGGAAAAAACAATTTAGTTTTCCTACAGACCCAGAATTCTCTAGCTGGAGAAAGGAAGTGTTTTATTTATTTTTTTAAATTATTTTTTAACATCTTTATTGGAGTATAATTGGTTTACAATGGTGTGTTAGTTTCTGCTTTATAACAAAGTGAATCAGTTATACATATACATATGTCCCCATATCTCTTCCCTCTTGCGTCTCCCTCCCTCCCACCCTCCCTATCCCACCCCTCTAGGTGGTCACAAAGCACTGAGCTGATCTCCCTGTGCTATGCAGCTGCTTCCCACTAGCTATCTGTTTCACGTTTGGTAGTGTATATATGTCCATGCCACTCTCTCACTTTGTCACAGCTTACCCTTTCCCCTCCCCATATCCTCAAGTCCATTCTCTAGTAGGTCTGCGTCTTTATTCCCATCTTGCCCCTAGGTTCTTCATGACCATTTTTTTTTTTTTAGATTCTATATATATGTGTTAGCATATAGTATTTGTTTTTCTCTTTCTGACTTCACTCTGTATGACAGACTCTAGGTCCATCCACCTCACTACAAATAACTCAGTTTCGTAAGAAGGGGTTTTAAGAGGAACCTATTGTGTTAACTACTAAGTTTCTCAGCAAAAATTAAGCATTATGCTGGCTTTTTTTTTTTTAACCCAAGACCCTTCCATGTTTATGTATTTCTGTGGCAGCGGTTCATTTCACCGTGTGCAGCAGCAGATTCATACTCTGCTAATACTCATCGAATAAAATGTGCCAAGAAATAAATGTTATGACATGTTCAGATGGGTTATCTCACTTAACCCTCCTGGTAGTAAAGCAGGTCTGAAAATCTGCATTCAGGAAACAAGGAAATTAGGCTTTGGATTTAAAAAATGATTTAAACTTTTTTTATTACACATTAATTTTAACTGCTATGTTTATTTTTAAAGCTTTCTTGGTAAATAGCATGCCATACACAAATTTTCTTAATGATTTTCAGCTCTGAGAAGTACAGCGAGGTCATTTCACAAGTTAATTTTGAATGCTGAATAACTGAATGTTGATAGAGTTTAACCAAATTTTTAAATAGCTGATAAGGAAGGAACACTATATATGTTTAAATACGTGAGGACATAAGACTTAAGGAAAAATTATCAAATGTTAAAGACATGTTTCTACCCACTTCCTTCAGGATGTGTTGGTGCTTGTGTGGGGGGGTGGGGGGTGGGGGTGGGGGGTGTTGAGAATAATGGGAGGAGGGAAGGTGGAGAGAAGAGAAAGTTTCCTTTAAGACCCCTGCATTGTTCCTCTCTTCTGATGATGATGACACTCTCTACTTTGGATGACAATTAGCAGTTTCTCAATGGGCTCCAAGCTGTAACTTTAATCCCTTTTCTGTCATCTTTTTCTTCTAGCTGGGAGCAAAGTTACTTATATTTTTGCATCAACAATAGAACAAAGACCTTCACCCATATGCTGCTCTTGAATATTTTGATTGTTTTATGGCAATGGGGAAGTACAAACAAGTTGATCAGAGGATAATTGTGCTCCTAAATGAAGGACATGGATTTAAAACCAATTAGTGCATTGTTGCTGGAGAAAACATTGCTTCTGGGGGAAAATAACATCGTCATTGAAGTAAAAAAAAAAAGAAGTACATATATGTGTATATATAACATGAAGTATAATGTCTAGCTTTGATTTGGATTTAGCTTACTACCCTATACTTAACAGACAAAAAAGAGTATGTTATCCTCTGATCCTAGAAGCTATGTGTAATTAAATTGACAGTATTTCTTTTGTCTTTCATCACACTATGAAATAGACCCATACAAGGGTTCTACCAGGTTAAACTTACTGTAAAACATTTATTATCCAAGGAACCAGGCTGATTATATAGGAGAGAGAGAGAGAGAGAAAATGAGAGAGTAAGAATGCGAGAGAAAAAATTCTTCAGAAAAATATGTCAGTAGGGCCCCAGGAAAAAAGGAAGATAAAAGCACAGGCCCTTGATTCTATCTATTAATATTTAGAACTACATTGTTCTGAAAACCAGCTATCTAAAATGATCCTAAGTGTTAGGGCCCACATTCACGTCCTGGGGAAATGGAATGCAGTGGCTGGAAGGGAACGTCCATCCAGTTTCTTTTCCGAGAAATGGCTGAGGTGGTGAGTGTGCCCGCGTTCCCCAGGGCTGAGCCAGGTATGCACGTAGACCATCCTGTCCCGTAGAATAGGATCCTTTGTTTGGTGTGGATGGAAGGAAGGGCAAGAGAAAGGTTGAGAGAGGAGATAGGGAGGTACCACTGGGGGAGGGTGTGGTCCAGCTGTTACCACATAGGTGGCCTTCTCAGGGAGGCAAGGTTGAATCCAGGCTTCATGGAGGTTTAAACCTTGGAAAAGGATGTTTTTGAAACTTAATTCTGATTCAGATCATGGCAAATCAAGACGGTTGGCTGAATGGCATGTGAAGTGTTAAGATCGTTTCTAAGCCAAAATGATAAGCCTAATATTTGCCATTCCATAATAAATGATGCATTTGGTGGGGGGCGGGGGGATCTGGAAAGGTTTTTGGTTGTTACTTTGTTTTATTTGATTGGATTTTTGTTTCTTTCTTTCTTTTTAAAATTTTTGAGTTCCCCAAATAAACACAAACACCAGTAGGAAGAGTAATAACTTAAGCCTTCGTGAGGAAACACTCTTTTCTAGAAGCGCTTTCTCCTTTTTCAACCTTTGATTCTTCTAAAGTTGTGTTGTTCACATTGTTAAAAGAGTGAATGCTCATTATAGAAAATTTGAGAAATAGGAATAAAGAAAATATGCTCATTGTTCTACAAACTAAAGATAACTTGTCAACTTCGGTGTATTTCCCTTCATCAGTTTTTCTCTGCTGAGTTTTGGTTTCTTTTGTTCGTTTGATAACCGGAAGACCCAAAGCCTTCCAGAAAGGGACTTTCAGCAGAGACATGTAATGAGAGACACACAGGGTGGTTGGTGAATCCTCACCATGACACATAGTAACTCTGTGACCATGAACAAACTATCCGAACTTTCTGAGCATCAGTTCCCGTAGTTGACAAAGGGGACGACAACACCCATTTTCAGAGCTTGTGAAAAATGAGCTAGTGTGCAAAATGCCCATCACGGAGACGGATCCCAACAGCGAGGTGCCCCATCACTGCCAGCTCTCGCCTCAGCATCTGTTTCCTTCTCCAACAAACAGTAGGAACATTGTAAATGTTGCACAGAAGTGGTGACAATAAAAATGGTGGGTAGGTCAAAGAGGATGAAAAGAAGGTGCTAGAAGGAGGAGTTCTGAAGAGAGGCAAAAATGACTGTTGGTGGATTTGTAATCTTGACCAGGTGGTTTTTGTTTCTCACTCTTCTGTACTGTGGAAAAAATAGCACAGTTAGTATTTCAGGCTTAACTTTTCTGTCATCTGAGACGTAAGTTATGCTTTCAAGGAGGTGTGCAACGAGCTATGAAAATAAAAAGTTCAGAATTGGAGTCATTTGGGGGAATGTTGGAATGAATAGTGTACCTTTCTCTAAATCTACTTAACTGCTTGTGGTAATAATATGTCAAATACATAAATATATGATTACGGAAATCAGCTTTATGCCCCTCTAGTGTCTGTTAACATTCTTATTCATATCAAAATGTGTACCTTTTAGAGCTTCACTATAAAATATATCACACTGGATGATTTTATTCTTGACATTTACAACATCCTTTCAGGATTACTTAAAAACAATATTAGGGTTCCACATTCACATTTTCAATGATTTTTATTTGGTTTTTAAATATCTACAATTTTAATTGCTTGGGCAGAGAGACCTTAAATGCAAAAGCAGTCTAATTATTTGAATAATATAAAGATTTAATTAGCATTCTGAATTACAGTGATTAACAATAACTAACATTCTTTGAGTACCCCCTAAATGATAGACATTATTTTCAGGGTTTCATAGGTATTAACTCAATAACCTTATGAAATAACATTTACCACTATTCTCATTTTGTAGATGAGGCACAGAGAGGTTAGCTGACTTGCCCAAGGTCACACAGCCAATATAAATCATATATTATTCATATGATAAATAGTCCAGGTAGTCTGACCCCAGAGACTATTTCCTTGTCATTATGCTGCCTCTCAATAATAGTATCCATTTATTGAATATGTAGTGTGTTCCAGGCCAATGTTAAGAACTTTCCATATATGATCATATGTGTGTGTGTGTGTGTGTGTGTGTGTGTGTGTGTGTGTGTATGGTAGTGCTAATATACATCCCCTGAGATGGGAGAACTCTCTAATGATAGGACTCACAAGGCTTTTATAAGGTTTCCCAGGCCAGCAGTAGGATATTGTTAATCCCAGTTTATCTAAGAGCCTCTTCTCTTGAGACATTTGAAACAAGGCTCTAGGCAATTAATTACATCAGAGGACCACATGAGTGACATCAGCCAAGGATACACAAGAAATCTTTACCAACACAAACTACCGAACCAAAACTATCCCTAGAGACATTGCCCACTCCCTTGTTTCTTAGTCCCACTTCCATTGTTTCAGTACCTCATGGTCCAGGCCCTGTATTCACTGTACAGTGATATTTTATCTAGTGGGTTCTTGGCAGTTGGAAGAAGTGAGATTACTGGTGACCCAAACTGGCAAGCTAGAGCTTCCAGTGTGTGAGTGCATACAAGCACATGCAGATTTCGTTGTCCTCAGAGTTCATTAAGAATCATTATCTAAAATGTTGTTGTAAAATGAGATCAGGAAACGATTGCATTATGCATAAGGTGAGAGAAACCTTAGAAAATTTTAATAAAAAGCTCTATACTTGTGAGTAAGCTTCCCGTGTTGTGAATTTAATGGCTGAAGAATGAAACAATTTTAGGGGAAATAATTGGCTTTCTAATCAGATAATTAGTTTATACCTAAGTCCCTTGAAATAAATCGTTTGAAGATTTAGCACAGCAAAACTTAGGATGAAAACTCAGGATCATTTAAAGTAATCCCCCCTTTTTTTCTTTGGCAATAGCAGTATTTTGTCACCTACCTTAGAGTGGAATATAGCACCTAACAATTTCATGTTTTGAGGTACTGGATCTTGATCAGAAACAATTAGATTTCTCTCAAAAACATTCTTTATTAAAGGTCCAAAAGGTTGTCAGTTACAGAGAACCCTATCTCAACCAGTTTTGAACCGCGTCATCCAGAGCAGAATACTTAATCTCATTCTACATAAAATGGGGATAAAATATCTACATTACAGGATTGTTAAAAGGAAACTTGAGATGATGCATTTAAAGGGCTTAGGGCAGTGCGAGGCAGATGCAGGCTCCAAAGAATCTGTGATGGTATAAGAAGAATGCAGGGGTGACAGATGGGTCTCCCTGGGCTAAAGAGGGTCATGTCAATTTGCTGCCCTTCTTGCTGTGACCCCCCAGGCCTCTGTCCTTACCAGTTCTTTGACCATGGCTTTGAAGAAGGTCAGAACGCGTCAGAATTCAAAGAATGACTTTGAGAAAGGATCTGATTCTCAGAATTCAGGCATCCAATGAAGAACATTTCATAAAGACATAGTTTCAGCAAATTCTAAAAAGATGGGTCTCTTTTTTAGAATTTCAAAAATAATGCCACTTAGAAGAAATTAGTAAACATGACCCCAGTCTGCTCATTGAGAACGACCCCTGCATTGTTTCCCAGTCCTCATTTACCACCACCTTCTTAAACAAGGTACTATCATTCACTTACTACTTTTTCTTAACATATATCACTTTTCACCCTGATTTGTTTAAATAAATTTATTTCTATCACAAACAGAAAAATCAATATCAATTGTCATAATAGAAGTTAAAAAGAATAATTAGTATTGAACAAAAAGGGTGTTCATGTCCCACCTAAAATCATTTCACATATTCCCAAGTGATGTTTATTCCACATTTAGGAAAAGCTGAACCACAGTATCTCACCTCACTACTTTCAGGAATGTAGAGTTCATCATAGAAGCTTCTTGCCTGAATCTAGTATTCCTGCCATCTTTTCACCAGAAGGGACCTTTAGGTCATTTAGTCATTTAGCCCCATATGAAACATGGAGGGTTTAATAACATAATTAGGGACACATAGCTTGTTAGAGGCAATGTATAATATTCTGCTATGGGGAAGGTACACGAGAAAATTAGTTGCCAGGTCTTTTAAGTGTAAGATGTACCACTGCTATCATTAAGATCATAAAATGATAAGGCAAGCCAGAGAATCATAGGGGGTTAGTAAAGTGAAGAACTGTAAAACATATAGGACTGAATCTTCTATCCATCATTATCGAATATGAGTTACTGCTGCAGACATACCTCATATCTTATTGTGTCCTCATTTCCTCCTATGCCATTTCTGCTGTGTGGTTCTCTCACACTGACGCCTCTCTTTTATTTAATCAAATTGTATTTCTATTTAGTAGCTGCGTTATGGTCATGATGAATAGAGTTGCACTAGTGCGCATGGCCCCCGATGTAATAATTACCCAGTATCCCTTAGTTGGATGAGACTTGGAAAATATTAGCCATTGATTTCTCTATCTTCCTTTCAAAGGAATCCTTGCATATATCTTGGATTAGTAGCCTAGCAAAGCCCTATGAGAAACACGTTTTAGAGTCGCCTCCCTACCCTTTCTGTCTTCCTTGCCCTCTGCAGGTCCTGTGAGGAGATGGTCATGGTTTTGACTTTTTTACGTTTTCCTTATGCTGGCCTTCTAGAGACTGTGAGTGAGATAGAGTAGCAGGAAAAGCACAATTGATTCATTCATGATTTACCTACCTGCCTTTGAATAACTTAGTGTTCTCCAGCAAGAATTTGATAATGCCTCCAATTTTTCACTGAGCCTTGAGAGTCTATCACTCTGTGTAGAAAGGCGGGACTCAGGAGTTGTGCATATGCCAAAACCACAGAGGCAACATGTTCTTCCCTCCTCTTCCTCAGCTCTAATGCTAAACGATATGATACCATCATTTTTGTAGATCAAAAGGGCTAAATATCAGCAATTTTTCATAATTTAACCCATAGAAAGAGGCGAGAACATTCATCTTGGCCCTGCAGTTAAGATGTCTCAGCTTGAGACTACCAAGTGGCCGTTGGTTGCTTGTCGCATAAAGACTTAACTTTAGACGCTATGCCTAGTTCTTGGAAGCCCTGTCGTCCGGTAAATGTTAAGTTACAAAACGGAATTAGCAAAGATGAAATCTAAGCCAGTCCACCAGGTCTCTGGGCTGGACTGATGCAGGAAGTGAATGAGAAAATAGCCAATAGCTGTTCATGTATGATGTTCATCATGTATGATGAATGATGAATTCTCGCTGAAAGCAGCAAGAAATATCTTAACACCTGGATATGCAACTTTTCAATGTGTCACCAAACTGCAGCTTCATAGACAACTAGAGTGGAGGGCTTTTGAACCTGGCAGACACATTTACTAATGCAGTGGCTATTTTAGGGAACACCAATAGATCATTTGGGGGGCTGAGAGTCAGAAGCCTAGCCTCAAGATATGCTAACGCCAGAGTAACAATCCAAGGAGAAATTTTCAGGTGTACATAATGGGAAACACTACCTCTTGGGGTCACAGAGACATTATACACAGAGCAGGAGTTCCTTTAGATTGTTTTGGGGGAGAAAGTAACATTTTTCGGTATTGAAAAATGTCTTTCACAAGCATTTCTTCTAAAGAAGAAGTGTTTTTATTCTATGAGGAAACCACAGCAACTTAGTTATGAAAATTCTATTTCTTACATCCTTTTGCAATTTGACCCAGTTGGAAAAGTAGTGTTGTGATTTTTATCACAGTGTTCTCACATTTCTATCCTTTAAACTCGTTCCTATAATTTGGTTCTTCAAGTTTCATGAAAAATAATGTTCTTCATTTTACATCGACATAGTCACAGGTACATAGCACAGGTGTGTTGTATCAGTGACAGTCACTGACCCTCAAGGAAGTGAAGGGGGAGGGAGAGGGGGAGGGGAGGAGTAAACCCTGAGGAATTTTCTGTAAAAGAATTGAAGGACCAGTGAAACAAAACAAGATTTTAGCGGTAACCATGGCAACCTGCAAGTGTAAGGAAGAACATGAAGCTTTCTGGTCATTATTATTATTGTATTTCAACGTTTATTGACTGACTGCCTTGCGTGGCATTGGGGCTAATCAATTTTTTCTCAGGAGGAAGAGATAAATGGAGATGAGGTTTACCTAAAGGGAAACCAACACATTCTAAGAGCTCTTAAAGAAGATGAGAATGTCAGATGACAAAGGAACGTTAAGTTCTCTCTGTTGTGATGTAGAGAACAAACATATGGACACCAAGGGGGGAAAGCGGCCAGGGGGGGGGGGGGGGGGGGGGGGGGGGCAGGATATGAATTGGGCGATTGGGATTGACATGTATACACTGATGTGTATAAAATGGATGACTAATAAGAACCCGCTGTATAAAAAAAAAGTAGAAAAAACCTATTTATTAGGTTTGTAGACGTGTGCAGTTTAAAAAACCACAGGGCTTCCCTGGTGGCGCAGTGGTTGAGAGTCCGCCTGCCGATGCAGGGGACACGGGTTCGTGCCCCGGTCTGGGAAGATCCCACATGCCGCAGAGTGGCTGGGCCCGTGAGCCATGGCCGCTGAGCCTGCACGTCTGGAGCCTGTGCTCCACAATGGGAGAGGCCACAACAGTGAGAGGCCCACATACCGCAAAAAAAAAAAAACCACACTACTGTTACCTTGAAAGAAAATTAAATTAAAGAAATATATATAAATAAAACAAATATCTGGATCCTGAAAAAAAAAACAGTTCTCTCTGTTGTGCAGTGGAGAAAGTTTTTAAACTTAGAGACTATGTCCTATAAGGGACTGTGCAGTGACATTTATGCCAGAGACATCTGACAGGTAAAAAGATATATGATAAATTCAGTGATGTGGAATAAAAGAAGCCAAAGGTTAGATTCAAGATTACTCGGGTTCTTGTTTGGAGAGAGAGCCAATAATATTATTTTTTGGCCAGCCATAGTCTCTGGGAGCCCCTGGGACAAGATCTGTTTACTGTTGGCAGCATAATTAAGGCTCTGCCCTATCAAAGAAAAGAGCAAATGTTTAGATACACCAACTTCTGAGATGAACTATTTCTTCTTCAGACCCCAATACAAGAGCAAAACTGTTACAAAACAAAAGCACAGGAGAACAAAAGAAAACATAAAGTCTGTTCCGCCCTCTGGGGACAGTAGGGCCAGATTTGGAGGGGGAGCAGTATGAGGAAGAGTAGCAGTTTTTAAGTCTGGCGTTGGCCTTGGCTGTTTGCCAAGTGAACATTATTAGAATTATTAGCACTGCTCAAATAAATTACCTGGGAGTCTGCTGAAAAATGAAGTCTGTAATTCAGTAGAATCTCATAGCTTCACCAGAATCTGGTGGGACCCCAGATTCTGCACTTCTTATTCCCATTTGATGCCCATGCTGATGATGACTGTACTTTAAATTGTAAAGCTCAACTCTGGCTGTACAATAGATCACCTGGGGAGTTTTTAAAAATCTTGTTGCCCAGCAAGAATATACAGTGGAGAAAAGACAGCCTCTTCAATAAGTGGTGCTGCGAAAACTGGACAGCTACATGTAAAAGAATGAAATTAGAACACTCCCTAACACCATACACAAAAATAAACTCAAAATGGTTTCGAGTCCTAAATGTAAGACCAGACACTGTAAAACTCTTAGAGGAAAACATAGGCAGAAACACTCTGTGACGTAAATCACAGCAAGATCCTTTTTGACCCACCTCCTAGAGAAATGGAAATAAAAATAAACAAATGGGACCTAATGAAACTTCAAAGCTTTTGCACAGCAAAGGAAACCATAAACAAGAGGAAAAGACAACCCTCAGAATGGGAGAAAATATTTGCAAATGAAGCAACTGACAAAGGATTAATCTCCAAAATTTACAAGCAGCTCATGCAGCTCAATATCAAAAAAACAAACAACCCAATCCAAAAATAGGCAGAAGACCTAAATAGACATTTCTCCAGAGAAGATATACAGATTGCCAACAAACACATGAAAGAATGCTCAACATCATTAATCATTAGAGAAATGCACATCAAAACTACAATGAGATATCATCTCACATTGGTCAGAATGGCCATCATCAAAAAATCTACAAACAATAAATGCTGGAGAGGGTGTGGAGAAAAGGGAACCCTCTTGCACTGTTGGTGGGAATGTAAATTGATACAGCCACTATGGAGAACAGTATGGAGGTTCCTTAAAAAACTAAAAATAGAACTACCATATGACCCAGCAATCCCACTACTGGGCAAACCAAACTACTGAGAAAACCATAATTCAAAAAGAGTCATGTACCACAATGTTCACTGAAGCTCTATTTACAGTAGCCAGGATATGGAAGCAAGCTAAATGTCCATCAACAGATGAATGGCTAAAGAAGATGTGGCACATGTATACAATGGAATATTACTCAGCCATGAAAAGAAATGAAATTGAGTTATTTGTAGTGAGGTGGATAGACCTGAAGTCTGTCATACAGAGTGAAGTGAGTGAGAAAGAGAAAAACAAATACCGTATGCTAACACATATATATGGAATTAAAAAAAAATGGTCATGAAGAACCTGGGGCAAGATGGGAGTAAAGACACAGACCTACTAGAGAACAGACTTGAGGCTATGGGGAGGGGGACGGGTAAGCTGTGACAAAGTGAGAGAGTGGCATGGACATATATACACTACCAAACGTGAAACAGATAGCTAGTGGGAAGCAGCTGCATAGCACAGGGAGATCAGCTCCGTGCTTTGTGACCACCTACAGGGGTGGGAGGGAGACGCAAGAGGGAAGAGTTATGGGGACATATGTATATGTATAGCTGATTCACTTTGTTATAAAGCAGAAACTAACACACCATTGTAAAGCAGTTATACTCCAATAAAGATGTTAAAAAGAAAGAGAAAAATCTCGTTGCCCGGGTCATACCCCTAAACCAGTAAAATCAGCATATCCGGAGGTGCCGTCTGGGAGCTGAGGACCACAGCAACCTATGGGTCAAAGACGAAATCACAGATACATCAATTTGGCTTATCCAGGGTTTTACAATTTTTCTTCTGCTTAAAAAGGAGATCTCACTTTCTTCTGCTTAAAAAGGAGATCTCACATAAAACACTTATTTCTAGCTCTTCATTGAACAAACGACACCAGGACTGCATTTCCACTTGGTTGTCATCTGCCCCTGCCTTGCGCTCTGTGCCTTTTGTGCCTTTCAGACCGGGCACCCAGTCTCCAGGTCTCCCCAGCCTGGCCAGCCGCTTTCCCCATTTCTGTCACCTGCCTGCCCCCTGCAAGCGTTAGCTTTTGCGTCCCCGTTCACAGAGGCAGGCTGTAATGTCTTCTCTTGGATGGATGGTTTGTAATACTAGTCTTCCTTTTTTCCTTTAAATCCTTGATTCACACGTGAGAGAAGTGTTGAAGAGTTAGTTTGGATTGTATTGCCCAATCATTTTAATATCCCCATTGAGACGCTGATGTGGAAAAACACTTGTGTAGGAGTCAGGAGCTGACTTCTGGTCTGGTTCTGCCACTTCCTGCTATATTGATATTGATACCTAACCTCTCTGAATCTGAGCTTTCCTCATCTGTAAAGTCACACAGTTTGTAGGTTGGGTTAAATGTCCTTTGAGTATGCTAACAAAACATCAGCCGCTATTATTCACTTTGCACACTCTTATTGAGAGTTTGTTTACTCTGTGCTGGCGCTCTTGAATGGAGAAAATAAAAAGGCAAGTTCAAGCTACCTACCAGGACTCTGAGGACTTGAGAAGTTCTCATAAAGTAGAGTTAGGAATTGGATGGCCATACGTCTCTATTTGCCCTAGGAGCCTGGGTTGTGTCTGATGTTCTGATGGGATAATTAATAGCACTAGTTTCACACTCAGAAGGGTTCTGGTTTGGATAAGAGATTATTTGGTCTCTGTAGTTAGAAAAGGGTCGCAGTGTGAGGTCCCTCTAGGGAATGGGGGTACCATAGGGTGCCACAGCTGGGCTGAATCCTGGGCATTTGGCTCCACCGGCAGCACAGAAGGGGAGAAAAGCTGTGCCAGCATTGATATTCACATGCTTTGACGGCCCACCTGCTGCCCCATCTACCCTTCTCCTCAGCATTCCAGAGAAGTCCTCCTGAGCAAGCTCCGGGATGGAGACAGGTCGCCTAGGAAGGGGGCAATGAATTTGGCCAGATTCAGGGGACTCCTCGCACAGTCAGCTCCAACTTCAGCAGCACCGACAGCATGAGTTGCAGTGCTTGTTTCCTGTTTCTAGTCCCTTGTTTCTGTCCTTTTTCATCTTTAATCTAGTCGATTCCCAGGCATCTGCCTGAGATTATGCTGTTAAAATTCCCCTGCCCTTTTCAAGTTTTTTAAAAAACCCCTTGCAACCTGGTCTTTCACAGGGATACACACACGCCTGCTGCTGCCACCTAGTGGAGGTGTACCACAATGTCAGGGTCGCCTTTATGTTTGATCCAAACTCTGGGCTAGGCTAGAATTTTCTTCGAGGAATTATCCGGGCACTGCTTCTGGTTTGATGCAAAGTGATTGGAAAGTAAAGATGTTTTACAAAGTATGCAAATACTTAATCTCTACTGAAGCAGTTTTTTTTTTTTTTTCCTGGCAAAAGGTTTTAGAAACTAACTGTAAAAACACCAATGTGACAGTTCAAAATAGAAACTAAGCAATATTGGCTTGAAGAGTAAATTAATCAAGGATCACAGAGAAGAAAGAATAACTATTTACTCCCTTCTTCAAGCAGAGTTACAGTTCTCTCATCAAATGCAGTGTCTGGGTCTTGCTTCTTTCCACATGAAGTATAGATTCTCCAAAGTGACACCGGTTGGATTGGCACAGAAACTCTTCTCCATACCTGGCGTGTCAGACTCTCTAGGCTGTGCTGTAGTAATCATGGAATCTCCATCTCAGAATAATAACTCCAGAATTTCAAATTGAGAATGCAAATTTTACTCTTCCTCTTTCTCTATTTTATTTTTTTTTAATCTACCATCTTCTACTAATGTTGGACAAGAGATATTTTCTTTCTTTCTTCATAACTCTTTGTCTTCCTTGATCTCCCCTTTTTCCACAGTCATCTGTCCCATTTCCTTTTCCCTGTTTCTGGTTCATTCTGATGATTTTTATCTCCAGATATCTTCCCACAAAGCCTTCTGTTCACCATGAAGATTCCTAGTGGTTCTCATCTACCTAAGTAATTCAAATGGACTGAATTTGTTCTTTAATTTTTGAGAAAATGTTCCTTTTAACAAACTCAGTATACCGATATACATGAATACAAATAACAATTAATGAGTAATGTAAGTAAAGCCACATCTATATCCTAACGACTAGAACAATAATAAGCTCCCTATTATTCCAACTCTCCTGAGGATTTCTCTGGAAAGCTTAGAAGAATATTTCAGGACATAGTTCACAGAGACCATTGGAATATTGAATATTCTGTAATTATTTTTGATTTACAATATGTTGTCCAAAAGCAGATTCAGAAATAAATCTACAGTAGTTTCACTTAGGGTAAAAATAGGGCATAAATTGAACTATAGTCATCATATTAAATTATACTACCATATTACGTTTGCTACATTTGGAGCTGTGTCATCTCCGATATTTCCATGCTACGTTTGTCTTGAGCCCATGCTTTCCAAAAATATGACCAAGACTTTTCTTCTTTTGGTACCATTACGGTACCTGAGTTGAAATATCAAATTGCAGATATTTGAGATCATGGCATTTTATTATTGGAAATAACCTTAGATGAAACATAGCCAGCCTTCTCTTTATTTTAGCACCGAAGAGTTGGAAGCTCAGAGAAGCAAAGTATTTGCCACAGGTCACATAACTAGATCTAAACCAGAGTTGAGTCCATTCTCTTTTGACCATTCTAGCGTCATTCATTTTATTTATAAATGCATACATATATATGTATATATATTCATGTTATGCTTTCCTACACATATTTTATAACTTTTATCTTGTTGATGAATTATAGCTCTTTCGAACACAGTATGTTTCTAGTATTTTCCCAAGAAGAAAAGAAAAAATTTTTCAAGGATTTCTTAGCTTTTAAAAATGTATAGGCAAGAATAGTATCTTAATGGGTACCTATATTAAAATGATTTTAGCTGATGCCTAAAAGTAACTGTCCTCTGTCAAGGACATTAGATCCATGAGGTTATGCTGACAACATATTGCTACATGAGCACTGTTTGTCATCTTTCGCAAGCCTTTAAATAAGAATAACTGTGGAACATTTAAACAGGCCCTAATATGATCCTATTGCCATTAATAAGTGATGAAAGACTCACATGTTTCTCCAAATAGAACTCTTTTAATGTGTTCAGATTTCAAGGGTGCTTTAAAAATGACACTATATTGCTTTTTTGTTTTTATACATTAGACTAGTTTCGGTAGCAAATGGATGTGTCTAGCAAAGTCAAGGATTAATTCCCACTCAGAATATCTCAGAGAGGTTTTTCTCTGCTATTTTATTCCGTGACAGTTCAAACCAAGAATACTGTAAGGAATATGGATATGAATTTTTAAGATGATTTTCCTGGTTGATTCTTTACTATTCTAGTTATATTTTTAAATTTTTGAACAGAATACACTCCTTCTTTCTTCCCTCCCTCCCTCCCTCCCCCCTTCCTTCCTGCCTTCCTTCCTTCCTTCCTTCCATAATTCATCAAATATTTGTCCTGACATCATTTATGCATTAGGCCTTTTGTTGGATGTTGTAGAGCTTGTGATTTAGGAAAGATTATATTACACATATGATTTTCTTATGTTTTTAACTTTCAGAACTGTATATCAAATTCGTGATCATATTCTGAAAGACTGTATTATTTCACCTTGATCTTTATCATAATCTTAAGAAATATTCTGAAATCCACCCTATTAGAAGTATTCAATCATTACCTTCCCAAATTGTGCTGATTTAAATTGTTCCAGGTGTAAAGAGAACTTGTGCACGTTTCTGTGGTCAGTGTTGTTTCTTCCATTGTAACCACCGTTATCCATCGAAAAATAGAGCTCTGCTATCTCACATCTTTTCATTTGTCCAAATGAGATCACTGGTGTCTTATAATTAATTCAGGGGAGATGGAGGGAGAGGTTTTCTTTAATTGTGTTAGTTGATGAGAGCTCTCCAGCAACAATATTCTCATTCACGAACTAGAAGGCTGGTTTAATAGAGGCGTTGCTGCCTCCACCCCTTTCAGAAGCCACAGCAGGCAGGCCTGGCTTAGGGTTCATTAGAGTCTGGTTGGGTGACAGCAGACTGGGAAGCAGCTGTAAATGATCAGAACCAAGCCTTGGCTAGTTTCAGCTTCTGCCAAGCCCAGCATGGCTCCAAATACTTTCTACATTCCAAAGAAAACACGCCAGCCTTATGCCTGCTGATCACGGGACGTAGATGGGATATATGTTTCTGGCTTTGAGGTTTCAGAGGAAATGCTTATCGTTGGTGCAAACACTCTTTCTGTCTTGCTGCCATATGTGAGCAGCGCTTAAGTTGCATGTGTTTCCTCATGGCGATTAAATAGGTCATTCTCAATTTTCTTTAAACTTTCAGGCTAAATCTGCATTTTAAATGTAATGAGGAAGGGACCTTAGGGAACGTCTTGTATAGGCTCCTTGTTTTATAGAAACGGCTCTGAGGACTCAGATCCACACTGGGTTAGGGATCGGTGTGTAGCCAAGCACCGCACCAGGGACATAGAGATGAATGAGTCCTTTGTGTCCGCAGTGGTACAATGTTTGGCCCATCATTGATGGTCCCTCATTAACTTAATTAAAAGATGAAGGGGCATTATAAACTATGGTGATAGATACAAAGATAAATCGATGGACAGAGATAGAGAGTGCTATCCTTATAGTGAGCAGGTACTGAATAGTATACAAGGTACTCTATATAATTAGCTTAAAATTGTAGAGACCTAGCCTCCAATTAAATAGACAAAGTAGGTATGGAATACTCTGAATTCATTTTCACTTCTGAAAAACAAAGAAAATATATAAAAAGTTTTCATATGCATGTTTATCATCCATATTATCTTCTGTTGTTGGGGAGATTTGTTTTGTTTTCATATATTCTCATTCTGTGCAGGTATAAAAACACAGGTTATTTGTCCATATATGGGCTTACAGAAAATGGGCTGGGGAGTAAAGAGGGCAAGCAGGTGGTCTTTTTTCTCAACATATCTGTCTTACCTATTCTTACCTTTCATTTCTCCCTTTCTTCATCTTAAGGTTTGTCTGTCTGTTTTGTGATTGTTTTTTAAATCCCACTTAGAATATATGCTTCTGTGTTTCTGTTTGCTGCATCGTCAAGTCCTCTGGATTTCAGAATACTGTTGTCCATTTATTTCCCCACAGCTACTACCCACAGCTACTATCTCCAAGAATAAATTAGAGGATCTATAATTGTTTTCATTAGACGTCTAGCTCCAAAGTGAAAACAAACAGCGAGAGAGAAAGAGAGAGAGAAGAGAGACTGAGAAAGAGAGAAGCAAAACCCACGGCTAAATAGTGCCATTTGTGCAAAAGCTAGCACTGCATTTTCCTTGGGAAATGTTGGTATTATGGACACCTGGCCAATAGTCCTCTGCAGACTCATTAAGTTCCAAGATGAGTTACTCGGCTTGATCAGCAAAGTTAAAAAAAAAAAGGAACCACTTAGCGAAACACCAGCATTTATTTGTACTGGACAGAGTCTATAGAATGTCTGCCACTTCTAGAGCCATGGGTTTTTGAATTCATAGAGCACCGTGCTTTGTACCACTTAATCCTGTGGCCCAGCCCACAACTGATTGACGGGGGTTTAACCTGTGATGCAGAAGCCACCAGCTAAAAGCTGGCCTGTGGCCTGTAAGGCACTGTTTGTTGCAAGAGCCCTACCCAGTAGCTGAATCTGTTCTAAGTGCTAATATAGCCTTGATAGTGAAAGAGTGGTCCGTGTACCAGCAGCACCAATATCACCTAGGAGAATCTTCACCCCCACCCCAGACTTTCTAAATCAAAAATATTCATTTTACCAAGATTCCAAGTTGATTATTACGCCCATTAGATTTTGAGGAACACTGTACTATAAAACTCAGTCAGGTCCTCTTTTCTGTGGAGGATTGAAGAATGTCACAAACACTGGGTGGGAAAGAATGAGAGAGACATAAAAAAGAAAACAGTAAAGAGGCCATGAGCCAGTGAAAGTCATGAGTTAATGGAATCCATGGAGTAGAACAAATAAGAATCAAGTCCCACTGGCTGATGGATAGAGCACAGGAAAGCACAGGCAGAACAAAGCTAAGGGCACACATAGCGAAGTAGAAGGCAGGGAACAGCTTGCTTGAGAGGATGACTTGTAAAATTGATTCTGAGTTAGAGAGCTGCTTTCTGAGTGCCAGAACTCCTATTGCATTCTGAAGAGCATTCTGTTCTCCAGCGTCCTCATTGTGCAACTGCTCAAGCATTGCCCTTGTTTCTTACTTTCCTGAAAACTGGCGGCAAATGCTTATTAACTGAGGTAACTTAGGAATACCTTTGACCTTGGGAATCTCATAGAGTCTCAAAAGCATATCATTCTAAGGACTTTAGTTCTTTAACTTTTATTCCCAGGTAAGGTTCTTGTTTTTCTGTGAAAATTTAGCTTCGTGGAAAGTTGAACTTTAATACCACTTCTGGCTTAACCCATTCCTGATGAAGCTATGAAAAAGAGGTGTAGGGGCTTCCAGAAAGGTGGTGTGAGGAGACTGGCGAGTCCTTTCCCTAAAAGTAAAAGAAAACAACTCCCCCCCAAAATTGACAAAATAACCATTTCTGGAGTCTGGAAATTGGTCAAAGGCACGTGATAATTTGAGAAGTGTTTATTAAGGAAAACTACTGAACCCTGGGTAAGGGCAGTGGGAGTCTATGGCATTTTTGCCTGGGGTTTCTCTCATCACTCCCAGGTACTTATATATTTTATGTATAAATATACATGAAGATATATATAAAACACTTATATATATAAAATAATTTTATAATTATTATTTTATGCATCTTTATGTCTTTACAATCAGGAGATAAAAGAGGAAAAACTGTAATATACAGTTTTTTATATTTGCTTACATGTTTATCTTTTCTGATGTCTTTATTTTCTCATGTACATTCTAGTCATCATCTGCTGTCATATCCTTTAATGTGAGGGACTTCCTTTAGTACTTATTGTAAGGCATGTCTGCTAGTAACAAATTCTCTCAGTCTTTTTAAATCTGAGAATATCTTTATTTCACCTATATTTTTGAGGACTATTTTTGCTGGAAATAGAATTTTCATTTAATAGTTTTGTATTTTCTTTTTTGTTTATTTTTAGCACTTTTCTTTACATCTCGATGCTCTCCAGCCTCCATTATTTCTGAAAAGACGTATGCTATTAATCATAATTTTGGTCATCAGTGATGATGACTTGTTTTCCTCTTGCTGCATTCATTCAATTATCTCCTTATCTTTCAAAAGTTTGACTCTGATGTGGCTAGGTGTGGAGGTCTTTGTGTTATTCTACTTGGAGTTTCGTGAGAGTCATGGATCTGTAGATTAAATTTCTTTTACCAAATTTATGAAGTTTATTTGGTTCTTCAAATTTCTTTAGTTCTTCAGATATTTTTTCTGCTCTCTTTTCTTTTGCCCCTTCTGGGATTCCTATTATGTATGTGTATGTTGGAAGGTCTTTGAGACTGTTCTTTTTTTTTTTTTTTTGCGGTACGCGGGCCTCTCACTGTTGTGGCCTCTCCCGTTGCCGAGCACAGGCTCCGGACGCGCAGGCTCAGCGGCCATGGCTCAGGGGCCCAGCCGCTCCGCGGCATGTGGGATCTTCCCAGACCGGGGCATGAACCCATGTCCCCTGCATCGGCAGGCGGACTCTCAACCACTGTGCCACCAGGGAAGCCCGAGACTGTTCATTTTTAATATTCAGTTTTCTTCCTGTTCTTCAGGATGGATAGTTTTTATTGATCTGTCTTCAAGTTTACTGACTCTTCCTCTGCCATCTTGAATCTGCTGTTGAGCTTCTCCAGTGAATTCTTCATTTCAGTTATTTTACTTTTCAGACACAGAATTTCCATTTGTTCTTTTTGATATTTTCTATGCTTTTATTGATATTCTCTATTTGATAAGTCATTATTGTCAAAGTTATCCTTAAATTCTTTGAACGTGATTTTTTTCAGCTCTTTGAACACATTCAAAATAGCTGATTTAAAGCTTTTGTATGCCAAGTTTAATATTGGGGGCCCTTACAGACAGTTCATATTGGGTTTTTTTCCCCCTGAAAATGGATCATACTTTCCTGTTTCATTACATGTATCATGATTTTTATTTTATGAGAACTAGATGCTTTAGGTAGTATATTGTAGCAGCTCTGAATTCTGATTTTCCCACTGGAGGGAAAAGAAAATAATAAGTGAATATCCCAGTTTTTAACTGGAGAAGAGACTTGAATAGACAGACATCACACCAAAGAAGACATGTAAATGGCCATGTAGGAATGGTTAATAATCACATAAAAGAGGAAAATGCAAATTAAACCATAATAAGAAGGCACTGTATGCCATTAGAATGGCTACAATTAAAAAGACAGACAGTACCAAGTGTTGGGGACAATAGGAGAAACTAGAACCTTATACACTTCTAGCATGAGTGAAAACAATACAGCCACTTTGGTAAACAGTTTTGCAGCTTCTTAAAAAGTTAAACTTACCATACAACCCAGCACATCTGCTCAAAAGTAGTATCTATCCAAGAGGAATAAAAACATATGTCCATATACAGTGTTGTACACAAATGTTCCTAGAAGCATTACTCAGAGTAGCCACAAGCTGGAAACAATTCTAATAACTATCAAATAATGAGTGGAAAAGCAAAATTGCTATAAGCATACAATAAAACACTATTTAACAATTAAAAAGGAATGAACAACAACATAAATGAACCTCAAAACATTATGCTTTGAGAAAGAAGCCGGATGTGAAGACTGCATATTGTATGATTCCATTTATGTGCAGTATCGAGAAGAGACAAACCTAGACACGAAAGCAGGTCAGTAGTTATCTGGAGCTGGGGGTGGGAGCAGGGATTGACTGCAATAGGCATGAGGGATCTTCTGTTGAGAGAGACAGAGAGAGAGAGGTGCCATGGTAAGATGCAGATGACATGGACAGTGACATTTACAGAAGAGAAGAGGTGTATCAGTGATTGTACCTTCAGGGTTTTATTTTATGGAGGTGACTGAGCGATGGAACAGAGAAATCAATGCCATTGAAGGAAGACTTTCTTACTTGCATTTCCCAAGAGAAGGGCACAGCCAAATCATGCAGGGTCAAATGGGGAAGCATCAGGTTTGGTTAGGAGGCAGAAAAGAGCAAGAGAAAGCCCACGCCAGGGCCTTTATTAAGGATTCCCTGTGGAAGGCAAGGCAGGATATGGTAAACAGCTTGGGAATGGCTAGTTTGAGTAATTCTGGTAGGCTTTTGGGCAAAGGAACTGTTCCCAATTGTCTGGTACCTGATCCTGGGTTGACTTAGGGTAGTGGGAATATTGGCTTGGTGTATGAGTGAGTGTTTGATAAAGGAGTTGATTGGGGGTGTGGGCTCAAGATTGGTTAGTTTATATATGAAAGGGATGTGTCCAGCCTAGCCCTTTGCTATCTCTAAGAACTGGCTACTCCTGAAAGGTCGTCTCTTCCATCAGTGAGACCACAAATGCCAGAGCATGAAGAATATAGAAAATAGAAAATATAGGCAACCCAGTCGGCCTTGTGATGAATGGATGGTAAATAGACAAATATGAACTTAAGAAGACAGAACAGGATGAAGGGAAATTTTAAGCGGCTCTGAGGCAGAAACTCTTTTTTCTTCTTTTTTTTTTCTTTTTCAAAAACAGTCATTTTCAAAGTTGGTTCTCTTTTCTCAGAATGAACCAAAACAAAATAAAAGCCTGCCCACATGTTTTTAAACAAACATGGAAAAATATAGCCATTTACACAACGTGTACTCTTTCACTCTTACAGCATATACTACTAGTACTTACAGCATGCATTACTGGTACTTTGGCAGCAAAATTAGGTAAAACACTTTTTGCCAATTGTGGATTTACTAGAGCTTGAATACCTGTACCAAGAAGGGTGACATCTTGATTATAATGTAATGTATAATCGGTAATAGAATGTGCTACAGTCAAGGTGTGACTTTTACAAGGGTAAGAATTCAGATCCTTATTATTAGCCTTTATATACTTATTAAAAGTGTTTTTTACTGATAAGTAATTTTTGATTGCCCAGAATAATGTGATACTGAAATGTATTAATCTCCTTCTTATTTGCTTATGTACACTTTACACATGCAACTCATTTTAATAAAGTAATTAATTTAAATGGCCATAAATATTTTAAGATTTCAGATGTTATTATTGTTTCTAATGCTTTATTTTCAAATAAGGATATCCATTATCCTTTTTCGTGTTTTGTAAAACTAAGACATGAAAAAACACAACTTCAGAGATTTAGAAGGGAAAGCTTCTGGAGTTAAAACACAAAAATCAAGTTGAGCAGCATTGTCCAACAGATGTTTAAACAGATGAATAAAATGTGCCTTGTGAATTTCTAATGAATTTCAAGGAATACTTTCTGATACTGAGAAATGCAGCAGAGCACCCAAGTGGTACAAGCCACTGGAAAATGGTTTCCCAAAACAAGTCTATAGCAGACAGGGCTCAACTACCTTAGGATGTCTGCTTATAGTTTTACATGTGTGTATATTTCTAACACTCTAAGTTGAAGATAATAACTGTCACTTAAGATGAGAGCCATACCCAGCAAGCATACAGGTTGGTTCTGTTTCTTAGCCTTGTTTCATCACATCTGCTGGGTCCACCCCACCTATTTCTAACACCTTTCCTCTCCACTATGTCATTTATCTAAGTCTCTTTCATGATACTTATCAAAAGATGTACAAATATCTGGCTGATAACATCACCACTCCTTCTAGGTCTGGAAACATAGAATAACCATCACCTCAGAAAATAGTATGTATAGCTTCTTAGGACAGACGTTGAGGCATGATGAAAATGATAAGTATATCTTCCTTATAGTATGGACATTCTCCACAAGTAAAAATGGCCAAGTGGGACGTTATCAGATAAGAGAACCTTGCACATAGTAGAGTCTTGATGAATGTTTTCTGAAAAAGAGCTACAAAGAGAATGAAATGATTGAAGTGATTAGGGAGGGATAAAAGAAAGGAGAATGGATACTATAATTGGGTAGGCTGGTTAAACTTATTAAGAAGGTGAAGAAATGAGATTCCTTTATAGAGAAGAAAAGAATGTGAGCTTTGAAATCAGATGAACGATGGTTTCAATCCTGGTTGCCCCATTTACTAGCTTGAGCATTTTCAGTGCCCTCTTGGAGCCTCGGGATTGTCCTTTATAAAAGAATTTGGTTGTAATGATTAAAGATTGCATGTGGAAAGGCCAATACATGGCTGGCATTCAATATGAGAATCTGAGAAATAAAACCACATGTAAGGGAAGATGAATGATGAAAATCATAGCATTCCCCTGCCAGGGATTTGGCTTTTAAATAATGCTTCAACCTGAAGGATTGACTTTCTCATGGTAAAATACCAGCCAAAAGAAATGGGGACCCTTTAGTGACCTACAGGTCCCACCATGAGGATGGATGGTAAGAATAGTGTGTATTCCCTGAGTACAATGTGAAGGAGGCCTCAGTCCTGGTGACAGTTGTGTGGGGTACATGAATAAAACAGTTTTTAAAGATAATAATAACATCTAAATACTATATATTTCGAGATAGAATATTCAGTCACGATACCTAGCAGGATAACAGAGACATCTTCTCAGATATCCTAATGGGATGAATGATATTTAGTCTGTGTATTGCTTTACCGGTTGGAAGCCTCATGCATCATTTCTCTGCATCATCACACACTTGAGGCAGGTATTAAAACTGTTACTGTATAAGTAAGGAAACTGAATTGGAATTTGGAGGATTCTCCTAGGTTCCACAACTAGTCCCCAACAAAATTGTAACTCAAACCCAGGTTTTCTGACACCAAGACCAGAATGTTTTCCCCAGTGCATTACAGCTCTCATTCTTAGAGCAGGTATACCTCTTTAAACAAAGCCAGCAAGTTTTTCAGCTGGTCCCTGGCTGCTGAAAGGCACGGCCATGGCAGAGTGTGTTTTTGGGTGACTTAACCTCAGGGCAGTGTGCCTTCAAATCCATATCGCAGACTACAAGCAACCTTTTAATCTCTCTGCCGTCCAGTCCAGGCTGCTGCCATCAGTCTTTGTATCTGCCAGTTCATCATGCTCACAGCAAAGTCAAAAGACAAAGTAGCGATTGAAAGGTGGCAAACTGCACCTCTTAAGAAAATGGCATTTTTTCTGGCATTGATGAAGATGTCAGCTGCCAGTTAGGAGAGAGTGGAAATTATTCCAGCTTAGGGATCGCTTGGCCAAAACATGCATTTTAAATGAATATAACAGTAGCTATAAATTTCAGTAGCGATTGAAACACCTGCTGAGACAGAAAGGCAATTTTTATCCTGGAGGTTTTCTTTTATGAGACTGAAATTTAGCACTTAGGTAGAAATATCTCCATAGAGAAAAAATGCTTAACAGGCTTGAGGGCAATCAGCTGTTTGAAACGTAAGATTAACACATATGGTGTTTTCATTCCTCTTGTCTCATTTTTAGGAATTATGGGATGTTCAGTTATATCGTACCCATGTATGTGAAGTAGAAGTGGAAACCATTTGCAGATTCTAATTTTCTGAGGTTTGTTTATAGGACAAAATCCTTTCGGATGGGGAAATGCCGCTTACCTATGTGAGTAGTCTAAGAAGGGTGTGCTGACTGGATGGTTGCTGAACTATTTGTATCTTAATCTCTTACTGCCTTACATGTGGTAAAACTGAAGTTATGCATAACAAAGCAAGCAGTCAGTTGCAAGATGTTTCAGCATGAAATTTTATTACTTTTAATTTGTGTGTAGGGAAGAACATTTTAATCACGGTTTTAAAAAACGGCTTCTCTTTTTTCCCCAGTTAGGTGTCTGGATGATTTGGACTATCATTGTATTTTTAAAAGGCAGGAATTGTAGGTGTTTTCGTTGCAATGGCCCTGGAGGAGGTTGGTAGGAAATGCACTGTGTATAGCCCAACTTCTATTTAATTGCACACTCGTTGGTCGCTTTGACATGAGAAATCTATAAACATTTTTGATTTGTGATGGCATTACGTGTGTGTATGTGTTTTACAGTTGACAGATCTCTATTAGTAGCGTTTCCTGGCTTTAAGGAAAATATTGGCCCTCATTTGCATTCCCTGAGCCTCCATAGGGCCTGAGTCCAGGTGGGGACCCTTGGCCTATAAGAATGAGTAACATCTCATAGAGTAGAATGAGTAACACCTGTTCATTCCAGGGCTTCACTGACTGTAATAGGAAAAGGCAAATCACTGAGGATGATATCGTCCTGGCTCTCGCTGTGTTCTTCCCCAGTCTTATCCCATTGAGGTTATGTGCATTTATGTTCTTTTTGTTTAGTATACTCGGTCTCTCTTGTTTGGACTTTCTCCGCTTCTTGGTTCAGAGTTCACTGGAAATCGTGTTTATGCTTGCTCTGTTCTTTATGTGTCTGCCATGACTTACCGTATCAGCAACTGTGCTGGGGGGGTGGGGACGGTGTAACTGAGCAGCTTAAACTCAAGGAGCGTGAGGTATGCTGGGAAGTCCCGAAAAGCCAACAGGTGATTACACTATTGTGTCATCTGTGCTTTTGTGGATTGAGTGTTGAGCAGTATAAAGGCGGCTCTCCTGCCTCATTTGGGTGCCTGCGTTTGCTGTCTCTCTTCTTGGTCTCAGGTATGTTGTGCAGATGCCATTGATGTTCCTAAGCTACTTTCTAAAGTTGTTCTTCTTAGGATCCTGGTTAATAGTACGGAGAGAACCTTTAAATGTGATGACTGGCTCCTGGAGGAAACTGAAGAGGTGCTAAAATGTAATAAGGTTTAAACCGGTTTGCTTGCTGTGACCTCCAACGAGTCCTTTACCTCTCTAGTCGTCGGTCATCTGTAAAACAAAGACACTAACTCCTTTGCAGGGTGTTTGGAAGATTGAGAGGGTCTGTAAGTTGTTTTCTACCCCAGTCCATGATATATGCTCAGCTGCAAAGTAATTATTAGCTACCACTGCCGTTGATCAATGTCCGATCTTTGAAGTGACAAGCATAAGAGCAAAAGGAAGGATTTTGTGTTTGGGGGTTGCATGTGCATCTGTGTTTAAAGTATATAAGAACCGTCTGTACAATTCCCCCACTGGAACTTTTGTATTCTGTTTTCTTCCTACTAATGCTGCAGTCCCTTGCCAGATCAGCAAGTTTCAAAAGATAAGTGCTGGATGCACAAAATTAACTGAAGCTCATGGATCCCTTTTTCTTCCTGAGGTGCCTTGGGAGAGGGTGTGGCTAGCATCCATTGATCTTAACCAAGACGTTTCAAGTTGACTAACTTTGCTGGTCACGCTGAAAAAAAATGGCTCCTAATGAATTCTTAGAAGGAACAGGGGAACTGAGGGCACGTTAATCTCAAATCAGTCTTCATAGTTAGATCTGATACCACTGTCACGTTCTGGGTGTGAGCCTCAGAACCAACAGACATGTTTAGTATGGCTCGGTAGAGTCTCAACTTGAGACCGTGTTTAGGTGGATTAAGTAACATGCAAACTTCCCTGCCTGCACACGCAACTTGCCTATGCATAAGCCATCCAATCATCGCTAGAGACTTGTAAGCTAAATTCTCTTATCCGCATTACAAGAGTAAAGAATGTCGTGTTCAGAATAGTGAACTGATTTGCCAGAGGTTGCCTGAATCAGAGTTACCAGAAATGGAATTAGAAGGTAAACCTCGTTACTGCAGGTCTGTGCTCTTGACGTTGTACCATAACTGTCTTTCATCTCTTTCTCTCCCTGCCTATCAGTTGCTGTGTTATTCACGTTCTGTCTCCTGGTATCTTTATTAGCCAAGCTGACTGCCAGAATTGTCCCTTCTACTGTCTCGTTAAGGTCTTAGCTTTCCGCTCAAAGCCTAACTAGGAGAATTTTTCCTATGAGATGCATTAATAGTATTGTGGAGGCTTAGAATTTGGAATACTTGGATCTGACCTTTGTTCTACTTTAAATTTCCATTGATACTGAACAAGAAACTGCTGTGAGCCCGTTTCCTGATCTAGGATAATGTATTTTCCCAAGGGTACTTAGCAGGCTCAAATGAGATAATGACAGATGTACAGACATTCTATAAAGTGTCCAGTGCTATACAAATATATTTGTGGCATCCAGTCTTACATTCACCTTTGATTATAAATGCTTACTTCACTGGCTGATATTTTTATAGCTCTCATTTGCTACAATGAACAAACAATATTGATACATTTTCAGTAACTAGAGAGCGTTCTGTATTCCTACTTCGTTAGTTTTTACCTAATGCTCCTTTTCTGTTTCAGGACCCCATTGAAGGTAACACTACATTGAGCACTCATCTCACCTTAGGCTCCTCTTGCCTGTGACAGTTTCTCAGGCTTTTTTTTGTTTTTAATGAGCTTCACAGTAATGATCAGATATTTTCTTGAATGTTCCTCAGTTGGTATTTGTCTGCTTTTCTCATCGTTAGACGAGCGTTACCTTTTTTGAAGGAAGACCACAGAAATAAAGTATCATTTTCATCATATCAAGGACTCATATAAACATGGCTCACCACTGATGATGTAGACCTTGATCACCTGGCTGAGATGGTGTTGGGGTGATATTTATCTTTATAGCTAATATTTATTCCTTATCGCATTCAAATCTGGCTAATGAAGGCTGTGCCCTTCGATAGCTGCCTTGCACCTGCCTTGCATTTGGAATTCTGAAGGCTTGCGTTGTTACAATTGCCAGACTTATTGTACATGTGCAACTTCACACTGTAATTATAAATGAACAGTTTCACAGATTAAATAGGGGACTTGATTTTTTTCTCTAGGGAAATATACAGATTTCAGTAAAGGGGAAATCTGATTAATCAAAAAAGCTAAAAACCACCTGGAGCCAGCAACTAATTGGGATTTTTGTCCTCAGAAATGAGAAACCACTCCAATTGGCAGCTTCAGATCTGAATTCTGAAACATATTAGACACGGAAATCAGCGTTTGCAGTCAGATATGTAATTTCAGAGAAGATTTTGCTCCCCTCACAAAACTTCTTTTACCGCTTGGCGTAGTAGGGCCATATGCTAGGAGCTGGGAGATGAGGATAACGGTTCTTGCACTGATACCCATGGCCTGTAAGTATATAGTCATGTGATAGCTGTGGCTACACTATGCCTCAATCTCTTCATCAGATTTGGGTAATCCTAATTTGTGTGCTTTAGTTGTATTCAGAGAGAATGAGATTAAAAAGATGTTAAGAAGTACTTCTGTCTCTTAAAATCTGCCTCTCTAAATTCCAACCATTACTTCTTACCGCTTCTAGACCAATACAGCACGAGTCTTAGTTCCTCTCCCACCTCTAGCATCTCCACCTCTGCCTTGGTGATGGTGTCATTTTATCATCACAGTTCTTTACTCCAAACTGGAGAACTTCTGTCCCACATACAGACCTCAGCTTGGTGTTCTACTTAAAAGGTAAAGCTTTTACCTTTTGTCTCTAGATACGGTCAAGAAGTATAGAAGTAGCTTTATTAATATTCTAGACATGTAAATATTCCACAGCAAAGCACAGTCTAAAATTTAGCCATACAGATGTAAATATCCACTAGCAGCTTCTTTGAGACTCTCAAGGGCAGGACATTTGATTTCCAAGCTGTAATATGAAGAATCCAGTAGCCATTCTGGACCAGTGGGCTCTAAGAAACACTTGTGTTTATCTGCAAGTGGCACATAAAGAGACTCAGGTTGAATAGTGGGAAGCAGGTCTCTGAGATGAAAAAAATGCTAGTTTAGGTCCCAGAAATTTTTATAGTAAGGCTGTTGTTGAACTTGGAGAATTCTTTAAGTCTGTATCTTTAAAAATAAAATACTGGGGCTTCCCTGGTGGCGCAGTGGTTGAGAGTCCGCCTGCCGATGCAGGGGACATGGGTTCGTGCCCCGGTCCAGGAGGATCCCACATGCCGCGGAGCGGCTGGGCCCATGAGCCATGACCGCTGAGCTTACGTGTCCAGAGCCTGTGCTCCACAACAGGAGAGGCCACAACAGTGAGAGGCCCACATACCGCAAAAAAAATAAAATAAAATAAAATACTGAAAAGTACCTTTAACTTCTATAAGCCATTTTGTTTTCTATTTAAGTAAACATTTAAGAATCATGTAATCATAGAGCTGGACTGAGTTTGAAACTATCCAGGATCACTTTGCAGATGAATGCTGAGGACATGGAGAGTGAAAGAGAACTTGTACAGTCATCTTCTTGCTTACTCAGCCAGGAAAAAATATAAAAGTTATTTTGACACCAAGTATGATGTTCCATTCAGTCTTTCATGCTGCATCTTACTCCACATAGTATTAGCATAGCTTGATTTTTTTTAAGTAAAATTCCATACAAAATATGTATTTCTCAGGGTAAAATATAGGTGATGATATCTTCAAGATTTTTTAAAACGAGTATTTTTTTCAGATGACAGAATGTAAAGCAAATATCACAATTCTTCTATCTTGGGAAATATTTAAGGTTAGGGGGAAAATAAAGGGCAATCTCAAGAAACTGCATGAAAGGTTACTGTATCCGAACTGCTTCAATATTAGCATGCATAAAGCAAGGCATTTCAAGGAAGATTTATCCACACTCAATTATTATATATACACAGCAGCTGATTTCAATACTGGAGCTAGAGTCTGTGATCATTGTAAATTAAGTCGTAATAACATTGACCTAAAGTGTTGCTCTAAGCCAAAAGGTCAAATCATTGTATTTGTGGATCTGATGCTTCCACTCTGGTAAAATGCTATAGCATTTCTCTACTTATAGCATCTTTCTAAAGACACTTTTCTGGGAAAGGTAAAGAACACCTAAGGAAGTTACAAAAGGGCAAGGAAAAGAGTCAAGAAGGTGAAAATTGCAGGGAAATGATTTTCTTAGGTCTATCTCAAGTAAATGGAACTGGAAGAAGGATATGATTCAAGCCTATAAAGTTAGGAAAAGAATGGGTATAATAAATATGGACTTGATATATTAAAATTATTTAGAGTTTAAGAGAGAGGAATGTGAGACCACTGCAAAGCAACACTGGTTCCCAGAGAAAATTCTTCTTGGTAACTAGCTCCTTAAGTCCCTGGATCCTTTCTAACTCTCAGCCTCTGCAAGAGCTATCTCATTTTTGTGTTCTGTACTGCTGTGGATGGTGACTATAGCGGGCAGTCTATTGAGAAAAAGTAGCAACTAAACACTGAAGGCCTAAGAGCTAGCCTTCTATTCCTATCTAGACCATCTCAATTTTATATTTAGTCAGTTTAGCTCTTGCTCTCCCTGATGTATTGTGAATTTGTGAATGAGAAAGTAAAGTATGAAATAAGTGAATATCATAATTGGCTTATCTAAGACTTTTATTTGTCAGTTTCCTTTCTCTTCAAAAATGTGTAACTTTATTTTTACTTGTACTTTTTATATGATAGTTGTGTCAAAATTCTATTGATATTATTTACCTAGCATAAAACCCAGTGTGTTTGTCTGATTCTGCACTGGCTGCTCTAGTGATAAGGTATGTACTTACTCTGCAATGGAGAGGTGACTAGGAATGGCTCTGCCCTTCCATGAATTGGTCTTCATCCTTTTAAAACAGCACCGCTGGAGTGGCAGGAACCCCAAAAGAAGTCTAGACAGGAGAATGGAGTTCTAGTTCTGATTCTGCTGTAGCAGAAATTTTGTTTTCTTTTCCTTTTACCACATTGTTGAGATTCCTGGGACCTAGTTTTTCTGATTTGTAAAATAAAGGGTTGGATGTTATGACCTTGAATGTATATTTCAACTCTAATATTTGATGCCTCTAAGGAAATGGCTCTCCTGAGTCCTATTTCCCCATTCTCATCCCTTTTAATCCAAGGTTTATAATTTTGTCTCCTGTATTCTCTACTTTTTAGCTTTATTATTCAGAATCCTGATTCTTGCCTCTAGGCTATTTCTTTCAGATTTCAGCATCTGCCTCTCTACTGAATTCATAGAAGGACATTAGAATTCAGTTTTCTCACTTTAATAATTTTCCCAGTTGAAGTTACCCAGAGTTATTCTTAGTTAAAACTTGAATTCTTGAGTAAAACTTGAAGTACCCTTTTCATTATTTTTTCCAAGTCTTATATTAATATACTCAAATTTACTTGTTCAATATTATTATTGTGTGAATGGACAGTGAGCTAATCAACCATTCAAAATGTGAGAATCCACTTTAAATTAAGCCTTGTGCTGGAAGTTTCAGGTTTTGAAACAACCCTTAAAATGTGCTGTGTCAGTTCTGAAACACTGCATATTTTTAGTACTAAGTTAAATTTTTTTTTAAGAATTGGCCCTGATTGTTTTAAAGAAAAATGAGTTATGGTTAACCAAATTTGATCACATAGCCGATTTCTGATAGCAATTCTTTCTCAGAATCACAGCGCTACAGTAATATGTAATGACTCCACCCCACCCCTCTTCCTTATTTGTAACAGCTAAACAGCTACAACATAGACAGTTCTTCAGGACGTCTCTTTCCCTGCACAATACACGTGACTAAATTTATCTATGATGATTAACATGAGTAGAGAAGAACTTTTAATCTTAGGATACTTCTTAAATGGATTTACTGAATACAGCCGTTGTACTTATAGGTGACCTAGACATGTGGCTTAAAATAAGTGAGGCTTATCTATGAATTTTAGAAGAAATACATTAATTGGCCGGAATGAAAAAATGTCTGCCTTTGTGTATTAATATACTTCTATCCAACTGAAAGCATTTACATTAGCAGAAAAAGCAGCGTCAGTCCCTGAACAATGACAAAAAAGTTGTTCTACTTATATTGTAGAATGCCAAACCATTTAGTGGTTTAAAACAATTTCTCGTCATTCTGTGGGTGACCTGGGCTCAGTAGGTGTCTCTTGTGGGGAATCCCTCATGTGATTGTAGTCAGATACCTCTGTCCCCAGCTGCTATCTGGATACTTGGCCAGGCTGAATATTTAAGCTAATTCAGTCATATGATTGGCAATCAGTGCTGACCGTAGGCTGGGGTTCAAATAAAGTGCCTACGCTTCGGCCCTCTGTGCAGCTTGAATGTCTCACAGCATGGCGGCTGGGCTGCCTGGGGGGCATTCCAAGAGATGGGAAGTAGAAGGTGCCAGACCAACATTATCTCCATCATATTCTATTGGCCAAAGCAGTTACGGGGCCTGACCAGATTTTAAAAGGTTGCAACATAGAAACCACCTCTTGATAGGGGAAATGGTAAGGGTACATTTTAGAAGAGCTTGTGAGATGGAGATATTGTTAGGCGATCTTTGGAAAATACGATCCATCAAAATAGTTTTAAAGAAATGTCCTACCACATCCTTTAATGATGGAGTTGGCAGAGGACGGTCAGAAGATCAAATCCAACCCTCTGGCTTTTTTTGTAAATAAAGTTTTATTAGGACACAGCCATGCTCATATATTTACGTGCCATCTATGGCTGCTTTCATGCTACAATGGCCATCGTTCAGTAGCTGCAACGGGACCATAAGCCCTGCAAAGCCTAAAATATTTACAGTCTGGTCCTTTACAGAAAAAATGTTTGCCAATCCCTGACTCAATGTCTTTATTTTTTAAAAGAACATTATTCACCAAAGACATTTGCTAAAAATTCCATAAATTTAAATTTTTATTGTCTGTGAATTTTTCCTGTTGCCTTCTTCTCTAGGGAAAACGTACCAACTCTAAGAGCTCCCACGACTCTGTTGTGGTCCTCTGATACATATAGTTTCCACGATGTTAACTTGTTTTTTTCCTTCAAAATAGAAGCCCTCCCTTCTGTCTCCACCCCCACCCACCAAAGGTGGGCTTTGTTGGCTCATTTATGGTGTTACTTTCTTTTATCACATATTGTATGGGTTGCAGTGGTCCTGAAGCCCAAGCCTGTCAGCACATGACAATAATCTAGGGAGTGTTAAGAACTGCAGAAGTCAGTACCCCATCCTCTAGAGATCCTGACCTGGATCAAATTGGGAAATAGGCTTCAGTACTTAAACATTTATATGTAGTGTACCTACAGAAGAACACTTAGCAACTATTATATATTTCAAAGTCTAGTCAAAGCAACAATAAAGCAATCCATCTTTTATAAATTAATAAAACTATATCAACCTCTTGCAAAGAAGTGATTCCAACTTGATCTGAAACAGACTTTGTGTGCTCATTAGCTGCTAGAAAAAAACCTATTAAGAAAAGACATAGTTTCCTTGGCGGGGGGGGTGGAATGGATACTTTCGTATATAAAGAATCATGACAAGAGGAGGAGAAAAGGAGTTCAGGAAGAAGTACATGATGATGGAAATGGTGGGGGGTATTTTAATAGTTATACCAGTTGCTTATTGTGTCAACTAGAAACATAATATGAGAAATTTCCTTGAAATGAGTGAGGTGTGGGAAATAATGAGGGACTTAGCATGGAGTGCTCTGGAAAGAAAAGCCAAGGACAAAAAATTAAACCTTACCATCTTGACTTAGGCAGACTTGGGCATTTATGTGTGTTGGAAGCAGGGGGAATAGAGTGAAATGGGAGGCACAACCAAAGGCAAAGATCAGACTTGGAGAAAATAATTGAGTTATGTGTTAAGTAACCAGTTCCGTCTTGTAGGTGAATTCCCACGTGGCTAGGGGTATACACATTTCAAACTGCTACTAAATAAGTTCAAATGAGATTGTTCAATCCTGGTTCAATTCAGTCATGGTATGTAAGGAACCTGCCTTTATCTGTGGATAATTAGGCAAAGGAAGCTCATTTCTAAAAGGCAGCATCTTGAATGTTTTCTGTAACTGTAATATCAAGCATACGAATTCAATAACTTAGCTGTAATTTCGGATTGTAATATTATTTTCAATTTTAATAAGACTAAAAGCTGTAGCTGCTGTGATTGAAATATATTTTCTGCCAACGCCATGGCGCTGTTAACGCATTATTTATTAAGTGCCACCGATTTCGTTTTCGTTTCACACAACTATACGCAACTTGTCTTTTTTCTTCCTAAAGACTTAAACAACTAAAAGAGATGACAGATAAATCAGCTAGTTGCAGAACGATGCCGTATTTTGAGGAACTAAGTTGGGGGATGGGGGCAGCGTGTCTTGGGAATGGTTTGAAAAAGAAATGGACCTGGCTGAGCGTTTAAGTGGAAAGTTGGTCTTCATTGCTGAAAGAAGGAATGATTCTTTAGAGGGGTGATGGTAAGAGATCCTCAAAGATAAACTGAGGCATATTAAAAATTTTAAGAGTTTACTTGAGCAAAAATTGATTCGTATCGGGCAGCGTCCCATCTAGCAGATAGAAAGGAGATCCGAGGAGCTGTACAAAATGAAAGACTTTTATGGCCAGACAGAAGCTGGAGCAAAGAAGTTATACTAGGCAAAAAAAGCAGGTTGGTTATTGCAAGGTTATAGTAGGGAATAGCAGGGGTCTATCAGGCAGATCACCTAACTCGAGCAGATCAGGTGATTCTTGGCTGGCTGGTTAAGATTCCATGTCGGTGAGAGCTGAAACTGTAAGTTAAGTCTCAGTTTGGTGACACAAGGCTTAGCATAAGCAACTCCCTTTTGGACCTGTTGTATTGTTTTTAACAGAGCAAGAAGGATGTTGCAGTGATGTCCACTAGAAACTTCTGAAAGGACGGAAATATTCTGCACTGTTCAAGGTGGTCACAACATGTAGCATTTGATATGTAGCTAGTGCAACTGAGGAAATAAAATTTAAATTTTATTTATTTTTACTTATATTTAAATTGCCCAGGTGGCAAATGGCTACCATATTGGAGAGCACAGCACAAAGAAAACACAATGTTCTTGGAAAAGAGGAAAAGGAGATTGAAAACAATTTTTTTCATCATTATGGGGATAATCCATGAATCAGAATGTTTGCAATTCAAACTTTGTCATAATCATCACAGATGAAAATGGACATATTTTTCTTCCTAGTGATTCATTTTAATAGTGTATTTGTGGCAATTATGGTTATAAAAGTTAGCCATTGATAATTATAAATACAGCCTGTCAAAGGAGCAGGTAACTGTGATGATTATATGATCAGGAAAAACTTGTTTTTCACATACTCTGGTTTATAAAACTTGCTATAATATGTTATGTGTCACCTTTAGGTTAAACCTAACAAAAAACAGTGCAGCAGATTTATAGTCACAGGAGACATCTCATCCAGTAGTTAATTTGTAGAAAAATTTCATTTTTTCAGTTTGAATGAACAGATGGCCTATTCATTAAAATTCAAAAGTAGATAATTACTTGATTCCAGTATTTTTAGCAAAAGGACATTTTATAGCATTACGTTAGGGGAAGACTTATAGGTCTTAAAATGCTTTGTGTGACTGGACACATAATTCTCCACTGTCTACAACTGTCTGCCATGCTAACTGAATAAGACAGTTAAAAATAGAATTGTAGCTCTTCTTCAACACTAAAACACTCACTTGAAAAAAAAAATTGCTCATCTCTCTAAAGAAAAACTCTTCACATTAACCCTGAAACCCTGCCCAAACATTCAGCAAATGCTTATCTATCATTTTTGTGCTGGACACTTGAAAATAGGATATACATTTGAAAAGATTGCCCCTGCCCTTAAGAAGTAGAGTCCAATGGTAAATGTTCATTGATCTGTGTCCTGGGTTTTCTTACAACTGAGTAGCAGTCTGCAATTTTTTCTCATTTAAGTAGTTCAATAAAAGTGAATATTTAGTAATTCATAACAGAATATTCATATGTTTAATAGTTCTGTCTGGTAAATCTGCTATAGAAGGTGCCCGTTTGCTGTGCAATGATGCTCATGCTGATTTTTTTTTTCTTTTCTTACCACCCAAAGCCAGTATTTTTTTTTTTTCCCACAAGTGTTCCTCCTGTTCCTACATATAGAAAATGAGAGAGAAGTAACATTTGTTTAATTTCCCTCATTCTTAGGAAGCTCGGAATAAAATTGCTTCTTCATTACTCTGGCTTTCCTCACCTAGGAATTCTTGGTCTCTTTCTTTACTACTTAGGTCTTGGCTATCTCTCTCTACATGGACTTTTATTATCTTCTGTTCCAAATATTTCTGGAATAATTTCATAACTTTTTTTTCCAACTTCTAAAGTGCATTAGTTTCCACAAAACACTTTAAGATTTCTACAAACTGTCATAAGGTTTAAGAATGTAAGTTTACATCTTTCCCATGAATCAAATTATGTATAGGAAATTTGCCACCTTGAATTTTAAAAGAAAACAACTGTCCTCATCCATTAGATTTCATCTTCATTCCAGGGTTTGCTCTTTTATTGAGTTTTGGCTTGACATATTTTCTCCATTTGGGCCTTACACTTTGGAAAGGATGACCCCTTCACCACAGGCATTTTCTTAGGTCCATCTTGACAATCTTATCGTAAAATCAAAGAGAATAAGAAATACATTTCTATGTATGTGCATTCCTAACACACCTGCTGTCAGCAGTAGTTTTTCATTTGAAATGCAAACTTTTTCCCTATATGACTGTTACACAAGGACCCACTCACAATAAAGGGAGAAGCTTTGTCCAGAGTAAAGTACTACCTGTCTGCAAGCCCTTTTTCAGAATCCTTAGGGCCAGATGTTTCAGAATTCATACTTTAGAAAAGTAATATTGTACATGTAGTATATATTATATAGTACTCCCAGTTGGGGAGGGGGCAGCACCTATAATCAAACACATTCACATTTCTGCAGCAAAATGTATAAGTGTACATTTAGGTCAAATAAAGACTATAAATAGCCTCCCGTTAGTTCAGGAAAGGTCTTGAAGCCAAATGAGAATACAACTTTAGGATTTAGAGAGCAGATAAGGAACTGGGCACCTGATAGTAACTATCACTCCCACCCGACTCCTGTCACTCTCTCAATGACTATGAATATTCATTGACCAATAGAACTAAGCCATTTGGGATCTGCACATAAGGAATTCCATGAAGAACTATCGGTATGACCTAGAATCCCTGTAGGTTCAGTTCTGATCAGTTCTCAGGAGATATACAAAAAGAGTTCTCCTAATGGCCAACACAAAACTCCAGGTAATCAAATACTGAACTGTTATTTTTGATACGTTAACTCTTTGCTATTCTGCATCCTATTTTCTTAACCTTATCTCTCTCCTTTTATTTCACAATTGACTGATCCATCATTTCCATTTTTCTCTGTCTGCAACTTTTCTCCAACTTTTTCTTTCTTTACCTATACCTTCTCTAATAAAACATTCATATCCTGTCTACCCCATAAATAGATATAATACATAAGGCTTGAAGTTTTGTCTAACGAAGTTATAACTCAGTCCCATAGCTCCATTTCTCTTCTGGCACATAACCACAAAACTTAAGATTATAGCTGGCTCCTTGTGAATTTGGATAGGTAATCATTGTTCAGCTCAGGATCTAATGTCTTTGAGGGTATCACATATTTATCCTGGGCACAGAGAGGGACTAGAAAATGTTTCTTGCCTATGGAAAGCATGGAATCTTTCAACAAGTTGACATTTACGTTTTCCCTTCCAGTAGAGATTTTTGTTCTGTGGTCTGTGCCTCGGAATGTATCTCACTACAAGTATGGATTATCTCTGGGGGGTTTTCATCTGTCCCTGCTTTTAATTCGTTTTGATACTGTTATGGTAACCCACATAAAAGAGAGAGTATTACTTCCGAAATTCAACCAAGTTCATTCTTAGGACTGTTGGCTGCATTTTCTACCTATAGAGCTGGAAAAGCTGATCCTTATTCATTTATCAAATAGATTTATTGAGTGCCAGCTTGTAATACTTTTTCATAGCAAGTGAACAACAACAAAAACAACTCAGATCTGTCTCTATGCCATTATTTTCTTCGTGTATTAAAAACATATATCTCTGGCTGATATATACCAAAGACTTTTTTTTTGGAAAATAGAAATCCTTATTAGTGGATTTTAAACTACCTTCTCTAATGTAAATAACAATAATAAATTGATTTTTATTAGGGAAAATATTTCCCAAGACTTGTTTAAGCTTTCCACTCATCAAAAGCCTGCTTGTTGTAGCAACTAAATTTCAGTTCCGGTCAAACGTGCATACTGCCCAAGAAGGGGTTAAGTAGCCCTATGCCTTTAGTGTTTTCTCATTTCTACAGGGTGGTATTAGCACAGGAAAAGTCTTCTGATTTTTGCTGTGCTTTGTAATGAATAAAATATGTGGGACATGTGAAGAACTTATGTAAGCTCTTTGTCTTGGTCTCACTGAAAAGCTTTAATTTTATTCTTACTTTATAATCTTGGAGATGTCAACAGGCCCCATGCCATCTTTCATGACTTTATACTTTCCCAGTAGAGACCATGGACTTCAAAGCTTGTTAGGCGAGCATTAAAAATAAAGGCCCAGAGCTAGTGAACTTTAACATTATTTTTCCCTGTGAAGCTGCAGTGATATACAAGGCAGAGTGTTTTCTTAGTGTTCAAGCATAATTTAAGATCACACTGTGCCAAAAGTCTTCTATATTATATTTGTATTCTGAGTCCTAATAGGTTAGGTACCAGAGTTTTCTTATAATATTATTTGGGTATATTCTTATATCCCAATGTTTATGTAAAAACTGTCTATTGGCCAGTAGTACAGCATCAGTTAACATCTATTTCAGAATCTTCACAACATAACACACAACAACTTTTCCTTTGGATCTGTTGGTAATCATTACCCTGTCTTGAGGCAGAGTGCAAATTCCTTTTATTTACTTCTCTGGGGTATGGGTGTGTGGGAGAGAGTTTATAAAAGGAAAGGAAACTAGTTGCTCAAATGAAAACTCCTTGTCTGTTCTTCATGTGCGTCAATGGATGAACTAAAATCTAGGAAAACTGAAATATGGGCACTAATATCATGTAGGGGTACTTGAATTCAGAACATAAATTATTTAGGACATTTGTAGATAGGGACAAATTATTCATGGACAGTGCTAAGTCATTAGGAATAATAATTTTTGTGTGAATTAGTTTCTTTAAGAGGATTTCTTAAGGAGCTTTATAGCAATGGTTCAAGGACGGGTTGCTGATCAGATCAGGGTGTGTGTGGAGCCTGCACTCCTTTAATCTGGTCTCAGGTAATCTCTAGATGAGCTTCTCTGGCTCCTTGAATCTGCCTCAGGTGGTCTTCTCTGGAATGAAGACTGTAACTCCATTTGTTGGGGGGTTTAATTCTGTAAAGAGCTCAGAGATATTGTTACGTGTATCCCTTGAGGTGGAACCAGGACCTGCCCCAAGGCTGCACTGTTGTTTCTTGGCTGCTCTTCCCTTGTCTCTGCATCCACTGCTTTCCCTTATTAGCAACTGTTTGAATCTCCCTTTTGGACTCAGGGAAGGTTATGGAGGCTGGAGTCTGTTCCCTACAAACAAGGAATGGGGGACATGGAAAGGCTTCCATGCCCAGGAGCCCAACAGGGTCCTGCTCAGTTTCAATAGTACTGTAGTATTTACTATTAAAAAATATCGGCATCTAAGTGGACCCGTGCATTTCAAACCCGAGTTGTTGCTCAAGGGTCAACTGTACGTTTTTTTCTCCTTCTGGACTACATAGGCAATATAATTTAAATGAAATCTTCAAGCTTTCCCACAAGTGTGATCACAGCAGTGGGTCGTTTTCACTAACATTCCCATGTATTCACTCATGAGAATTTACTGATCTCCTCCTATTTACAACCAGACACTGCAGGATTACATGATTGGCCCTTCAGTTAGTTTAGTGTATACTAACGTGTGTAGAAAGCTTCATCACACACCAAACTCTTTCACATAAGTTTCACGTACTAATCCTGTGAAGCAGGTAGCTATTATTCCCATCGCACTGATGGAGAAACTGAGTGCCTAAATGTCTGACATTTCAAGAGCAGTGAAACCAGAATATTAGCTTAGAACTTCTGATTTCAAAACTCTTCCTTCTTCTGCCTCATAAGAGCCATTACAAAGGTGTTAAGCGAACTTGGATAAAAAAGACGTAACCTCTGATTGAAGCAACAACATCTTGTTCACAGTGGATTCTTTTCTAACCTTTCTAGTCTTAGGTGAAATTGGATTAAGCACCCATTTGACATCCTGTGAAAAGCCTGGTGTCCTCCCCTAAAATATCTGCCAATTCCTTAGTTTTTTATAATTACGTAATTTACATAGTTACTCCAAGATTTCCTGCTTTCCAACTTCGCATTATCGCTCATTCTTCATTTCCTTGCCTCTCTGTTTATTGATGTTTCCAAGCAATGGATCTTTCCTCAAGCTTTTATCTTCCTCCAAGCCCTTCACACAGGAAATTCGTGTGAAGCAGATTAATTTGGAGAGAAATGTAGGACATGAATTCTGGCAACGACTAACTGAATATTGTACATTAGAGATCCCTCCTACTAAAAGTCTTCTAGCCTCCTCAACATGAGGCTTTCCAGCAGGACCATTTCGCTGAAATCTCCAGCTTGTTGCTCGTCTTTTTCTTTTCCTTGCCCCTGCTCATTTATCACTCTCCTCCTTCCCACTCCTAAATGTTATGAACCAAGACCTTGGACCCTGCCTCTCCCTCCTTAAAACTGCCTATCAAAGTATTTTTTCTTTTAAAAAGAAAAAAAGAATTTCCTCAAGAACTATTTTTAACCTATATATTTTTTTGTCTGGCCACATGCATTACCTAATTATCAAAACCTATTAAATAAGATCTGTAGTGAGATAATGGAAGAGTAGAGAGTTAAATAACTTACCCAAGGTCTCCAAGCCAATCAGTGGTAGAGCCAGGACCTGATATTCTCAAGTATGCCTGGAAAAAGGCTGTCATTCTAGCATCAGTAGGATATTCTTATAAGTCTTGCTTCAGAAATTTTTCATAATCACTTCTATTTCAGGTGGCACCTGCTGGGGAAAATTATTCAGTAAAGTAGCTTTGTGTCTTTATTCTAATTCTATCCTAATCTAGTGGCAACATGGATTACTTAAATATTGCAACCTAGTATTAGCCTATTTTTAGCTTGCGATTTACATCTAGTAGAGGTTTTTTTTAAGTGGAAGTCAAAATTGTCCCTTTAAATGTAGAGTGTTTTGTATACACATGGACATAGCTGACTCCAGGGCTTCCGACTTTGGCACTACTTACATTTGGGGCTGAATAATGCTTGGTTGTGTGGGCTGCCTTGTGCATTGTAGGATGTTTAGCAGTGTTCCTCTACCCTCTAGATGCCAGCAGAACCTCCCTAGTTTCAAAACCTCCCTAGAACCAAAAATGTCTCCAGACATTGCCAAATATCCCCTGGAATTAAAACTGCCCCCAGTTGAGAACCATCATGTTATATCAAAAACTCTCCCAAGGGACTTCCATGGTGGCACAGTGGTTAAGAATCCGCCTGCCAATGCAGGGGACACAGGTTCGGGCCCTGGTCCGGGAAGATCCCACATGCCGTGGAGCAGCTAAGCCCGTGCGCCACAACTACTGAGTCTGTGCTCTAGAGCCCACGAGCCACAACTACTGAGCCCACGTGCCACAACTACTGAAGCCTGCGCACCTAGAGCCCATGCTCTGCAACAAGAGAAGCCACCGCAATGAGAAGCCCATGCACCACAACGAAGAGTAGCCCCCACTTACCGCAACTAGAGAAAGCCTGCAAGCAGCAAAGACCCAACACAGCCATAAAATAATGAATGAATGAATGAATTTATTTATTTAAAAAAACCTCCCAAACTTAATATTAAAACATAACAGAGACAAAAATCGTATGATGAGTGCCTACAAGTCTGACAGTGATAATAGTACTTGGCATTTGCCTGTCTCTAAGTAACTACAGACATGGCCATTCATTGTTTAGGCTAATTGAGGTGCTCATGTATCACAGAAATAATAGAGCAAAAATGCATTATACTAAAATTAAGCTTAATAAACTTGAGACAAATTATCTGTTCAACTCTGATTATTCAGGGAATGATCGTTTCCTATGTGTGAATATCTCTTCTCTGGCCTGTCTTTACCTTTCTTCATCACTAGAAATTGAAATTAGTCCACAGATATTTATTTAGTGCCTTTTGAATACTTTAAAGTGCTAGAGGGCTTTCCTGGTGGCGCAGTGGTTGAGAGTCCGCCTGCCAATGCAGGGGACGCGGGTTTGTGCCCCGGTCTGGGAAGATCCCACGTGCCGCGGAGCAGCTGGGCCCATGAGCCATGGCCCCTGAGCCTGCGCATCTGGAGCCTGTGCTCCGCAACGGGAGAGGCCACAACAGTGAGAGGCCCACGTACTGCAAAAAATAAATAAATAAAAATAAATAAAGAATTTCAAAACGTAATGTGTAGAAAGATTATAGAATCATGATATTTGTGAAATCCTTCCAGAGTCCTGTTCATGTCAGGTCAATGGTTGAGCCATCTGCAATAGGTTTAGTAAATTCTTACTCCTTAAGTATCCTCAAGGACAGAAGTGCTGTAATGTAAGTTGCTCCTTCCAGACTTTCACTCTGATGGTTCAGATGATTTTCTGTATCCAAATTGCTTACATTTCAGTCTGTTTCCTCATGTAGGTTTCCTTTGTGGATATGTATGCCCTAAGACCTCAGAGTTAGAAACCAAAACAAAAAGTGAAGTTCAAGTATATTGATGTGCATGTTAACCTACCTCTCTTTCTCTTTATTTTTTTTCATAAGTGAGATTTTTTTCTAGATGCCTCATTTATGTTTTTGATTTTATTTCATATTCAATATGTATTATAATCTATTGTAATTTAGTACAAAGAAATATTGTATCAAGTATATTTATAGCAGTCATGACCAGAAGGGAAATCAGATGTGCCTAATTGAAGAAGAAACAAAGTTCTTCACTCATGTGGCTTGAACCTCAACCAGCCTCTTATACCTCAGATTCTGTTTCATTCCATTTGGATGACTAGTACTTTTGTGCTTCTAGTAAGAATTATTGCTGTGATAATATCAAAGACGTGACTTCTCTGAATGGAAAGCTTGGTCCCATCTAAAGTATTATAAGGACCTGATGGTTAAAGAAACTATGAAAGCACAAATAGTTTAGGGAAGAAAAATCTATGGTCTCCCTCTCTCCCTCTCTCCCTCTCTCCCTCTCTCCCTCTCTCCCTCTCTCCCTCTCTCCCTCTCTCCCTCTCTCCCTCTCTCCCTCTCTCCTCTCTCTCCTCTCTCTCCTCTCTCTCCCTCTCTCCTCTCTCTCTCCTCTCTGTCTCTCTCTCTCTCTCCTCTCTGTCTCCATCTCTCTCCTCTTATCGCTAATCTGTAATGAGAAACTGGTAAACCAAAAAAAATAAAAACAAAAAACACTAAAGCAAAGTTAGGAAGAAAACATGTAATACTAAAACAGGGCAATTTTTCACAGGCATTTATTCAATGGCCAAAAAATGATTGTTCAATCAAAATTAACACCTCATTTAAGGAGCAGGAGTTTAGATCCAGAGAGACCATATCCTTTTGGACTTGAAATCAAACTTAAATAGAGAACTGATAAGGTGCTGACACACTGCCCTTCTTTAATTCAAGAACAAACTTTCATCTCATAGTGAGACAGTCTTTTTCCTTATGTTGGCTTAAAGAAGACATATATAAATGACTGACAAGAAGTATTCTTAAGGAACACTGTCTAAGAATATAGTGTGTGTCCCTGGCAATGAGATGGCTTTTCCCTTTAGTTAGCCCATAGTAGCCTTATTTCTACTTTCTTCCCAGATGACAGTAACCCTCATCTAAAATGACCCTACAAGACAAGTTCAGTATAATAGTATTGTTAATCCATTGAGAAAGCAGAGAGTAAATCCTAAAATTTCTCATCACATGGAAAAAGAAAATTTTTGTGTTTATATGAAATGATGGATGTTAACTAAATTTATTGTAGTAGTCATTTCACAATATATGTAAGTCAAGTTATTATGCTATAGACCTTAAACCTACATGCAGTGTTCTATGTCAATTATATCTAAATAAAACTAAAAAGGAAAAAAACAAGATATATAAGAAACCTCATCTCCTAGAGAAAATGTATATATGCTGGTCACAGCACAGCTCAACCACCACAATGTTGAATGTTCCTATTGAATCTAGGAGCTACAGAAACCCTCATGAGACAATACATAATGTAAAAGCTGTGGTCTCAAACCTACAAAATCATGAACGTATTAGAGAATGAAAGAGATGGAAGGTCTCGTCTAGATCGGACCTTTGATAAAACAACTGTCTCCCTTTAAAGACCAATCAAGTTGTCTTGAATGTTCCAACCAGGATTGTTGGAACTAAGCACAGAGTGTTCATAATTAGGTTATTGCCAACCATTCTGTCTCAGCTTGCCAGTAGTAAATCTCTAAACTGATTTGCCTTATCATGAAAGTCCTATGGTACAAAACCACCGGTTAGTGAAAAACCCATGAAGATAAACAAAGCCAGGAGATTCTGGGTCTCCTTGTAAATTCAATGTCTTCTTTTATTTATAGGACCTACTGATTCTTATAAAAGATAGATAAAAGTATAGATGCTTTATTATGGATCTCTTAACACTTAGCATTTCCCAAAAGTGGTACATAAATAGGGATACCAAAGAGCAACAGGTGGGTTGATTATTGCTCAAAGTGGCAAAATTTGGTACTTACGGGCTTCCCTGGTGGCGCAGTGGTTGAGAGTCCGCCTGCCGATGCAGGGGACACGGGTTCGTGCCCCGGTCCGGGAAGATCCCACATGCTGTGGAGCGGCTGGGCCCGTGAGCCATGGCCGCTGAGCCTGCGCGTCCGGAGCCTGTGCTCCGCAACGGGAGAGGCCACAACAGTGAGAAGCCCACATACCGCAAAGAAGAAAAAAAAAAAAAAAACAATTAGTACTTATGACTCAGCCCTTTGCAGATCATAAATGGGCATGTGGTACCAGAAGTAGAATAAGAAATACTGTCAAGTTACTGTGATAAAGCTTTCAGTTATTCATGCTAATGGCAGGAGTGATAAAAAGAGCCAAATGAAACTATAAATAACCCTTACATTTTATCTTAGCCAGCATTCCAACATCTCTCGCACAAATAACTTTAGCAGTTTAGCAAAGTTCAAACAAAAATGATTTGAATATTTCTTTCCTTTCCTGGTAGAGATAGGGGATAGTAAAAATAACACCAGTATAGTATCACATTTAAAAAAAATCAAAACTGAATAAAAAGCAGAAGTAGAAGACATAAATTAACCACATTTTGGAGTATTATGAGTTCCTCAAGTAACAGTTCTAATAGCCTCTCATCGCTGTTGAGTTTAGCCAGTGAAAATCATGGAAAAAGTCTAGAACTCTACTAGGATGTTTGAAAATGTCCTTCTGCTATTCTTTAAAAAAAAAAGTATTTGATTTGCAATCTAACATATTTGAAAATCAAACTAAATTGAAATATTAAAACAATCATGAATAAATGCTAATGATTCTCTTCTGTTGTTTAAAGAAATAGAAATTAATCAAATCTGACCTGAGGGGCTTCCCTGGTGGCGCAGTGGTTGAGAGTCCGCCTGCAGATGCAGGGGACACGGGTTCGTGGCCCGGTCCGGGAAGATCCCACATGCTGCGGAGCGGCTGGGCCCGTGAGCTATGGCCGCTGAGCTTGCGCGTCCGGAGCCTGTGCTCCACAACGGGAGAGGCCACAACAGTGAAAGGCCTGCGTACCGCCAAAAAAAAAAAAAAATTCTGACCTGAGGTAAATTCATCAAAATATATTCCTAAAGTTAACAGCAAATTATAATTATATAAAAACCTCCAAGCTGGCCTATTTCTACAGTGCTGTAAGCCTCTGCACAAGTGTGCTATATATTCGGCCTACTTGACTTTTTCCCTATTTGTTTCCCCACATCCCTCCCCTCGCAACCAAAATTACCACACGTAGGCCTACCTACTTTCCATGCACATGGAGTCCATTTAAAACAAATCCTGTTTTTAGACACTGTGTGATAAAGGAGTTTATAAGGGGAGTGGCTTCAAGATGAATCTAATACTTTAAAGGAGGTTGATCAGGTGGGAATAAGGGCTGCTGGGTGTATGCAGTAAACTTTTGACTGTCTTGTTCTTAGTTTTCTTAAGTGAACCACTTAGTCCGTACTTGGAAATCCTTCGTAAATGTATAATCACTTCTAATTTTGCTTCAAGGCTGGTGTGTGGCGCGGTGAATGAGCTTAACCAAATTCACATTTCACATCAGTAACTCATCTTATTGAGCTCTTGGAAATGACAGCACTTCTAAATGTCTCTCGAAAAACTCTCATTAATGCCTTGTGTGTACCTTTCTTTCTTTTTAGTGCCCAGTCACTCTTCCTCCCTAAATTACTCCCCATCCACACAACAGGTATAAGGAAGGATAAGTGATCAAATTATGACTCAGGGTAACAATTTACAAACACTTTGTTTCTGTTTAACGTTTAGATCTTTCTGTTCATTAAAAAAAAAAAAATACAGTGCTTTTTAGACCTTTCTCAACTATTATATGAGATCAGATCCCTTTCTTCCTTGGCTATTGTGAATATATTGAATCTGCAGTGTTTAACTTAATCTGGAAAAGATGTTTGACATCCAACTTTCTATTTTTGTTTCAGCAAGTATTTAAAAAAATTTTTTTTGCTATTCTAATTAATATGGGATTCAACCTTCTGTTACCAACACTAATTATTCATATATATATAATCACTTATACCTATCTTTTCCAAAAAAGTGAATCAATCTTGAGAAAATTAAGAAAATATCAGATCAGGAAAATGAGCTGTAACCAGAAGTGAGTGAGTGTTTGCACAAACTCGAAACCCCAGAGTCCTATACAATTATGCTGTGAACCTTCTAGAAGTCATATGAGAATGGGAAACATGAACAGTTATAATATAAACTGTCCATAAGTTAAAACAGATCAGTGTTATATGAGCATGGTTTTTCAGAGAAGTAAGGGGCTCTAGGACCAAGTAGAGTGGTCACTGTGTGGAGGGACATTTACAGTTTCCCAGAGGGAGGAATATCTGGATTTTATAAATTAGTTCTGATGTGATGGGTCCACAGATGCCTTTTAAGAAACCACTGAGCGAAAACAAGACTCCCAATGTCTGGCCATTTTTTTTTTAGGTTGGTTAGTGGTTAAGAAGACCTAACTCTGAAACTGTCCAGCAGGATTCTTAGCAGTGGTCTAATTCCTGTGGATTCCTTTCCACTGAAGACTTTAAACCATGGGACCCAAAGAGACAGAGAAGCAGACTTGTACAAAATGAGCTGTGTATGAAAGTTCTTTAGGCATTATTCATTCTGCTCTTAGTTCTAGTAATATAGTTAAAGCTAGAGCTTTCAGTCAAAAAAATTTTATAATGTGTGAGAAAATTTTACTATGTTATACGTGGGAACCTCCACCATAAGACTATAGCTGTCGAAGCAATACTACAACAAATGTTGGCTGGACACGGCCAAGTAGGAAGGAGTACAAAAATACTGCATTCTGCCAGGTAGATCAGTGTGAATTCTTGAGATTCTTTTTTCTTCTTTGGGTGTGATATTGATTAAAACCCCAAAGTTCTCTCCTCAGCCCCCCATAGGGAGAAAATCTGAAACAAATCTTTTCTCCATTTAAAAAACAAAAATGAAAAAATATTATCCTACATGGACCTTGATTGGTTTCTGTAATAGATGATGGAATATTGTGCTTCGGTGTAATCTAATAAGCCCTACCTACATTTAAATTATAAGAAAGAAACATGATGCAAATAATACCAATAATAACAGGTAGTATTTACTGAGATTTGCTATATGCCAGCACTGTGCTAAGCATTGCATCTGCTTTATCTCATTTCATTTTATAAACTACCCAATAAGATAGGTACTTTGCTTTTATCATTTTATTAATGAAGAAACTGAGGCATAGAAAAATTAACATCTTGCCCAAGGACACAAGGCTAGTAAGGAACTGATAAGAGAACCAGAACTTAACTCCTGGTCTGACTTCAAATGATGTATAAATGTCTTAATTATGTTGTATTCTGAGCCTATCTTTCATTCTTGAGTGGCAGATGAAATTTCTAGAGGAATAGGCTTGCCATTGAGAGAAAGGGCTGGGTGGGGATGTCATGGGAGGAGCAACTGAAGCTTAAAAAAATATGAATTTCCTGGGTTGGTTTTGATGTACCTATCAAGAGAAAGTTTCCCTTCCTGAAGTCAAGAAGTAAGGCGTGAAAAAGCTAGACTTTTTAGTGGTCATACCCGCATAAAAGTATTTCCAAACTTTTAGGATTGTTGGATACATTCATTTCTAAATAGCTTCTTAACACACAGAGGAGGAACAGATACACAGTTCAAGAGTAGTGAGTAGATTTTGTCTGAAACTTTACCCTAATTACTGCGGCATTCTCTCTCCATTGATACCATTCAGATGAAATAGTTTTCAGGGTAGAACAGTGCCCTCTGAAGGATTGATCTTGCATCAGTGGTACATGAATTCAGCTTTTTAAGACGTTTTTTAATATATAAGATTTTATCTCAATAGGTATTTGAACAACCCTATAATTTTATAAATATTATTGCTTAGGTAAAACTGGATTGATTTTTAAAAAGGTGGGAGTAAATGTAAAGCTAAAACTCCGAAAAGTTAAATATTACAGGAAGCACATAGCTAAAGTGATAATTATGGAGTCAGTGCATGAAGGCCTGACGTTTGGACAAACTTGGTAGCATTAGTTCCTTTCAATCACTAGCTACTGCCAAGCATTAGGCTTGGCAGTAGACCGTGGCTAAGTTACTTCTGTAGACTGTGGCTAAGTTACTGGGAGGAATAATAGAAGGGTAGGATTAAGTGTAGAATAGATTGTGTTGCCTTTTTATTTCTTCCCCCATTATGTTAGGTGATGGAATTTTTAGTGTACATAGCCATGACTTTTTTAAAAATGCATTTTTTTTCATTTCCTTCATGAATAGCATTTCCTTACTTTCAGGCAACAATGTATACCCAGTGCACGCTGGTTTACTTAGCTTTTTCCTTCTTTAGCATTTCATTTTCCAAATCCTTTGTGGAACATCAACAGTCCCAGTGTCTCTTTCTTTTTCCTCAATGCTTATAGTTTGGTTTCCTTACAGTCCATGTTGCAGGGCTGGGAAGCAGATGAAACAGTCTTGCCCAAGTCAGATAAGATGTTTAAAAATAAAAGATCCCATGAGCCGCAATTAAATAATGCTCTAGGATCAAAGTAATTTCCCTTTGCATCATAGCTACCTTACTCAGATGAGAATTCCCAAGTATGAAGTGTGCTGTACAAAATGTACACACTCAATTTTTCTTTCAAATTCAAAATGACTTTAAAATTGGAATTACCAGAGTTTTCTAATATTGCATTTGGAAAAATTTTCACATGCTGCCATTTTTATCTCTGTCTTTTTTTGGTGTTTTCTTTTAGTCTCATCTCTAATCTTATCAGTGATTAATTTAAGAAAGGATATGGATTTCTTACATACTTTATTGCATTTCTTGCACTGCATCTTGAGGATGACTTTGTTTTAGTTGGTAGCTGCTTTGCATTTTTGAAAATGAGCCTGGCCCTCCTCATCTCATCTTGGAAATGCAACAAATGAAATGAAGCATGAGAGAGAATCGAAATGATGTGTTTTTCCTTCTTCTTTTCAGATGGTAAGGTTGAAGTTACAAAAGAAGGTGTGAAGCTGTGCACCATGGGTCCAGGAAAAGTATTCGGCGAGTTGGCTATTCTTTACAACTGTACCCGGACGGCGACCGTCAAGAGTAAGGCTGTTCATTTTTCTTTTTTTTTTTTTTCCAGATACTTTCAGTGTCTTTTCCATAGACCTGCGAGGTGTTAACATGCCTCTCGATTTTAATCTTCGTAAAGATTAAAATAATCTATATTCTAATTATTGCTTTGCAATACAGTTGATATTTTCCTCCTAAAGGATGCTTGTTAACATTGAGCTAAATTTTATTGCTGACTTATGACAAGTATCCTTTAACCTAGAACTCATTAAATTAGGATTTACAAAATGATATAATTTTATAAGTTAGAATTAAACAGAAGCAAGACTTTTCATTTTTCTGCCTTTAAAGCCTCAGAATCGTATTTAAGAAAATTTTACGTATCTGTCTATTTTGGGTTGCATTCCCCACATAAATTTCACTTATTCATTCAGTAGTTTAGAAAAATTGAGGAGAAATGTCCTTCGTCTCATTCAAACACTGAGTAAGATATCCTGAATTCTAGAACTGCGTCGGAGTATATTCTTGTCCTCAGCTGCTCATCAAGCTGTATATTACAGCGTTTTTCTTTTCTACTGATTGAGCTTATTTTAAATCAAGGCGTTAAAGCAGCTTGTTTCCCTAATTCTACATGTATGTGTATATATGATTTCTCTAGCAACTTTTATTGCTTGGTAGAAGCAGCTGCAGTAGTTAGAAGGGAAAGAAGTTTGTTTTAAATATTCCTTCTTCCTGAGTACAGGATGTAATGAGTGTATAACAAACAGAGCTGAATGCCAAAGCCAACAGTGGAAAGTCCATTGCATCTTCAGGCAGACGTGTATATTTCATGTGTGAAAAGTTCTGACACATCCTGTGGATGACTGCACTCACAAATTACTTTGATTAGGTTGTGTCATTAAAACAATCCTGTTGGCAAAACGCCAAATTGTTAATTAATCTTGTCTGGGTGTCACTGACTATTTTATAGATTGCTTTTTTTTTTTCCTCTCAGAAGTATGGCATATGATTGACAATACGATATTAAAACTTGGGTTGTAAAGAACTCAAGAATGCGTGGCCAGCTAGAGTCACAGAAATTCTTATAGGTCTTGTTAGTGAATCACCTTTTTAGTCACTGGAATCACTGTAACATCAGTGGCAGTTGGGGCCCTTATTAGATGAGTCTTTCTTGGCATTTGGTTCTTGATCTCTGAGAACACAACTCTTTTGATTGATAGGCACTGCCATGTTTTTATTCCATGACTCAAAGAATAATGAAGCCCGATGAACCGTAAAAGATTCTGCCAGAACTTTAACTCACTTAAAAAGTACCTTAACTGGAAAAAAGAGCAGTGACGACTCCCTTAAGTAAACAGATTTTACTATCATGCTTCATTTTCATGAGAAATATATTACTTTTAGGGCAAAAAGGAGGCATAATAACACATTTGGATTAAAACAGGCTTTCTCTGTATTATGAATAATTTTTAAAGGTTTTAAAATATTTAAATGATAAAAATATTTCAGCCTTGTGTACTGCTCATTTAATCTAACTGAAACTACAAATTTTCCAAAGGCCAGCAATTGATAGTAACATGGTGCTTAATATTTTGGAATATTGAATTATTATTAAAGAAATACTTTCAAGTGAATCGAATACTTAAATTAATTATATAGCAAAAGATTTTTTGTAAGATGATTGCTTGGCTTCGTGAAAGTCAGTTTTCTTATTAGGTTCTTATAAAATGCTGTTCATTTGCACTAGCCTCTGTTGTTCTCATGCTTGGTAAATTTAAATAGACATTATGCATCTGACTGAACAAGAAGGAACTGGCTGTTGAATTGCAAATTATGATCCTAACTGTTCTGGGGTCAGAACATCCATCATTAAAGGGAATGAGTGATGGAGCATGTTCTTTAACACAGACTCAGATGTCTCATGAGTGGGTATGTGGTTGTGTGTGTTTATCGTGCCCAAAGATGTGGAGGTTGTATTCAGAAAAGAGTCTGTGGTTGATGGTGTACAAATACATCTCTGCATGTTTAGATGCAGAGGTTTTGTGCATGTGTAAGGAATAATATCTATTAACAACTTCTGAATGTTGTGTAAGAGCTATAAGGTGTGAATAATGGTCATTTGTTTTTCAGGACCTTTTGTGCTGTCTTCTATACTATCCAGGGAGATTGTACTTATGATTGATGATTATAGTTCTTAAATAGTATTTTAAATTTGTTTAAATTATACTGTCAGGCTGATCACTTTATAATTCTGATTAGATTACATCATGGGTGTTAGTTTTACCTAGTTTTACAGGGATGCTATCTTACTCTTAACATGTGATATTTTAAAATGTCCTTAGTTGGCTTTTTAGATCCAGTCGTTTCTCAGAATTCAGGATTGTGTTGAGTCTTGTCTATTTTTTCTTAACCATTATTTTGCCAGTGATGACCACTTGGAGTATCTTTCAAAACGCATTCATCTACTTGGGTGTAATAGTCTAAGTCTGAGGAAATTGCCCTTCGTACTCAATAGCTTGTCTATCCACACCTTTTTTCTTTCTCACGTACCTGGCTTGTGACCCCTTTTCCCCCAACAATACCCACTTTCTTTCATGATTGAAAATGTTGAGCCCTCTTTTCTTTCTCCCTAGATTAGCCTGAAAGCTGCCTAGCATTTTAATGCATTTTTAATTGCACAGTCATCACTGAATCCTAGGTGACATTCAAGAGCTCCTCAATGTACCTGAGTCATTTCTTGTTCACAAGAGCACTTTTTGAAGTTGTATCAGGCCTTAAATAAATACATTCCAGTGACTTCCTCTGATAACGAATGTGAACCTAACACCTGTGGGTAGTCTTTTTTTTAAATAGGATATAAAAAATAGTTGTCTTATTTTTATATATTGAGGTATAATTGACATATAGCGTTGTATTAGTTTTAGTTATGCATGATTCAATATTTGAATATATTGCAAAATGGTCACCACAATAAGTCTAGTTGATATCCATCACCATACATAGTTACAAAATTTCTTTTCTTGGGATTAGACCTTTTGAGATCTACTTTCTTAGAAACTTTTAAATATGTAACACAGTATTATTAACTCTAGCTACCGTGAGTACATTACATCCCCAGGACTTAAATGTAACACAGTATTATTAACTCTAGCTACCATGAGTACATTACATCCCCAGAACTTAAATGTAACACAGTATTATTAACTCTAGCTACCACGAGTACATTACATCCCCAGGACTTATTTATTTTATAACTGGAAGTTTGTGCAATTTGACCCCCTTCACTTATTCTACCCACCCCTCACTGCCCCTCTCCCCCCAAAACCTCTGGCAATCACCAATCTGTTCTCTGTATTTAAGAGCCAGAACTCTTTTTTCTTTTTTTTTAAGATTCCACATATAAGTGAGATCACAATGGTATTTGTCTTCCTCTCTCTGACTTATTTCACTTAGCATAATGCCCTCAATGTCCATCCATGTTGTTACTAATGGCAGCATTTCCTTCTTCTTAATGGTTTAATAGTATTCCATTGTGTATATATACACCACATTTCCATTACTAATTCATTCATTGATATACCTGTCATTTCCATATATTGGTTATTGTAGCTAATGCTGAAATGAACATATGGGTACATGTATCTTTAAGAGTTAGTGTTTTTCAGAAAAATAGATCAGTGGAATAGGACAGAAAGCCCAGAGATAAACCCACGCACATATGGTCACCTTATTTTTGATAAAGGAGGCAAGATTATACAATGGAGAAAAGACAGCCACTTCAATAAGTGGTGCTGGAAAGACTGGACAGCTACATGTAAAAGAATGAAATTAGAACACTCCCTAACACCATACACAAAAATAAACTCAAAAGGGATTAAAGACCTAAATGTAAGGCCAGACACTATAAAACACTTAGAGGAAAGCATAGGCAGAACACTCTATGACATAAATCATAGCAAGATCCCTTTTGACCCACCTCCTAGAGGAATGGAAATAAAAACAAAAATAAACAAATGGGACCTAATGGAACTTAAAAGCTTTTGCACAGCAAAGGAAAACATAAGACAAAAGACAGCCCTCAGAATGGGAGAAACTATTTGCAAGTGAAGCAACTGACAAAGGATTAATCTCCAAAACTTACAAGCAGCTCATGCAGCTCAATATCAAAAAAACAAGCAACCCAATCCAAAATTTGGCAGGAGACCTAAATAGACATTTCTCCAAAGAAGATATACAGATTGCCAACACACACATGAAAGGATGCTCAACATCACTAATCATTAGAGAAATGCACATCAAAACTACAGTGAGATATCATCTCACACCGGTCAGAATGGCCATCATCAAAAAATCTACAAACAATAAATGCTGGAGAGGGTGTGGAGCAAAGGGAACCCTCTTGCACTGTTGGTGGGAATGTAAATTGGTACAGCCACTACGGAGAACAGTATGGAGGTTCCTTAAAAAACTACAAATAGAACTACCATATGACCCAGCAATCCCACTACTGGGCAAATACCCTGAGAAAACCATAATTCAAAAATAATCATGTACCACAATGTTCATTGCAGCTCTATTTACAATAGCCAGGACATGGAAGCAACTTAAGTGTCCATTGACAGATGAATGGATAAAGAAGATGTGGCACGTATATACAATGGAATATTACTCATCCATAAAAAGAAACGAAATTGAGTTATTTGTAGTGAGGTGGATGGACCTGGAGTCTGTCATACAGAGTGAAGTAAGTCAGAAAGAGAAAAACAAATATCGTATGCTAACACATACATATGGAATCTAAAAAAAAAGAAAAATGGTTCTGAAGAACGTAGGGGCAGGACAGGAATAAAGATGCAGATGTAGAGAATGGACTTGAGGACATGGGGAGGGCGAAAGGGTAAGCTGGGACGAAGCGAGAGAGTGGCATGGACATATATACACTATGAAATGTAAAATAGATAGCTAGTGGGAAGCAGCTGCATAGCACAGGGAGATCAGCTCGGTGCTTTGTGACCACCTAGAGCGGTGGGATAGGGAGGGTGGGAGGGAGACGCAAGAGGGAGGAGATATGGGGATATATGTATATGTATAGCTGAATCACTTTGTTATAAAGCAGAAACTAACACAGCATTGTAAAACAATTGTGCTCCAATAAAGATGTTAAAGAAAAAAAAAGAGTGTTTTATTTCTTTGAATAGGTGTCCAGAAGTGGAATCGCTGGGTCATAGGGTAGTTCTATTCTTAATTGTTTGAGGAACCTCCATACTGTTTTCCATAGTGGCTGCACTAATTTATGTTCCCACCAAGAATGCACAAGTGTTTCCTTTTCTCCACATCCTCGCCAGCACTTGTTATTTCTTGTCTGTTTGATAATAGCCGTTCTAACAGGTGAGAGGTGATAACTCATGTGGTTTTGATTTGGATTTCCTTCATGATTAGTGATGTTGAGCATCTTTTCATGTGCCTTATGGCCATCCCTATGTCTTCTTTGGAAAAATGTCTATTCAAATCCTCTGCCCACTTTTTCATCAAATTGTTCGGGTTTTTTGCTATTGAGTTGTATGAGTTCTTTATATATTTTGGATATTAATCCCTTATCAGATATATGATTTGCAAACATTTTCTCCCATTCTGAAAGTTGCCCTTTCATTTTGTTGGCTTTCTTTGCTGTGCAGAAAGTTTTTAGTTTGATGTAGCCCCACTTGTTGGTTTTTGCTTCTGTTGCCTTTGCTTTTGGTGTCGAATCCAAAGAATCATCTCTAAGACTGATATCAAGACACTTACCACTTAAATTTCCTTCTAGGAGTTTTATGGTTTCAGATCTTACATTCAAGTCTTTAATCCAAAAAAGAAAATGTTTTTATTAAAGTTATAGATTGACATATGCTCTAAATTATGATTATAAGCTTGTTCATAGTGATCCAACTAAGAGAACGGTTGTTTGAAGCAAGCTCTTTGTTTTTCATCTGGGAAAAATCAACTGGGATTCTTTTGAAAATAAATAACCGATATACTATTGGTTATTATGGTAGCACCAGGAGGAAGATCTGATAGCACTAAGAAGAATATTTTTTTAGAACAAAACCCACAGTGATATAGGGGGAAAGAAATCCATGTTATGTTACTTTTATCTTATAAAACAACACCATTGATTTTCCCCTAAGGGATGAGGATATAAAAATATAAAAAAATTAACGTTATATTGGAAACAAATCTAACAAATGCCTTGAGGTTATTCATGGCTTAAATAGGCTCAAGTTTTCTTTATTAACTGTGATATGAAAATGGTCACTTTGATTGCGTCTATCCAATTACAAGCATTCCAGATGCCATGGGGAGAAGAAAAAAAAGTCAGTGGTTATATTTGGTTTCCATAACACCAAACAATGTCTCCAGTGTTGTTTGAATTTCACATTTTTGTCTAAATGTTTTGGGATTATACTAACAAAGGAGAGTGTTACCGTCCATTTTCAAACCCCATAAGGGATAGGAATTTCTAATATGTCCACTGAATACCCCTGACTTACTCAGTTCCCATATCTGGAAGCATATTATTATCATGTTTTTCTATGTCTTATTCCTGGTTGTGATTTCACTTTCACTACGCTCACAGCTAGAGCAATGTAAATTTACTCTAACCCAGGGCCTCTTACCTTAATTCTATGCCCCAGGTTCTCTAAAATCACAAAAATGGAGAAGTTGAAGTTACTGGAAACAAATAGGATGGAAAAGGCCCTTAGTTTACAATGACAGAGAGATTAAGTGGCATATACCCTGTTTGTGAATTTGCAAAAACATGTCTTATTTTTACCTGGATTTCCCACAGCCAGTTCTCCCAACTACACAGGGATTTTTTTGGATTTGAATCGTATGCTCTTTGCTCCAACTTCAGTTGTACACAAATTAGAATTTTTGCCTGCAGATACTAAATTGAAGTCCGTTCCTCACACTTTGAGTGTCCCGCTCAAAGTGCCCCAAACCTTAGACAGTATATTATTCAAATGGTCTTATTCAAAGAGACCCCAATAAAAACCCAAGACTAAAAGCTCTCTCTTTGTAGGAAACCATCTTGATACCAGATTAAGGTGATTGGCATAGAAAAGTTATCTGCAAAGTATGTCTATCGTGGGTGTGGAAGCTCTTTTATGAACTGACTTGGGCAAAATATCTGAGTAATTCTTTCTCCTTCGATTATTTATAGCGAGTGTTTAAAAAATCCTCAGGACTAAAGTACTTCAGTACTAACACAAAAGAACCTAAACATCCTACAAGAAATCTGACAAATTGGTGACTTGAATAACATCTGCTTTAGTTTGAATACTTTCAACTTTCCATACTTAAGCTTTCCTGAGATATTTGACAGGGGGAAGCTGACCAATGAAGATATTTCACTGTGTCAAAGACTTTTTAAGAATGAAGTTGAAAGGTTTGGATTTTTCTGTTTATTTTTGTTTTTAAAATTAAGTTGAGTCTATGCAGTGAAGTGGCTTGTATATTCCCTTGCAGCTCTGTTTCAAACACTACATTATTCAACCTAACTCAGGAAAATCTGCCAACTGTCAAAACCTTAAAGATGAGTGGGGGAAAAAGTAAAAGGACTAAAGCCAGCAAATACACTTCAGTGGTAGCACCATTGCCCAGTAACATTAAATCCCACAGCCTGAGATAGTAAGAATTTTGTATCACAGGTAGTGATATTAAAATATTTAATACCACACATAGTGATATAGACCCTCTTCCTTCTCACTTCATCCTGAGAAAATAGGGAACTCCATGGTAATCCTAATGTGCCTTTAAAACCACTTTCAAAATGTAAGATACACTTGTGGGTTTGTTAAACATTAACTGTAACATTTACACACATACTAAATTCCGTCGGTACTTTTTATTTTTACCTTGAGAGCTTTAAGTCATGTCTGTTTTTCCAGGATGATGAAAACTTATAACAGAGGACTACATTTTGTCATAATGATAACATAAAAATATTTATGGTACAAACCAATCTACACAAAACAATGGATAATAATCAGGTTGAAATGAAAGCTTCATTTCTGTCAATAATTGGATTGTTAGTGAATAACAGTAAACCAGTGTATTAAAGAGAAGAATATTATATCACATAAAAATTTGTATTTAAAAGGTTTGTGGTGTTGCACATGAAAAAAGAGAGTGGAAGGGGGAGGGAGGCCATGTTTTAAGGATGCTACTTTCAAGTTCAGCTTTTCAAAATAGTTAATAGAAACATTTGTTAAAAAAAAGTAAGAATTACATATATAATTACTGCCTACCTATATTCAAATATGATTAATACAAGAGCTAGTCATTTCATTGGCAGGAAGGAAGAAAATGTCTGATTTAGTATAAGGTGATATATTAAAAAAAAAGTAAAAGGAGATTTGAGTATAATTTATTGCTCAAATCCCTGTATGCACTATAAATGTAATGCCTATACCTATACGGTCAACATACAGTGCTTTTTATTGGTAAGGGAACACAAGGAATGAATGCCAGTTTTATTGTTAATGTAAAGGAATTCTACAGGAAGCTCTTGGAGTGGCTATAGACCTTGAAGATTTCTTAAGATGACTGAATCAAGAAGTAAGCAGTTAGATACTTTTTAGGAAATGCCATCATAGAGTTCCATAAAGCGATGTATGTATGGTAAAGATTTTTGCATGTGAAAATGAAGCAACATTGTCTGCCAGTACAATCAATCAACATGTGTGCAGTTAATACCTGGAGTTTTAATGACCGGGAGCAACCCCATACTGTCAAGCTCCCTGTGTGACAGTGCAAAGGCAGAGGAGATAACTGTGTTGAGACAGTCTCTGTTTTACCTTCGAGAGGCAGGTTAAAAAGATGCATGCTTTGCTTTCTCCCAGTCCAATGCATGCTTTGTACCAAGAATCCTGAAGGAAGACACAAAATAAATTTAGATTATAAGAACTAGAAATATGACCCTGATTACAGAAGGAGTAGCCCAGTAACTTGCCAGGAGTTGTCATCATCCTGGACGATGAAGCAAACAGTGTATTAAGGTGTCATACTGGAGAAGTAGGTACACTTGTTTAGTGACTTAATTCGATAATATTCTTCCTAGTACAATTTTGTATCACATTTGTCTATTAAAGAATACCGTAAAAATTAGTAACATAAATCCAATAATGTAATCCCTGAGAAATAAATTTCTTTAATAAAGGAATCAACTCATAAGGTACCAATGATGATATAACAGACTAGCAGGAACAAATGGGCTGCAGAAGCTATTCTTTACATTCCTTTATTGTTTAAGTGGATTAAAAGTGAATTTCAGAGAAGAAAACTGTTATTAAACTACAATTGTTTTCTTTTACAGGCTGAAGTTTGGTTTTTTTTTTTCCCCTAGTGTTTTTATGGAAGCTGTTACAGTCAGAATTTATTTAGAATTTATATTTAACTATTTCCAGAAAAGATCCAAGTCTAGTATTGACTAGACCTGGCAAATAGGCATATGTTAGCAGTGCTTCTTGGGGGAAAAAAGCAAAACCTTCTCACAGTCTAAGGAAGGCAATAGTACTTAATTCCTTCTTAAGGTTAGATAAATTACTCTCTTGCTCCATCCTTTAATTGTTCAATCATTGAATACCTTGAGTGTTTCCTATATGTAGAGAATAGTCAGGCTCTAACTGATGGCATATTATTACTTTTTAAGAATCGTGGGTAATTTAATAGTAAATCTGAACAATGGGCAAGGAAGGCTGATTTTTTTTTCCAGCAGTTTCTTTAATCCTTCAGAATTTGTAATTTTCCCACAAAGACCTGCATCATAAAAAGCTTTTCCACAATGCAAAGCTTGTGTTAGTTTTTGACAGATTAAGCCTTCATTCATTTATTCAATAATTTGATCAGAGGTAATTTTAGTATTTACTCAGCTGATTGAAAGAATAAAAAGCAAAGTACTAAGCTAGATCAATGTTGTATATTCTATAATTGCTTTTTTACAAATCTTTCCTACACTGTGATGGATTCTCATTGAATGCTCAATAGTAGCGATGGCTAATAAACGCAGCTAACATTTGAATTCTGTGAGTGATGCTCTAGGCTCAGAGCTTTGGGGATGGGTGAAAGCTGAAGCACTGAGACCCAGAGCTAGTTTTCAAGAGAGGGCCAGGAGTTTGACACTACTTTGCTGTGCTGCGGCTGTCACAAACTTTTAAATTGTGTCTGCAGTGGTTCATTTTGCTTTAAAGCACAAGTGCATCTGTAGGATTATTTCTGTTGGCCTAAGGACTCTATTTTCACAAAAAAGTTACACAGCAATTACAATTCACAAGTCACAACTGTTTTAACTTTTGAATTGTAACACATGGACACATTAAGTACATCTGTTACAAAAGGATGAATTGTGTGACATAATGAAGAAAAGGCCATAAGCTTAAAGCCTTAGAAACACATAATAAGCAATCAGAACCAACTGCAGAATCTACTTTTTACAGCGCTTTTAAATACTTGAGTGTTTCATGCAATGAAATTTTATCGTTCAGTATTTGAGACATCACTAAGTAGCTACATTTTTCTATAAATCTACTAGTTAATGAACTTCTTTAAAGTAGGAATTATGAATAAACAACAATATTAAAGAAATTTTTTAATTTTTAAAAATTTTGTACATAAGATATATATTAAAAGAAAAAATTGAGTCATGACAGGAGTGCTTGCCTTTGTTTTTCCCTTGAACTTCCTCTGACTAGAGGAAACATAATCTCAGCAATTCATTGGTGAATTTGAGAAGCCCACTCTTCCTATGGGATGTCCTTTGCTGCCTGAATAAATTTCTAAGTAGTCATGATAACAATGCTTTTATAATTTCCAACCTGTCATTCATATATCCTTTAATGTGCTCCTAAAAATATCCTAATCTAATAGGTGAGAGAGGTAGTCCCTGATTTTCCACATGAGAAAATGGAGGCTGAGAAAGTGGAGGCTAAGGTCATGGAGTCCATTAATTGGAGTTCATTTACAAACCCTCTGACAAATTTAGGTAGCACTATTGAAGCACTTTGCTGTAGGCACCCCTTCTTTCCTCCTCCCAGGTGTGTTGACTCCTGAGTCAGGTCTGCAGTTTGCCTACTACCCACACCTAAAGTGTAGACGCTTGATTAGGGAACTTCAAATGTTTACTACAGTGTTTATCAAAGTGGTCCCTGCGGTAACAGCCATCAGCATCACTTAGGCAATTGCAAAACCTCTGGCATCCTCCATCTATTGATTCAGAAATTTTCTGAGTGGGGCACGGTAATCTCGGTGTAAAACAAGCCCTCTGGGTGATTCCTGTGCATCTAAAGTTTCAGGCCACTAATCTAGATTTTATGGGCACTTAATTTGTGTTAACCTACACTCTCCCACGCATCAAATCGTTTATACAGAAGTATTTAAAAGAAAATTATGAACCCAATAATAAGTAGTCAGTTTTATTCTTAGTGTCATTGTGGGGTTTTTTTCCTTGTTTTGTTGCTGTTGAACAGAGATATTTAAGAAAAAGTTACTTTTTTTCTTTTTTGAGTGAAACAAAATTAGTAGAAGAGTACCATCCTTGTGCAAATTAGCATATTCTTTTGAAGAATAGTGAGAAGTAAAATTAAAAGAAGAACAGGTTGAGGGGAAGGAATTAAAAGAACAGGTTGAGAGGGAAGGAAAAAATTAAAAAATCATGGGCTGCCGGGCCATGCTGTTAACAAGAATAAGTTGTAGATTTATTGACTTTGATGGCTAGCATGTTGGTAAGAAAACAGAACAAAGAAAAAGGTTCGTTTGATTTTGTTGCTTTTCATGTTATTGAGTGTAGATTGGATTAGGTGAAAAAGCAAATGTGGATGGATGTATTTAAGAGAACCACTTGAGTTGGTGACGTCTGAATAAGGGGAATGTTTTCCCTGATGGTTAAATCCATCCATTGGACCAATAGTGGAAAAGTTCCTTTATAGTTGGTGTAGCTGGTCATTGATTTAATTCATGGTGAGGGTCCAGGAAGTCCTAGATGCATATCTCTTAGTGTATGATAATTAAAAGATAAAGAGACATCCATCTATCACAGTCACTGAGAAAGAAAAGGGGAGTTTCTTGGAAATGAGGCGTGTACAGATCTGAAGCCTGGAGTGTTGAAGGATGTAAGTAAGAAAGTGAACCAGCTAATTTCCGCGACATGTCAAGAACTGAGTTTTCACTGTGAATGTGGCAGTAGATCCTAGACAGGCAGTACACACTTCCTAGAAAGGCAGAGAGGGAAGGGTCAAGAAATGTTACGGGCTCAGGAAGCTGAACAGCGTCTTCTACAACTAAGTGTTCTTTCCTACTTGTATTCTCCAAAGGACAGTCTGCCTTACTAATAATACACACTTTATACCCTCATAAGTCCTCCCATTTCTAATAGAGCAGCTTTTTATTGACTTTTAAACACTGTTGTCTATAGTTTTCTGAGTGGGATCAAACAGTATTGTTAAAACTATCTTCATAACTGAATTCTTTGTTTTATTTCCAAAATAAATTTCATGGAGCGTGTTTGTGTATGAAATTTATGAGATCAGGCTTTTCTGATTACAGACCTGCCTCTGGGAGCCCCATCCGCTGGCCCTACATCCCCTTACTCTTCATTTCTTCTCACTCCTCCCCCTGGATTAAGCACTTCTATGGCAGTTTTAAGTTCAGCTCAGGTAACACAGTTTGCAAAACACTGCTCTGGTTGAATCCGGGTTTACTTTGAGTATCTAAGGAGTGGTAATTCTTTATCTTTATGTCCTTACACTTGGCTATCTGCAGTATCTCTAACCTTCGCAACGGTCCTGCACCACAGGGTGGTGTAACACCATTGCAGAGTTAAAACCATTGCACAGGGGAGGGCTGTAGAGGGCTTAAGAAACTTCCTTAAGGTCACACACCTGGATTGCTAAACTATACCCCTCTCCTTGACAGTCCCCTGTAAGACATTGAATGAACTACATCATCTCAAAGTTTGTTTTTGGAAGTCGATAGATGAAGATCCAACTTCATCTGTACTGTTATTCATAACGGATTTCTTAGACTCCTACCAAATCTCATGAGTCACTGCTAGACACCTGGAGAGCAATTAAGTATTTATAATCTACTTAGAGGTACAGCACAAAGAGAGAAAGATTATAAGGAATTCTGGCAAACAGGAGGTTTAGAGGAATTCTGAGGGGCAGAGAAATCACTGTGGATTGGCATGAGCAGGCTCTATAGACTTGTGCCAGCATGAAAGAAGATAGTTCAGAGTATGGGATCTGTAATCATACTACCTGGATTCAGAGTCTCTACCACTTACTAGTTGTGTGCCTTTGGGAAAATAATTTAATGTTCCTGGGCCTCAGTTCTTTTACCTTTAAAATGGTAAGAACCTGCCTTAAGACTATGGCAAAGATTACATAAGGGAATGCCTGTTAAAGACTTAGTGTAGCATGTAATACATTCAGTGAACACCTACTGTTCTGTTACAGTTGTTATCACAACTGAAACTATAAAAGCATGAAAGAATTCAGTAGGTAGCTGGGACCTCCATTATTTTCGGACCCTGAGAAGTACTGTAGAGGAACCAAGAGCACAGTTTGAAATCCACTGGTCGAGAAGTGTAAGAAAGGGAAGGGACCATGTCCCCAGACCCTGAGGTCCCTGCAAGGATCCCAGATCCTGAGATACCACTGTTTCCACCACAGCCGTTACCCTGCCAAATTGGTTCAGATGTGTACTTTGAATGAACTGATGCAAGAAACACTAACATCAAAACCAAACTACAGGTAGGTGGGACGGTGATTAGATTATATGAGCTGGGCATTCCAATGCAATACTTAGAGGTAATGCTTAGAGGTAAGATTTTGGACTGTAAGGAAATAGAGGATTAATATGTTGTCTGAACTCCTATTGTTATCACTTACCACCTGGGCAGAATTCTCTGGACTTCCACAAGAAATGTTTGTGCATGTTTGTGGGATATTTGCACAGGCTTGAGTAGGCACCTAGTACATCAAGGCTTTGGACAAATTAAAATATATGGCTATTGGCCATGCCTTCCAAGTGTCAATCATTTTCAAAAATAGTATTTCAGATAAACAACACCCATCGTTTTTATCTTAAGGTACAGCCTGGAAATTTAAGACTTCTGCTGTCCAATTCCTTTGTCTCCTTTGATTGTCTTAGGAAGGAACCTAACCTCTTCTATATTTACAACATTCTTTCTGGATAAAGAGGCTGGTGACAGTCACAATGGTGATGGCCATCATTCTCATAAGAATTATCAAAATCCTGCCTCTCCTACCCCCACCCCAGCAACTAGTCAAGTTTCTTATCATCTGGGCAGAGCCTTGACCTTTTATCTATGGATTGAATTTAGCAATTTCTGGTTTCTCTAAAATTAGTTACTCTGAGAAATTGTGGATATTCATTGCCTTTCATTGTCATTTAATAGTTGGAGGCAGAAATCTAGCCATTTATATGGAATTTGCCACTGACATACAGCCAATAAAAAGTATCCACAAAGCTTGAGTATAACAGGAAGCAGAGTGAGCTGAAAAAAAATAGGAAACGGGACTCTCACCGATGCAAAATAACTCAAACTATGTGCGGTGCAAAATGTAATACATGAAGTTGTAAGATTATCAAGATATTAGAAATAGAGTTTCTGAAATGCTAAACATCTTCTGAGACTCAAACTTGAGTTAGAAGAAACAGCCATCAAGAATTAACTCTCGGGCTTCCCTGGTGGTGCAGTGGTTGAGAGTCCGCCTGCCGATGCAGGGGACACGGGTTCGGGCCCCAGTCCGGGAAGATCCCACATGCCGCGGAGCGGCTGGGCCCGTGAGCCATGGCCGCTGAGCCTGCGGGTCCGGAGCCTGTGCTCCGCGACGGGAGAGGCCACAACAGTGAGAGGCCCGCGTACCGCAAAAAAAAAAATAAAAAAAAATAAAAAAGACAAAAAACAACAACAAAAAAGAATTAACTCTTTGTCTATAATTATAGTACTAATAAAAATGGAAATGAGCTCTAGTGGGGGCTTTTTAAAAACAGATCAAGATACTTGGAGTCTTAGATTTAAAAAGAAAAACACTAAATGAAGGATGGAATCTTTTACTTATTCTCTGAATCTCCTACTTGTGCTTCCTGTTTTTCAATCAGAATAATTTAGGGCATAAACAACAGCAAATAATTATAACAGCAGCAGGAATATTTTTTCCGTAATGACTTTTTTTCTAATATTTATTGAATTAATATGCCTTTTACATTTAAAAATATTTTTCTGATCATCAAAATAATATATTTAGAAAAAACATATTTGTAAAGATTAAAGAAATCATTTCTGATGCCGCTACCCAGAAAGGATACTTAGGACATTTTGTACTTCCTTCTTTGTCTTCTTGAATGTCTTGAGAGGTAAGATCACACTACTCCGCTTTTTAATGCACGTGCTCAATACTGAACGTTAATCATTTCTTTATAGTTGGTATGTGCTGCTGTTAGTTTTTAAGGTTTTATTTTGGGGCAAGGTGGCTGGATTTTTGTTTTCATTTTCTCTTTGAGCTTTTCACTTGTGTGGTAACATTATTGTGTCTTTTCTTCCAATTCTGGTCTTCCAATTTTTTTCTGTTCAATTTTTGCCATTAAAAAAAATGGTTTCGGGCTTCCCTGGTGGCGCAGTGGTTGAGAGTCCGCCTGCCGATGCAGGGGACACGGGTTCGTGCTCTGGTTTGGGAAGATCACATATGCCGCGGAGCGGCTGGGCCCGTAAGCCATGGCCGCTGAGCCTGCGCGTCCGGAGCCTGTGCTCCGCAACGGGAGAGGCCACAACAGTGAGAGGCCCGCGTACCGGGAAAAAAAAAAAAAAAAGGTTTCTTTTCTGCTCTTGATGTACATATTCTCCTTGGTCCATGCAACTTGATAAGTTGAACTAGAATATTAATACTTTGTATTCACGTTTCATGAATACGTTGAATTAGAAGCTATTATTCATGCCGTTTGTTCACAGGGCTGATTAAATTGGAATAGCAGGTAGTGATGAGAGTTGGTGTCCTTCAACAGGCATGTTTAACAGCTTATCTAGTGGTTGGCTTGACAGAGCTTCAGAGCATTTGAATTTTAGGTTTTTCCCAGTGTTTGCTGTGACATTCCGGCATTCTCTTTTAGGACCTAGAAGTTTTACTTAGTTGAGTTACTGGTGGCTTAAAATTCATGGGAAAATTCTGTTGATTGAGTTAAATTGCTCAGTGGAGTCATTTCCAAGAGAATTAAGTGTTGGCAAGCTTGATTTATTTACAACCATGGCATTGATGTCTCAGAACATTAGTTAAGTAGGTACTAGATTTCTCTTCCAGATGAACTATTAAGACATATAAATTTAGGAAATTTGGGTGAACAAAGTTGCACTGTTTCTCCTATAAACTGATGTTCAGTTGTTATTAATGTTTGGGAAAATGTTTTAATACATGTGGTAAATTTCTCAGGTTAGTTTTCAGATTTTAAGGTGAACTTCATAAACTGGTACCCACAATACAGTTAAGCTGCTTTCTGATCTAATCTTTCTTTTCAAAAATGTTCTTAGTAAGCAAGTCATTCCATAACTGTTTACGGAGGTACTCCTCTACCTTCTTTTACAGATAAGAAATGTCCGTCCACAGAGGCCCCTCAAAAGGGTAACTTATTAGGCTTATAATTTGAACATGTAATTAAAAATTCATCCTTTTTATATTCTCCATGGTACTTTCACAGCTCTGCAAAAGTTCTCTTTTGGAGCGTGGGGTTGGCCAAAAAGTTCGTTCAGTTAGTGAATACGTTGTTCAATAAAGTTCTTCATTAAAATGAAAAATGTGTCTTTTTTTTTTACTTGAAGCTGAGCAAACTTTTCGGCCAACCCCATAGAATGATGGTATTATAGCTAAAATTATCTCCTCAGGACTTAAAAGAAAATGATGCTCAGGAGACAGTGGCTAAGTGTCTTTTGGATTTGGCCATGATGGATTAGCTGTGAACTTTGACTTTGAACCTGTGGTGTGTAGAAGGCCATACAACACATTTTCTTTTTCACAACAGATCATTTAGAGCATAGAGAATATTGATAGAAAGGTATTGATGGGGATTATTGATAATATGGGAAGATTTGTAAATAGTGTTTTTGGGCCTTAACGTTTCCTAATTAAATGGCTAGTATGGCTGTGGATTTTGAGGTCCAGTGAACGGTCAGAAGGATAAAGAAAAGATGGATTTTAGAAGACTTATTAAGGAATAGAAACACCGAAGCTGATTTTTATTGAGAAAGAGCATAGTTTTTACAAAAACTTTTGATTTGGCTATTTTTCACGGAGGCCCAAACCTGGGTGTATCTAAATGTTGAATAGAGATCTAACAAATGAGGAAAATATTCTGAACATTTTCTCTCCAGTACTTGGGTAGGTACATGAAGGATTGGAGAAAAGAGTTGAAGGCCCACCTAGTATCAAAGTATGTGGATACATTTGCAAATAAAACCAATCAAGATAAGAAACATATAATAGTATTAAATAAACATAATGTCTAATGTATATGGCATTTAGTAAAACTCATACAGAGTAGAATTAATCTGCCTATTGAAAAAAATCAGTTTGATATAAAGGGATGGTATGGAGAAAAAGAAAAATAGAGGAACTTTCAATATTTGTGTAGCATAAGGCTGCTCTATTATTCAGACTCTGTGGTTCAGTAGAATACATTATTTTAAATGTATGTTGATTAGAAAATTCCTTATTAATTATGGTTTTACTTGAAATTTCAAATACCAAGTTACTCATTATTGGTATAATGCCATCAGTGCCTATTTTTATTCCTCTTAAGAGAAATCATAGTAACTTTGGAACTCACTAATAATAAAGAAAGGCTCTTTTTTTTTTCTTTCTGTTAGTGCTAATATTTTCTGCTGAGCGTTTTAAATGAAACCTTGAAATGAATTTCAAGTATCTTAATTGTGAATTGAACTTTCATGCTCATTTGACTCACAGAATCACCTGCCAGCATTTAAGGACCTTTTGTAAAGAGAGAAGGTTATATATCATGGAAAGAAAACATTTTTAGTTCACCTGCAATAATCCTGACACATAACTTGGAGGGGAAATTAGCTTTTCCTATCATGACTGTACTTGACAAACATTACTTTAAAGAGTTCTTGGAAGTATCTTGAGAAACTTAGAGGCAGGCATGATATATTTATACTGATATAAGGAATTGGAGTGATTTCCCACTGTTGGGGAGGCAGAAATTTCCCTCTACCCTTCTAGGTCCTTCTGGCTGGTCTAAGAATTAAATTGACATGAGACACATTAACAGGAGAAAACAAAATTTAATAACATGTACACATGGGAGAGACCCGGGAAAAGTAACTCACCAAAATGGTCGAAGCCCTCACCTTAAATACCATCTGCAGCTAAAGACAGAAGAGGATGTTGGGAGTAGTGGTTGGGGACTTCAAAGGAGAGGAAGGCAATTGGCCATGGAGATGGAAAAGCACATGTTTGGTGAACACATGTTTGCTGGCCCTGCAGAGACAGTGGGACACAGAGAGGAAATTAACAGACTTTGTTTGCTAGGTTCCTTGCAGCCACTAGGTGAACACACCTAGTTCATACAATTGTTATCTATGGTGATGGCTCCCTTCCTGGAGCAGGTCCTCTACCTACATTCTTTAAGCAGTTAGGGTGAAGGTCAGCATTTCTTCCTGAGTCTTTTGGACCTTGATTGTTTTCAGCTTGAAATAATCCACATGCCAGAGATATTTTGGGGCGGCAAGTTTTGTTCCCCTACGTCACCTTCCCTTTCTACCTTCTCTTCCCCCTAATTCTTCCAGTATAGACTCTACTCATCTCGACAGACTGGCATAGTGGCAAGAAGCATGACCTTTAGACCCAAGTTTGAAAAACAGCTCTGTTGCTTGCATGTTTACCCTAAGCAAGTTATTTAACTCAGGTGAATCTAAACTTCTGAAATGAAACAGTGGAATTAAATAAACAATATGTACTATTGAGTAGATGTTCAATAAATGTTTGCACTTTGCCTTTTTACAGAGCACAAGGTAGATAAAAGAGTCAGAAAAGAGGGTTACACACCCTGAAGGAGGAGAATCAAAAGCACCTCAAGGAATAAAGGCGTTTGTGTCCACTGGTTTTGTCACCTCCTCTTTATCCAGGCTACTACCAGCCTGGCTTAATCTGCTTTACGACTTTCCCTCTCCTTATGGGTAACAGTGACCTCTAGTCTCTCTCCTCTTACATCTACCCTGGACATGGATACCAAGTTAATTTCATTTCTTTCTGTCCTTTCTAAAAGAGGCATCTGGTTACACGGATACCTCACGTTGACTCCCCAGTATAACCTACAGAGATTCCAACCAGTGGCTTCAACCTCCCACATCTCCCCTAGGCAAGGCAGCGTGGTGGTAGGAATAAGACATCAGAATCAGCTCAGGTGGGTTGAAAGCTGACTTTACCTTGTGAACAACGACAACAACAAAGAGCATCATTCATCAACCAGCTATACAAGGGTTAAGTAGCAACCCACCACAGTCGCCCACCAGACAGTACATTCTGAAAGGAATTCAGGATGAGAAAAGAACGGGATAAAGCACTTTGTGCTTTGGATAAACTGGCTTTAGATAGATGCATATCTCAGCAAGAATTTTAATGACCCCAGGTTCTTGCATCTTCCCACACACTTAAATCATGAACTTGAGATATCTGTTCTGTGTGATTAGAAGTAATATTTTACCAGGATATATGCTTGACTACATGTATTTCTTAGTCAAAAATTTGTATGTACACTGGCTCCTCTTCAGAAAAGTTCCTCAGAGCTCTCTCCCAGGCTGTAGTCCTAAGTAAGACCCTGAATGAAAACTGAAACTCACAATTTTCATGTTGTCAGTTTTTCTTTAAGTCAACTTAAAGAAAAACTTTAAGGGCTTAGTGAGTTTTCTCATTCATAAAATAGAGACAATAAGGCATATTTCACGGATTGTGGTGAGGCTTAAATAAGGTAATATGTCAAGTGCAGAGTGTTGTGACAGATAAAAATACGAAATCAGGGCTTCCTTGGTGGCGCAGTGGTTGAGAGTCCGCCTGCTGATGCAGGGGACACGGGTTCGTGCCCCGGTCCGGGAAGATTCCACATGCCGCGGAGCGGCTGGGCCCGTGAGCCATGGCCGCTGAGCCTGCGTGTCCAGAGCCTGTGCTCCGCAACGGGAGAGAAAAAAAAAGAAGCCCCCCAACCGAAAAAAAAAAAAAAAAAAAAAAGTGAAATCAATAAATGGTGATTGTTCCGATGGCTTCCTGTCCCGAGACAACTATCTTAATTATCCCATAACTTGAGAAACAGAAATTTCTAAGGTTACCTGAACACTTTCTGTTTTGGTTCCTTTGTGCTGGGTATTCTCTCCATTTAGAATGTCTTCTATGTAAAATGTCTTTCAATCAAATCTTACAGGTCCCACTGAATTTCCTCCCCCTTGTTCCAATCCCTTCATTGTTTGTATCCCATTCAGAATGGGAATAATGTCTCCTTTACTAAGTTATCATGTTTTTATAGGTCTAGGCTATGCCTTAATTTATTTTTTCCACATTTCCCCTTTCTATTTTTGTATACTTCTTGGGGAATCTTCTGTTGAACTGCCTGGAGGTTGGAGACTATACTCATGGAATGAAGAATTCAATTGGTGACAGCCTTCAAGGATGTTGGCTTCTTAGAAGCTAAAATACTGTTGCAGAGGCATTCCTGCAACTATACCATGAAGATTTCTTAATGATAATGTATTTGGAGTACCTGTTACTCCTTCTTAAGGCTTCATAATATTCTTTTTGCAGTCTTAAACAATCTGAAGGAAGTATCTACAGATATCATGACAATGTTTGCCTTTATACACTTAGGTTTTTACAATACTTTGAAGGTTTCCCTCCCTCTTGATATTTAGCTAATTTGGAAAACTAATACTCTAAACAATTAATAAGCAAGACTTTTCTTTGACCCATGAAAATAGAGGAGGAATAGCTGTGAAATAATTAACGCTCCTAAGCTTTGTTTTCATCTTATTCTACTTGTGACTCTGAAAATATTGTTGCTGCATGAAATGATAAGGTCGGAGTAATTCTGATGGTTGAGCTGAGTGAAATTGCTAGTGATGTAAAACCTTTACCTGAAGTAGGCCATGGCATGAAACAGAATTCAGTTATATGGTTTCAACCTGGACTTGCCTTTTGATGCTTTTATAAGGAAGAGCACGTTGCCAAGCTGATACCCTTACAGCCCTATTTCCAATCTCTGCATACAAAAATAATCATTGTCTTTATCTACTTCTACTTCCTTGGAGTCTCAAAAAAAAAGAAAAAATCACTTATTTCCTTTAATTTATTTTTTTTAATGTATACTCTATTTCAATCAAATTTTTATTGAGCACCTACTGTTTCTAAGCCCACATGAGACTCGCTACTTATACAGAGTTCCTCTATGAATTAACCCTGGGAAGTTAGGAATATGCCCTATAAATTTATATCCCCTAACTTGCCTGAACAAAGAATGCTTTTCAAATCTAAATTGTGATGTCTGGTTTTGTTTTTTTGGGTTTTTTTAACTTTATATAAAAACTCATAGCTTTTTCTTTACTGGAAACATTTTTGTTGTTGCTGTTGTTATTCATAAGTTCCCCAGTTGACCAAGCATATTGCTTTTTTCTTTTAAAGACAGAGATAATTACAATTGATTAGCAAAGAGGAATATGTACCAATACTTTTCAGTAGGTGAATGCAAAATTAAAACCAGATTATTAGGGAAGTTGAGCTTAATGCTTCTCCATATTATTAAGGAATAGGGCCAACAGTTTTCTTAGACAACTAGAAAATCTAATACCTGCCTTTCACTCAAGGTTTATAGTGAAATTGACTTCCTTCATACTAAGGTTCCTGTTCAGCCACGTTATTAGATACATTAATAGGTATCAGTTGTTTGTTCGTTTTTTTAATAAAGAGAAAATAGTGTCCTGGTTATCCTCTTTACGTTTTTGGTTGACTATCATTACACTGATAAACACCTGGAACATTTCCTTTGGGGTTCCAATTATTGGAAAGAAACCAGCTGAAATTATTCACAGGATGAGTAGACAACAAGGTTCCTGCCTCGAGGATTTTCTTGTTTTGAATAACAAATCGCCCCCTGAAGATGGTTAGACAGATCTCATTTGCAGTCAGCGCGTGTGTACCAGATCTTGGAAGTAATTAGATTGCTTCATAGCTTCGTTTCACAAGCCTCACTCAGTATATGGATTCTTAAATAAACAATAAGAAAATTATATTACAAAGAATGACAGCCCACATACAAATACCTTAGTATAATAAAAAGTGATTAAAGATGTTGTTCAAGTGAGGGAACATTCCTAAGCATCTACCACCAGGCTCTACTAAAAAGTCTGTCACTAAGCAAATATCACAACATGTTAAACTGCATGTTTTTTGCTTTCATTATTATTTTTTTGTACATCATGTGAGCTGGAAAGGGGCTTCTTTGGAAACAAAGGGAGCTTGGGGGATACTTTTTTCCCTTTCAGGACTGATTTGAACTATGTTCACACTTTCTTATGCTTGAAAGTGTAGTTACTATTAGTGTCATGTTACATCTAAAATGTGCTAGAATGTAACAGCTTGCTAACAGTGACAATCTATGATGTTAACAGCTATTCACACCTGCTAATAATACACTGCAAGACAGGGGCCCTCCCTAGCCAGGCTTCCCTGTAGGCAGCAGTTCTCATGAGAACAAGAAGTCTTTTTTTATCTTTTCATTTCACAGATATGCCAGTTACCCTCATTATTAACCCATCCCTCCAGTTTCTTGAAACCCCTCTCCAAATCGCCTGCATTGGTTTTTAATGTTTAAGTACATTTTTAAAAATACACTGTTTTGCCAAAGGTTTGATTGGAGGATGGTGTTTCCGTTCTTTTTGGCCTTTGAATGGCTACCTACCACTAGCCCCTTGTTTTTTTGAGTAATCTCAAAATTGAAGTATCTTTTTGGAGAAAAGTGATCCATCCTCTACTGCGTGATCCTCTCCTTTAAGGACTAGCTAAGCGTTAAATTTCAAGTCAGTGCTGATTAAGGAATTACAGAGCTTACTTAGTATACTTTGACATCCTCAACAATTAAAGGTACATTGGCTTGAAACAATTTCATGCTCATTTACCAAAAGGATTTTACTTCCTAAATCCTTTAACTCAATTCACCAATGCTCACTATTTTGTCACTCTGTAATTCTTAAATTCTGCAATGTTATGGCTGTTTTTTTCTTCAGAATATTGTTCTTCAAGGGGTGATTTGTCTTCAAATTCCAATTAGTATTCTGATCACCATAAGGCTTTTCACTCTTTTCCACATTTGTTAAAAGGTATCGTTAGATCTTAAGAGGATGTTAAAGAACATTTGTTAGATACAAGGAGTATATGTATCAGTACAGTAACTTGATTTAGTTGGTTGAAAAGGAAAAAGCAAAATGTAAAGTTAAAAGTACGCAAACTTTACAAATGCTGTCAAGTCAGTAACACCTATTCAAATCATTAAAATAAAAACAGAATATTTGGAAATTGAACTAAAAAGTTCTAAACTTCTGTACTCTATAATTTAAAAATTGAAAGTACATTTAAAAATTATGAATTTCAATCTGACATCTTTCTGCTAGGGTAAATTATAATTTACCAGAAGATTTTGAGTTTGGGAGTGTTTTGGGTTTTTTGTTGTTTTTGGAGAGGAGAGGGATTTTTTTTTTATACTTTACATTTATTACTACATAAGCACCTTGAAACATAGAATTGTACTTTACAAGTGTGAAGTCCAGTATCAAATAAAATAAATATTAGTGCCAAGTAGGAATTAATAAGAGTCAGAGACAAGACATGAAAAATTAATAGGAAATTGTGATAGTCGAGGTCAGTGTGGTTCCCAGTGATTCCTGACTCCAGAGGTTCACACTCTTGTATCATCCCCTCCCCATGAGTTTAGGCTGGACCTAGTGACTAGCTTCTAATGAATAGAATACAAAGGAAGTAAAGGCAGAACCAGACCTATCTGAAATGGTTCACACTAATGTTCGGGCAATCTTAAGGAGTTTATCTCACCAATGGGCAAAAGCTAAGCCAGAAAACTACCTGGACAATAGAACTCGTGACTAATTGGCATATAATTTCTGGGAGCATACGCCTGCCAAAGAAAAGCAGTATAATTGGAAACAAATTAGAAATCACATTAGGACCATTATCATGAATATATAATAAAAAGTATTTGAGTTATTCTTTGATTTGTATCCATTAGTCATATATGGGGACTGCAGAGAGATAATCAGAAACAGCTAATATCTCTACCATATTAATATAATTGTAAAAATTGACAAATAGGTTTCTTTTAATTCAACTACCATTCATTAAGCACCTGTTTTCTACCAGCTATTAATAGTACATTTTTCTAGGATTAAATTAAAACTACATTGCAATCAAGGAGTCAGTGGGAAAATTCTCACAATCTTATTTGAATTATTTACAACACTTAACAATAAATGCCACATCGGCTCTGGTTGAGTTAGTGACCTGTAGGCCCATTCTAACTTAAACATATAAAATATTGGCAGCAGTATGAATGGTTTTCTAAGAAATGATTCTTATAGTGGTGATCCTTCTTTTTCTTTTTTTTTAATTTTTGAAATTTATTTATTTTTTATACAGTAGGTTCTTATTATCTATTTTATACAGATCCTTCTTTCCTATATGGAACTTGAGCTTTGCATATAACATTTTAACACAATTCTCTAGATGTACTTTATTTGGTCATTGTAGATTTTCAAGTGGGCTATAAGGTTTAATTCCTCGCTATCGCCTTTTAAGGGCTTTGGGGTACAAGCTAACTCAAAATAACAGTAGAAAGACATTTTAATAAAAAGTTCTTAGCATCAGAAGTGTGAAAAACTCACTACATTTCACGAGTTAGATCTCCTTTCCGTATAGAATTGGAACGGAAGTATTTTACTTGGTTGACAACAGCACTATGAGCCAGCTATGCAGTAGACTTCCACCTCTGTATTTACTGTTAGACCCTGTTTGTGCAGACCTTCACTCTAAGTTGAAATATAATCATGTATTGATGTGTTTAAGAAGGATTCTAATTAGTGAAAGCTATGTGGCATTAAAAATTTAAACACACACACACATCATCTAGATAAACTAGATAATAAGAATATTTGCCTGGGTTCCCCACACAAAGTTCTCTCTACCTTAGACCTTGACGGGTTCCCTGTATTCACCTTTTGTCCGGTTAACCCAGAGCTTCAGGCTGTATTCTTCTATCCATTCATACTCTTCTGGTTCTCTCTCTAATATGTTGAGAGTGGGTGTAGTCTTTTCACTTTTTTGTTTCCATCCCAGACAAGAAGCACATAGGTCCTTTTCTTTTAGGATGTTCCCACTCATCTCTGAGGGGAAGTGGAAGAGAAAAAAAAAAAGCAACTGTCAGTCGCAAATTGTCAAGGTATTCTGAGTCATTGTGCCTGATAGAGTTACCAACATTCATTGAAAAAAATCATTTGAATGCCTTCCTGCCAAGTGTCATTTTGCTAGGCACTGAGTATACAAAGATAAGAGACAACTAGCCTTCAAGGACCTCAGCACAGAGTGTAAATAACACAGCAGTTAACTGCACAATGTGATAAGGACACAAAAGGAGAGAAGGGAATGCATGCTATCACAAACAGAAGCGGGAGGGGGTTGGTGATGAACCTTCAGGCAGACAGGATAGGCATGCCAGGTAGAGGAATTAGTGTGGACAGAAACACATAGGCAAGAAAGAACATGATGAGTTTGGGGAACTATTAGAGTTGAGGGTTTGAAGGGCATCTTGCTGAGCGGTGAGGCACAGTGGGTAGGCATGACTTGGTAAGTCACCGGTTCTCAACGTGTTTCCCCAGCTAGCAGCATCAACATCTCCTGGAAGTTTATTAGAAATGCAAATTCTCAGGCCCAACCCTAGGCCTCCTGATTGAGAAACTGATCTAACTAGTCTTCCAGGTGCTTCTCATCGTACTAAAGTTAGAAAAACCCTGTGCTAGATTATGTCAGAGTTAGAGAATTCTTTTTCTCTTAAAACCAATGGATTTTAAACAGGGAAATGCCATTCGTTGAACTTGACTTTTATTGAAAGAGCTATCTGGAAGCACTGTGGAGAATAAATTAGTGCATGTATGATGATGGCTGGGGGAATGAGATGGATGGAGGGTCGGGAATAAAACTGGATGATGCTTAAAAGGCTGTTGCAGTAATTCAGGTGAAAAGTAACAGGGCACAAGCTGAAGAGGTGCAGTGAGTAAGGCTTTGAAATATATTCAATAGCAGCTTACATCATTTTCACATGATTAAGGGAAATTCTAATGCCATTTACTATCAGTTCAACTGAATATGGGCTTCATTAGTCATCACTACCCCTCAGACCACTGGCCCTGCTTTTAGTGATGGCCACTGGAGCCTTTTCTTCCAAGAATAATCAAAGTGTAGGAGTTCCTTCTGTACAAGTGGTCAGTTTCATTTCTGCACAAGATGAAACAATTGGTTAGGCTGCTGCCCTGGTATCCAGACAGGATTACATCAGAGTATTTCCTCTGGCCTTGAGCCAGAATTCACTTTATCCTCTGACTCATTTGAACAAAGTTAACATTTATAAAGAGGATTGTCTTCAAGTGTAAACAGTAATTATTTCTTTGATTCTAAAATAAAAAAAGTAGGAAGTACTTAGCAACTCTTCCAATGGTTCCACATTTGTGGTCCTTGCACAATAGACATTTGATACACTACATTTACTGATACATATTTGGTGTGTACTGTAATGAACTAACCTAAGTAAAAGTTATCTGTTATATAGCTTAAATATGTAATACCAAATGAAGATGAAGACAGGAGTCAGTAATCATTCAGTGACCCCAGTATTTACTGAGTACTCTTCTGTGTCAGGCACTGTGCTTAGTACTTTACATTATTATTCAATCCTCAAAGCACCTGTATGAAATACTATAATTTTCATACTAGTATATTTTTCATGCCAATGAAGAATTTGAAGAATAAAGAGGCTAACTAGCCTGTCACTTCTAATAAGCAGCTGAGACTGTTCAAGCTTCAGAATAATCCAAAAAGAAGTCAAGGAAAATGCTGCCCATTTTTTTTTTTTTTTATTCATTTTTGGCTGTGTTGGGTCTTCGTTTCTGTGCGAGGGGCTTTCTCTAGTTGTGGCAAGCGGGGGCCACTCTTCATCACGGTGCGCGGGCCTCTCACTACCGCGGCCTCTCTTGTTGCGGAGCACAGGCGCTGCCCATTTTTTATAGATCATTCTGAAAAAAGTTTTCATGACAATATTGGGCAAGGTGCAAGAGACATATTTTCATTAATATGAGAATTATATTTCCATCATATTATTGGTGGAAATATAAAATCATGCTTTTCTTTTCAGGAAAGCAATTGGGCTTTGTGTAACTAGGTAGAAGCATAAAAATATACCGTCTGGGGCTTCCCTGGTGGCGCAGTGGTTGAGAGTCTGCCTGCCGATGCAGGGGACACGGGTTCGTGCCCCAGTCCGGGAAGATCCCACGTGCCGCGGAGCGGCTGGGCCCGTGAGCCATGGCCGCTGAGCCTGCGCGTCTGGAGTCTGTGCTCCGCAACGGGAGAGGCCACAACAGTGAGAGGCCCGCGTACCGCAAAAAAAAAAAAAGTAGAGTTATAAAAATTTAATCTAAGGAAGCCACAAAGGTCATCAATCCCATTTGCTGATGAGGAAACAGAGCTAGAGAAAGTCGATGACTTATTCAAGGCTTTTTAAATGGTTTTGTCATGACTGTAACTGTTACTTGGATCTTCGTATTCTCATTACTTTGTCCAGCCACCTCTAAGTTATTGAAAAAGAGGTAGTATAGCTGATGCTATTATTATATTTTCTTGATAAGTTAGCAATGATTTTTGTGTCTGTAAATGAACAGGTAATTCAGGTGGGATTAGGTGAAAGGCATAATAAGATTGACTGCAAAGTTTGAAAGTATTTCCAAATTACATTCCTATAAAACCACACTGAATGGACTGTAGCTAAATGTTTTGTTACTCTTAGGTTTTGAGATCTGGACTTTATAGAGACTAACGCTTGGAGAAATCATCCTATTTTATTTTCTTTTCTCCTCTGATCTCCTATCTATCCCTTCTTCATGAACATGGAGTGAAAGTGGAAGTTTTCCTGGGGAAAGAATCACCATTTTGTGATTCCAAACACAGTACAAGTCCTAGCTCTGCCAATTTCAATTCAACAAATACTTATGCTCTTCTCTGATCTAAGAGAGGTCAGTTTATCTCTTGGCCTTATTTTGCTCAACCATGATGTAAATATGCTTAAAAACGGAAGCAGGGGAACTCATTCATTTGAATATTTTTATCATATGAATAGTAGTTCTACGGAATTTTGAGTATGGATAGATGAAGCCAGTGGACCAAGTTGAATTTTAGGAGACCTAAAATTCTCCTTCTGGAAGTCTTCATGTTTGGAAAGGCAGATGCTAACTCTTAGAATGTCTTTAGAGTTTTGTTTTGTTTTGTTTTCTTATTTCTTAGGAGAACTACTAATCAGATTAATACAACCAAATATTCCACTTTTGAAAAACCAGTGTGGAGGCTTTATTTCAACACATAGCTAAATGATCATTTGCAATTGATCTAGAAAATCATCAGTGGAAGATCAGCTGATTAAGACTCCAAATGAGCTTTTCTAACATTCTAAGCTGATCAAGTAAGTCATAAAGGGGCCGCTTTTAAACTTCCCTCTGTGCTATGTAAACAGTCTTTTGTGATACTAATTCAATTCCATATTTTTGTATTTCCCATTTGGTTTTGATTGGCTAAATAGAAAGAAATATACAGGCAGTAAAAAAACAAAAAATCAAAATGAATGGATTAAAGAGCCTGAAGCCTCAATATACTTAAACACTTTTAATATAATCAAACGTTTTCCTCAAGAGATACTTGAACTTATAAGAAATTAAATAAGAACTATATGATCAGATGCGTGTTTCAGAGCAATTTAGGACGGCATAAAATTTGAATGATTTTTGAATGAAAATATGAATGAATGTGCTATGATTATTGTAGATGACAAGTGTTAGACTGCATACCAAGCAGATAAAAGCTTATTAGATCTTTTAACTACCTTGGAATATAGGGCATGTCTTAAATTGATTATTATGTAGATTTCCTTGAACCAGTAATTTAAAGAGTCTATTAAATCAACTGTTACCTCTTCATTTTCTCCCTAAAAAAATATCTACACTAAATCTGTTAGATTTTCTGGCTATAGCACCACTTTGGGATAATGATCTCCACGTGAAATTTTGCCCAGTAGAAGACGACATCATTCTGGCCTTTTGTTTATCTTAAATCTGCTCCTTCTAATTCTGATACATGATATAACATGGATGAATCTTGAGGTACCTGGAACAGGCAAATTCATGGAGATGGAAAATAGAATAGTGGTTACCGGGGGTTTGAGAGGGGAAATAATGGGGAGTTTAATTTTTTTTTTAAGAGTTTAATTGTTTAATAGATCCAAAATTTCTATTTGAGATGATGAGAAAATTCTGGAAATAGCGGTGATGTTGCAAAATATCATGAATCTACTTAATGCCATTGAATTGTACACTTAAAAATGATTGAGTAGGTTTTTTTAAAGAAAGCCTGTTTCTCTTAGGCCAACTAATGTCTCTTAATTTGCCCTGTAAAAATGTCACCCAGTTCTCTTTAGCTCATGAATCATAGTAGATGATTTCAATCATGCTGATTTATTAGAACACAACTTGATCCTTAATTATAGTCCTATACCCTGATCTTATTCCTAGTATTACTCTCTTGAATATTTAGACAAGTCATCTGATTGCTATTTTTAAAATTTTATTCCAAATAGGATTAGCATTTTTTTTTCTTATTTTTCAGACACACACACATACACAAAGAAAAAAAATTTACTTTATCATGGATTTTCACCAATTATAGAATAAAATTTAGGTGTAACTGTTCTTGAACAGTGTCGTTTAATTGAACTGTATTTTGAACTGACTTTAAAAGTACTTTATTGAACATTTATTATGAGAGATAAGTAAAAAGTAAGCAATAAGAGCTGATTAGACAAAAATACTTATATTTGATAAATATAGCTTACCAAATCACTTCTTTGTCGGCAGGTCCCTGGCTGTGCCTCCTGTTGAGTTAGATTGTGTGACTCCCCATGAACCAAACTGCACATACTTGTAGTTTGTGTTATAAAAATACAATAGTTATTTTTCCATTTTCCAACATTAACATTTCCACTTTCTAACATGGTAGCGTTGTCTGTCAAGTACCCTAACTTTGAAATGCTCTCCCCTGATTTTGGTATGTGGCCCTCCACCCCTCCCCCGCACCCCACTCAATCCCTCTCTTTTCTCAGACTTTTTTTTTTATCCTTTTTTTTCCAAAAACTTATTTATTTACTTTTGGCTGCATTGGGTCTTCCGTTGCTGCGCCGGCTTTCTCTAGTTGCGGCAAGCAGGGGCTAGTCTTCGTTGTGGTGTGCAGTCTTCTCATTGCAGTGGCCTCTCTTATTGCAAAGCACGGGCTCTAGGCACATCAGGCTTCAGTAGTTGTGGCATGTGAGCTCAGTAGTTGTGGTTCGCGGGCTCTAGAGCACAGGCTCAGTAGTTGTGGCGCTCAGGCTTAGTTGCTCTGCGGCATGTGGGATCTTCCCAGACCAGGGCTTGAACCCGTGTCCCCTGCATTGGCAGGCGGATTCTTAACCACTGCGCCACCAGGGAAGCCCTTTTCTCAGACTTTTAACCATTCTTAACTACTCATGCCCTTCACTCCAAAACTTTGTCCTCTAATTTCCATTCTGAGCCCTGGGCCCATTTCCCCCAATCCAAATCTGCTCTTAAAGCATAGAATTTTACTTGTACAAAGGAACTCAGTTGATGTTGGTGTCAAAAGCACCCAGGGGAATTCAATAGTACTAAGATTAGTTAAAATCCTATTTCTTTTTGTTGTTGCTACTCTGTTCTATAAAGATGAAATAATGATAACAAGGCAGGCGAATCAACTTTGATCGGGCAGCAGCTTGTGTTTCAGAGATTAAAAAAAAAAAAAAGGAAGTTACTGCTTTCAGCTGCTGTAGGCAATAGGCACAAAAAGTAAAGAAATCCTCTAGCTAGTAAAGTAAATTACCCCCCCCCAACCCAGATAACTCCCTATTTTCATTTACATGGTGTCTAATTTTTGATTCTGGGGAAAAATTAAAGTTGAAGGTAAAGAAATAAATTCTCCTGTTTTCTTGCTCCTAAATCTGGTATGTTTCTCCATCCTAAACCAAGCTGCCCCGGCAAGATTTAAGAGACATCAATCAAAGCCACAGAATTCAAAATTGGAATCTTAACTCTGCCTTAAGACCATGGCGGGCAGTCATTTATTATTTGTGCCCTATCTGTCTTACCCACTAGACGGCAAATTCTGTTAGAAAACATGTCATCATTTGCTCAATAAACAGTTAAATGAATGGCCCATTGCTAGAAGACTGTGGATTCTTTCCAGGTATTTTGAAATGAACCTCTAGAAAGCTAACCCAGAATTACAAGGCCTCTAGATCCCTGGTTCTTAGACATGTGCAACCAACTTTGAGATAGCCTTGTTGGAATGAGCACCAGTTCATATTGTAGATTTTTTCAGAGTTTAAAATGGCCTTGCCTTTACTGTTACTTTGGTCTTCAAAAACAGAGAAGATTAGAGTTATTTCAAATCCATTGCTCTGTTTCCTCTTTATACGTTTTTCTGCACAGTGTTTTCTACATAGGGGATGATGCAAAAGAAAAACAACAAAAATAAACTCTTTTTTTTAATAAACAGGTGAATATTGTCAGAATCTGTTAACTATTGGTAAAATTGCCTTTCATCAGAGAAACCCAAAAGTAGTATCAATGATAGGGGAGTTTTAGGAAAACCTATTCTAGATATGAAGTAAGACTGTTTGCCTCTCACTGCTCTGGTGAGAATGGGGATGGAGAGAGCTATAATTAACAGCCCAGAACAAAGGCAGATGGTAAATATTGCTAGGCAGCAAAAAAGGTAATTATAGAACATGACTTGCTAGTTAACGGGACTAAGAACCTGTATTTGAACCATGTAGCGTGATTCAGTTATTATCTAATGTTTGCTTTTTAAAGTCTAAAACCAGGAAATTTTCAGTAGACTTCAAAACAGTGTGTGCCTTCAATATTTTTCTATTAATGGTGTTTGGGACTTAGAAAAAGTACAGGTTTCAGCTTTATAGTTTTACTTCTGTTATGCTAGTTGTAATTAGCCATTTCTATGAAAGAATCAGTGGATGATGGTTTCCCATTACTCTTGAAACATCAGGCAGTGTGACACATTGTGTTAACCCTAGGTCACTTGGTAAAAACGTGTTGCCCATTTTAGCTGAAAGCCAGGCTTTTTCACGAGTGTAGGTGAAGATTTTGATGGAGCAAATTGTTTTCTTTAGGTTGTTTTACCAGATTAAAATCAAGTGCTCAAGTCCATAGAATGTGCAGATGTGTCTAAATCTTTTGTAATGGCTTTGAACTTGAAACACTACTTCTAGGATGATTTTGCATTCTACAGCCTCATTTTAGATTTGGATTCATGAGGAAAAATATCTTTCCATATAGGGCAGTAACTTCAAGGAAAGGTGCTCTCACCAGGTTTATGAAAGTAATGAGGGAATGGGATCCAAATGATACTTCAAAATTGAAAGAAAGACTAATTTATACATTATTATTATCTCCGTTCCCAGCTGGGTTATCACCTGGACTAAAACATGAAGTGCTAAGTGCTGATTCTATCAAAAATACATCAATTTAGTCCTATAATAAAAAGACATTTAAAACTTTAATGCACAGCTTTGGCAATGTTGTAAAAGTTTCCTCAGTAAGATAGTACATATATGTTTACCTGGCTTAAGACAGCATACTTCAGCCAACATGAAGTGTGGAAGGAAAGTAATAGTTTTGTCTTAAAGGTGATGTAGATGTGACTCAGGATAGTTGTGTTTTGTCCACCCAGTTCGGATTCTATATGGCCAATTTGATCACATTTGAAAAATAAATTAATAGAGCAACAAATTTTAAGCTCTTTTGTGTAAATTAAGGCTTTATTTAATACATTTCCAAGTTAGGTATGAAGTTCTTTAGATTTGTTATTTTCACCAGTGTATATAAGCGTCTGCTATGAGAGTATCTAGTAAGTTCAGGTACATTAGTTTTTGTTTGCTTATTTGTTTGTTTGATACATGAGGTATGCTGATAGAACTTTTAAGAGTGAAGAAAATGATGTTGTTCTCTTGGGACTGATAATGTCATTCTTTGTAAATGTATTCTGCCCTGTTAGAGCTTCATATCATGACTCACTAAATAGAAGTGTCTAACCTGTGGCAGGGTGGAGGTTCATTTTATTTTCTAGGTGTTTCCTTTGCACAATGAGAGGCCAATATCTTATCTTCTTACAAACGAAGTCAGAGCCACTTTGGGATTGTGTGTAGTTGAGTTCCAGACAGAATAGTTCTGAGTTAGACTCTGTTGAGCATGTCATCATGGGTTAATCTACAGAAGTGTGTGATCCTCTTTATAGAAAACAGAAGACCTTTAGTTTCAGTTACACATAAAAATTTTAGGATTCACCCTTGGGCCCTGTTCTGTTAATGGAAATGTGCACAGAGCCAGCTGTCCTTGGCAAAACTGAGAACTAGAGAGAATTCAGTACCCTTGGCTTCAAAAGATATGATTTCTCGTTCCAAGGTACTCACTGAGTCAGCCATTACCAGAAACACCTCAGCGTTCAGACCATCTTCACCCAAGTAGTGTATTTTCTCAGGCCTCTCTTTTCTGCAAGTGTTGTGATTGGTGATAATGATAATTATAAGAAGTATTTTTGAGTGCTAACTATATGCTCTGAATTAATAAAACTGTATTAACTTTTTATTTGTTTCAAGTTTTATAATTTACTTTGGAGCTACAGTCCATTGTTTTCTTACAAGAAATACATCATGATTCTACGCTGTTTCTAAAAATAAGCTCTTTTGAGGTAAAAAATCTCAACTGATTCTTCTTTTGTTTTAGCAAAGTGAGGTCAATATTGTTAAATAGATCTATTGTTTTTCATCGTAGTGGACCATTTGCTTATATTTAAGAACATGTTCTTATGGAAAGAGTAACTGAATGAGAGAGATGAGTTTCAGACCCATGTCGAAGTCCACTAGTTGTGATAACTACATAAAATTAATTCATCTCTCTGAACTTTAGTTTCATCATTGGTAAAATAAACATTTTACTTTGATCATCAGAGTTTTCTTAGATTTATAACTAATTCTTACTTTACACCTTGAGTTGACTTACAAAAAAACAACAATGTTCTTCCCTCTGTAGATTTTCTGCCCTAACGACCTTTTGGTTACCCAGTGCTTTTCCAATGAGTCATCCATTCAATCATTTAATAAATATCAACTGAGTACCTACTATATTTCAGGTACGACATGAGGTGTTGACGTCACAACAGGGAAAAAATTGCCCTTTTGCAGCTTCTAGACTAGTGAGAAAAAAGACTAATGAAAAATCAGTCTGTTTAACGTAAAATGACAACTAAGATGTGTGATGCTGTTAGAGTAGCACAGCGCCATGCTGATGAATAATGAGAGACTTGCCAAAGAATGATAATTACAAGGTGGGTGTTAATCAGGCTGTGTTTACTGGGGTTGATGTTTCTGGTAGAGAAGAGCAGTGGGAACAGGATGTGCTAGAGTCCAGGTAGGGGTCTTGTAGAGTTTCTGCTCTCTGACTCTGTTCATTCTCTGCAGAAATATTGATTTTGTGTTTGGGATAGAATCCAGCTCTCCTGGGTTTAGAGAAGCAATCTAATCAACTCGGGTTTGGCAATCCATGGCTTCATGTGAGCTCTTTGAATAACATTTAGAATATTATAGGGAACAAAAACGACAGTCCACAAACTCTAGACATGGTTGCATCTGGATGCTTTTGGGAGGTGTTTTTTTTCTGATAAGCCTCATGCAGATTGGTAGATAGCTACTTGTTCTTCTGACCTCTTGAATCTGGTTCTGGACTGCAAGGCTAAGCCATTTTGAGACTTCAAGGACTTGGTTTAATGAATGCGAAGCAGAGAGGTTTTCGTCCTTGAGGCGGAAGCCCTATTAGGTGCTAAGCAGTGTGCAGGGAACAAAGGATATGTAGCTGATTAAGACAGTTTCTGATTTTAATGAACTCAAAGGTCAAATTGCCTAGTAACTTCAATCATGCCCTAGTTTGTAGAATTTGAGAAAATAATAGAAGTACTTAGTTTTGACTTTTAGAAATAACTACAGGAACACAATATGGAGTAGTTATTTAAAAAATAAGATTTAATTTCAAGTGGAATAATCTAGCCATGCTTATGTTTAGCAAAATAAATAGGATTATTCCTCTGGAAGTTTTACAAGATGGTACTCTCTGCCAAAGTTTTACCATAGCTGAATTCTTAACATTGTACATAGTACTTTAATAATGGTGAATAATGTCTTGTAGGTCCTGGTTAAACAATATATATATTATGTAGGTAAAGTGAAAGCTGGTGGGTTTTCTTGTCCCTGGAAGTTCTTCATTCAATTATTAAATCTATTAACTGGTTGAGGAAGAAGCACACCAAATGCAAATGTACTGAGGTTGAATCAGGTCTTTATTTTCTCAAAGCTGTTTGCCTGGGTTCTTTCACCTTGTAATCTTTCTCCCTGTTTTCCTCCTGTTTTTCTTTAGCTACCATTCCTTAAATCTATTTACCTTGATTATATTTTTTAAAAATATCAACACACATACAGGAGAAACAAGCCTTCTTGCCTCTAAAGGGCTTGGCCTGACCTGTAAGAGAAAGCCAGCCACCAATCTGTTCCACTGAGCTCTGACTTTTAAAAGGTAAAGTGATCAGCAAGTTAACTTATAATATTGAAACAACAGTTTTAAGTGCTTTTTCAGGTCAGGCAGCTTTGTTTCATGTAAAACAAACCAAAGAGACATAAGTTAGGGGCACTTTCCAGTGTTCCTTTGGGAGCTGGGGCAAAAACTCTGAGCAGGGAAAGAATCAGTGCAGTAGTCAGAGACACTTGGACACCCTCTAAATAGAGGCAGCCGGGCAGCTGCCAGCCGCATGGAGCTGTCTCAAGGTGGATGCGATAGGAAGCATCTTTCTGGGCGTATCAACCAAAGAATATTTGTGCAAAGAAAAAGCTCCACTTCTTCCAGGCTCATGCAGCCCTGCTTCAGGGCACATAGTTTGGAGAGCAGTGGGTTTCAGCGCCTCCATGCTCCCTTGGTCAGATGTATTTGTGTGGTACCCAGACTGTACCTCCATATGCTGATTCTCTGAAGGTGATAGAGCCTACCCCTGAAATACAGCCTCGACTTTGTCTTAAGACACCGCAGCCTGGATTTGAATTCTGGCTGTGCAGTTATAAGCTATGAGATCCTAGACAAGATGCTTCACCTCTCTGGGCCTCAGTTTCCTCATCTGTAAAATGGAGACATCCATAATACTACATCACACTATATTGTAAGGATTAAACAAAATGATAAACACCAAGTCCTAAGTGTAGTCCGTGGCATCAAATAAGCATTCGATTTTAACAGTTTTAACACAGGACAGAGTCTATGCCTGTGAAACTTTATCATCTTAGGATTGACAACTTTGGAAAAGACACCTCTATTTTCAAATGATAGAAAGTTGAAAAACAAAACCCCAAATATTTAGTTCTGTGTAATAGAAACACAGGTTTTCTGAACTGCCAGCTCAACATTTTGTTGCTGTAATACATCCCACTCTTCTTATAAGAATTTGATATTTTTTGTTTCTTGTTGGTTTTACCATTTTGTATATAAACAGTTCATCATTAAATATATACTATAGGAACTGTTTCCTACATTCAGTATATCCTAGAGTCTAAATTTCCCTTTTTCCCAAGAATAATACATTTCTGTATTAATTTTCCTTTGATAAAGAGCCTGGACTTCACTGGCTGTCAAAGTTCTGGGAAAGGTCTGTCATCTATTGAATACAAACAGTATCTTTTTTTATTTCACCTCAAATCATTAAGAACATGGATGAGTAAACTCTTTAGTTTTACACTGTTGCGCTTTAAAATTAAATGCTCAGGTTATTTGTAATGAGGTGGATGGACCTAGAGACTGTCATACAGAGTGAAGTAAGTCAGAAAGAGAAAAACAAATACTGTATGCTAACACATATATATATATGGAATCTAAAAAAAAAAATGGTTCTGAAGAATCTAGGGGCAGGACAGAAATAAAGACACAGACGTAGAGAATGGATTTGAAGACATGGGGAAGGGAAGGGTAAGCTGGGACGAAGTGAGACAGTGGCATGGACATATATACACTACCCAATGTAAAATAGATAGCTAGTGGGAAGCAGCCGCATAGCACAGGGAGATCAGCTCGGTGCTTTGTGACTGCCTAGACAGGTGGGATAGGGAGGGTGGGAGAGAAGGAGACGCAAGAGGGAAGAGATATGGGAATATATGTATATGTATAGCTGATTCACTTTATTACACAGCAGAAACTTCACACACCATTGTAAAGCAATTATACTCCAATAAAGATGTTAAAAATGAAAAATAAAAAAATGCTCAGGAATGCACAATCTTTTCAATAATTTGTATTCATTTTCTTTGCTCCTTTATGTTTGCCTATTGCCCAGTGTTACTAGTTTATCTCTCCCCAACATGCCTCTTATACTATTTGTGGATATTTCTTTGTGTTATAATATCCTTAATCACTGAGGAAGAACTTCAGACGGGATGTTTCATGGTGAAGTCAGCAGGGCAGGAAATGGTCCTATCTTCTGCTTAACTTGGACTCCTGAAATTGGAATATCATTTAGAATTGTAGCCACAGCCACTTAGTCCAAGGCTCATGGAGAGCTGGAATGCCTTAAAGGAGATATTCATGCCCTACCGGTTCGTTGATCTCATTGCCGCCCTCAAGAGCATACCCTCACTGTTCACTATTTTACTGTTTCACTGTCACCTTATTAACCTTTTGCTTTGTTTTTTCTACTCTATTGTTAATACTTTCCGTGCCTCAGCCTCACAGCTTTTATTACATCATGATATCTACTGTCATGTGCATGTGTGTGCACACGTGTGCTCATACACTCTTCAGTGCCACTTTGCCATGTGCTGATTCTGTCACCCATTCAAAGTCCAAGAAGATTTGATTGGTTTGGCAAATGCTTTTGAGGCCGGCCTGCATTATAAACTAACAGCCGGTCCACGGACAGGCCTTAGTCAAGTACCCACTCTCTGTCCAGTCATCTGTTTCCTGGGTGGGGTCAGCTGGTACAAAGCATATGGATAAAGAAGAGTTTTATGGCTGTAAAAGAGAACTGTGAGTATAGCCAGGACTTGACCTTACTGTAGGATCTGTGAGAATTAGCAGGAAGGCACTTAATAATCGAAACGTAAGCTAGAAAATAAGCATAAGAAGGATTTTTATTTATTTTTAATTATTTTATTTTATTTTAGGCTGTGTTGAGTCTTCGTTGCTGCGCACGGGCTTTCTCTAGTTGTGGCAAATGGGGGACTACTCTTTGTTGCAGTGTGCGGGCTTCTCATTGCGGTGGCTTCTTTTGTTGCGGAGCACGGGATTTTGGCGCACGGGCTTCAGTAGTTGTGCACAGGCTTAGTTGCTCCGCGGCATGTGGGATCTTCCCGGACCAGGGCTCGAACCTGTGTTCCCTGCATTGGCAGGCAGATTCTCAACCACTGCGCCACCAGGGAAGCCCCAAGAAGGATTTTTAGATGAGAGGCTCTTGGAGAAGGAAAGATACTTGTGTATTATCACTGAGTTTTAAATTATCTAGTAGAATTACCATGCAGTTTTATGTAATTATCTCACTTAAACATAGGAGCCAAATTCACTCGTCCATAATCTCCAATGTTCATTTTAAGTGTGAAAATAGGCAGCAGGAAAGTAAACTCACTAATACAAACTAAATAATTTTCCCGTAAATTTTAGGTAGTATGCATCATTTTGGACACAGAGAATAGCTCCCTTTGCTTCTAGTTTTATTCCCCCTTAAATATTGTGGTAATCATTATTTAGTAGCTTTCATCTGATTTAGCAGTTATTGTTTTTATTGTTCATGCCAGGTTTTATATTGTTTTGTTGCTACTTAGAGACTATATGTATTCAAATTTTTTTTCTCAGTATTGACTTTTTTTTCCACTTCCTGTCTGAAGTTAAACACATCTACATTTCTAGTAACAGAATTTGAATGAAGGTTTGTTATTTCTGGCTTTCCTTCCTGAATAATACTTCTGCTCGATCTTGGCAGTTCAACAGTAGTTCCAGTAAATGGAGCCACAGAGCAGCTAACTTACTGCTTAATGCCACTGTTTAAAAATCTCCTACAACCACCCTTCTGCATGTGGTCTTTTCCTGATCATGTTTTGTATTTGTGAATCATACAAATTGAGATTCAGTGTGTAGAAAGCCTTGAACCGTGCAATAAATACAGTTGATGTATCCAAAAATTAGGTTCAGATAGCAGAAACTAGATTCTAGTACCAGATTTTCCTAACATCCAGGCTTGCTTAGAGCTCTTGATGTATGGCATTAACTTTATTGGAGCTGACAGTGTCATAAAGAGTCTGGACACCCTTCAACGTTCCCCACTGTATCTCCGGGGAGGAAATCTCTGTGTTTGTTATTCTGCCTACCAAGTATCCCCTACCCTGTTTTAACACAGCACTTCTTTTGACTGTCTCTCAGTCCACGTGGTCCTGATGGAGCTGTTATTCAAGGCATTGCCATCCCCAGTTGAAGGGTGAATATGTGATCCAAACTAGACCATTCATATTCTGTTGCTCCACAACTTGAATCTTACGTAATGAGACACAAAGATAGAAAACAATCGGAGCTACATTTTTCTTTAAGGTTAGTGTCCATTGATTTACGTTACTTAATGCTCAGAGCTTCCCTGATTCCTATCTTTACATGATCGTGCTGTTCAGTCTCCCTGTGATTCTCAATCATGCACTGTCCTTCCAAAAAAATCCCTTTTCTTTTTTTTCTTTGAATTTTTGAATCTTATTCCCTTTTCTTTTTAAGGTGAAATTTTGTTCAAGTTCGCTTAAATTTCTGTTGCTTGTAAACAAAGGATTATAACACACTCAGGGAGCCAAGTAGACTGGAATTATTTCTCCTTCCTTCCTATAGATTGTTTACTTTGTCAGGTGAAGGAGACCATCGGTTAAATTATGTTTTTGTTGTTATCTCTGAATCTGACTTTACAGCTAAACACCGATCATGACGGAGGAGTTCAGGGGGAGTGAGATTTCTGCAGGTGCCTGTTGGGTACCTCTCGTCTTGGGGATGTTCCACAGCCCACTGGCTGGATTCCTGTGGAACCTCTTCCAGCGTAGCTGGCGTGTGTCTTGGCTGATGGAAGCCCTACGCTGACATCCAGGCTCTCTCCACCTGTGCTTCTCCGCGAATCTCTGCTTTGTTCCTGTTGTTACCATGTTTGTGCTGACTCCTTGTCCATTTCCCAATTCAGTGAAATTCTCGAGATACATTACTTAGTACTTGTTATTTGACAAAAGGTCTGGCATCCTTCTAGAACTGACCTGATACTAGCTCTTTGACAAAACCCCTTTCTTTACCTAAGATTGCAGAATAGAGGATTCTTTATGTAGAAGCGACTCACCCAATTTTAGAAGCATCTGAACAAAGTTATTGTATCTTGTTGAAATATGGGTACAGATTTTTTTTTTTTTCCCCTCCACAGCAAAAGTGCTTATTCTGAATGAGGAGGTGTCTGTGGGCAGGCTTTATAGGTCCAGACATTCTTAGAATTTTTGTGCAGCATTTGGTGTGATGTGTACTTTTATAAGAAGAGTCGGAGATTTTATCAAATTCTCAGTGTTCCACGACTCTTGAACAAACAAAAAGCTGTTTACAAGCTTCTGTCCTAGGCTGTAGGGTATTCATTGTCCGAGTCCCTTTGGGGAATGAATGAATCTGTACCCACACCGGAAATCACTCCAGATTTGTTAGATTAGAGTGAAGCAGCCATATTCTAAGGGATGGCATGCTGCTTCGCTCACGACTCAGATCAAGTACCAGGAAGATGTGGGCAAGTTATCTGGGACAATCGGAACAATTCCATCCCTGGTTCCAGGCAAGCACATTCAGAGGCGTGCACACGTTAGGTTATTGTGCTAAGTTTTGCCAAGTGCAGGCTCTGAGAAGCACAGGATTGCTATTTGAGCTCACCAGGTTATAGATGAAAATAACGTTTTTCTGCCATTATATCGCATGCATCTCGAGCAGTTTGCTTATTGATACAAGGGATACATCTGTGTTTGTATACCTATACCTTTCGCACCCATTCCCTAGGGTTTAGAAATTGCACAGCATTTGGGGTTGGAAGAACTGAGATCAGTTTCATTTTGACGAATTTAATGGTGGTGTGACCTGGGTGAATCATGTAAGCTCTCTGAGATTTTATTCCTGTAAAATGAGAGTAATGACACTACCTAATTTCGCGATTACTTTGATCACCAGTGATATCATGCATATGGTCTATGAGTTGTTTTACTGAGTTATTAACAGCAGATGTATTACACAATTTGAAATGGTGAGTCAAGTGTAAAAGATACTATTTAATTGTGAATCCAAGTCCTTCTCCTTCTCAGACTAACGATCTAAACTACCATGCTAGGTCTGCTGATGGTCAGCCCCTACTGCTTGGCTCATAAATCAGTCTTAAGATGATATACATATTTCTCTTTTTCAAAGATGAGTGCATTTGAAATCCAAGAGACAGAACTTCCCCTCTGAGACAGATACGGATTTTTAGAGTAGGGAGCGCCACATTTTAGCTGCACTTCATTCATTTTCAATCTCAATTTCTAAAGCCCTTAACTTCTAGAAAATCACATGCAGGTCTTACTCTGTCCTCTTCTAGTGGAGGAAGGGAAGTGAGAATTATTGGGCATAGAGTGTACCGGGTCCTGTTCTGTGCTGAGAGCTTTTCCTGAATGTTTTCTCTGCATCCTCACTCTGCCATCACCCTCTCTCCCCTACATCTGCTTCCACAGAACCCTGCATTTTTTCTTCTTTCAGTCCCTTTCCTTTAGATGTAAGACAAAGAAGAAGAAAACAAAAACAAACAGAACACCTGCACTGCAGCCCATGCATGTTGTAAAAGTTCTGTGAGAGAACTTTGGTAACATTGCTTTAAAAAAGCTTAATTGAAGAGCACTGTTTGCATGTTTTGTGTTAAACCAGAGTTTGCTTGTAGAGTATGCTCAGGACAGCCAGACTGTCACACTGTCCTATTACTAAGTATCTGTAGGAGCTTAGGTGAGTCTTTGAACCTCTCCAAGTTCAGATGTCCTAATCAAAATAGAACATTGGCTAAATCTTTAGTCAGCCTTTGAGTTATCAGATTCTAGACCTTTGCCTACATGTGACTGTTGTGAAAAAAACAAAAAACACATGGACCTGGTCTATCACCCGGGAACTCAGTCAGCCCTCTAATTCTCAGCCTCTTCTCTTTCACATGTGGATAAAAACATTATCAAGGAAGGAATGTTTGTAGAACACTTGAAAGAAGGCTTTATATTTCTTTAGTGTTGATTGTAAAATGTGGTTAAGCAATAGAAAAACAGTGATTTCTAAATGCTTGGGGATCTTAAACAACTACTTCAGAATTTAGAACTGAGATCCTACAGTCCATGTTTAGTGAAAGTACTACCAGGTGCATTTGTTGTTGTTTGATTACCAAAAGAGAAAAAACAAAGACAAATTACAAATTCTTACTTCAGCAAGAATCTGTAATTCTCTGGATAATGACTGTTTCATTAGAAAATGGAGCCCGCCAGGATAAGGAAGATATGCCTCCAAATATTCCCATATACAAACCCTTAACCACAAGCCATGGAAGTTTCCCTAGTTACACCACGTTTATTTTACTCCCTGGATTTTAAAGGTGCAAAGACTCTGATTACCTGGCCCAGACCTCTTGATATGCCAAGGATGCTGAAAGAATTCAGAAAAGGATAAAGGAGATTTTTCAGGTCTTTTCCAGTCACAAAGTAGATACATTTGGCTTAAATGAGCTAATTATCTGAAGAAAACACATGCATGGTAATTCTTGCTCGTGTGCTTACTTCTTTCTTGTAGTCTGTACCTCAATAATGCCTTAGCATTCTGTAAAATTCTTTCATCTTTGTTTGGCTTGCTTTGTATCATGAATATGGTGTTTCAGAGACAGACAGCCGTCAGTTGCAGTTAAAGATCTTGTCAGTTAGTACCACTCCCTGGGACTCTAGTTGAAGTTTTACACTAGGTTGTTAAGGACTCATTTCTTCACCCGTCACGAGTGACCTGCTTGAGAGAAAACAATTGACTCAGTACACGTCCACTGTCCATCCCCCACTGGGAAGACTGGAGTAGCCAGACTGATATCAGATAGAACACACTGGAAGAGGAAGGATGGCGCGCCTTCAATTAGACCATCCAAGGTCTTCTCCCTGATCTTTACTGCTTTTGAGAGTTCTCAAATCTATAGCCTGCCGCCTATCCTGCTTTGCCAATTATGCCCTCTTTTCTGCTTTAGGAAAGAAAAAGATGAACAGTTAAAAACATGTCATTTTTTAAACTTAAATACTTTTATGTCTAAAATAAGGAATGGTGCATATACTATTGATATACTCTTGAGAGCCAGTAGTTCAGTGGTTAGGTGTGTGGGCTGTGAAGTCTGACAGCCTAGATTCATATCCTAGCTTGTTGTTTGCTATGTGACCTTATGTTTCCCCATCTATAAAATGGAGATGATGATAATAACTATACCGTAGTGCTAGACTGAAGATGAAATGAGAGTACATGTGATGCATTTAAAAAGAAACTGGCAGGGCTTCCCTGGTGGCGCAGTGGTTTAGAGTCCGCCTGCCGATGCAGGGGACGCGGGTTCGTGCCCCGGTCCGGCAAGATCCCACATGCCGCGGAGCGGCTGGGCCCGTGAGCCACGGCCGCTGAGCCTGCGCATCAGGAGCCTGTGCTCTGCAACGGGAGAGGCCTTAACAGTGAGAGGCCGGCGTACCGCAAAAAAAAAAAAAAAAAAGAAGAAACTGGCAAAGAGTTAATGCTCAAGGAAGTTAGTTATTGATATCATTAGTATAAATTGATCACAAGAGGGGTCATTACCACACAGGATACCTGTTTATCAATAGGTTTTACTTCTCTGTGTATAAGAACATACACATGGCCTGCCTTAGTAAATGGAGATTTTCGTGTTGATATTTTAAAAAGTAATTACAGTTACATAAACTAGAAAGAATCCTGAGCGTGGATGTGACTAAACCATGCATGAATGATGAGTTACGGAAGGATGTGTGCAGCATTCTATTAATGTTAATGGCATAGACATGTAAAACCAACAGATTGCTTTGAAATATTTCTAAAGCAGTCCCATTTTGTCTTGCTAGGGTGACTTTTTTTAAAGCCTTAGAAATTTTGTCACATCTGAACGATCATGTCACTCTTGTGGCTCTGGCCAATAGCCATAAATTCTTCTGACAATAGATTTTTCTCAAAAGGTAGAAAACTACCTCATTACTTACATGCTGCTATTGTTTTAGTTCTCTTCGCTCCTGTCCAGTTCTGTTCTTTTCATTCAATGTGATTGAAAGGCAATGAAATTTGTTCTTTACCCAAAATGAGCAAATTAGAAGGCATTTAATCTACCTTGTATGAAAGTAGAAGCAGTAGAAGGGGGAAATGAGTTGTTTTTAAATCCCATTTTATCATGACATTATTCCAACAGTACTACTGTTAGCTGTATCAATTACAGCTTACTTCATGACTGTGCGTTGACCACAAAATGTAATCTGGAGGGCATTTCAGATTTTAAATGACTTTCCAAAGTACCCTGGTTAAGATTGTTGATGCTACATGACAACTGCTATTATTTCAGTGCCAGCCAAATAAAAAAGAGCATTAATATTCATTAGTAATGTTACAGCTGGTGGTTCCTTCACAACATTGTAATGGTTTGACTAGTTATTTCAAACAGTGTGTTGGACTATGCACACAATAAGCCCTGATTGACACAATCATTAAAGAAGCCCAGTAACACCAAGGAAAAAATAAATATGTATGTATATATATTAGGCTAAGTAATTTTTTTAATACATTTATTTATTTTATTTTTGGCTGCATTGGGTCTTCATTGCTGTGCACGGGCTTTCTCTAGTTGTGGCGAGCAGGGGCTACTCTTCATTGTGGTGTGCAGGCTTCTCATTGCAGTGGTATCTCTTCTTGTGGAGCATGGGCTCTAGGCATGCGGGCTTCAGTAGTTGTGGCACTTGGGCTCAGTAGTTGTGGCTCACAGGCTCCAGAGCTCAGGCTCAGTAGTTGTGGCACATGGGCTTAGTGGCTCCGTGGCATGTGGGATCTTCCCGGACCAGGGCCCGAACCCATGTCCCCTGCATTGGCAGGCAGATTCTTAACCACACACCACCAGAGAAGTCCCAGTAAATATTTTAGAAATAGACTTCAGTTGACAGGCTCTAACGCTGTGCAAGAAGTGATTAATTTTTGAATGAGATACGTCGGGAAATCATCATGGTAGAAATCTGGAACAAGATTCGAGTCTTAATTTTATCACAAGTTCAGTGATGGTTTAAATTTCTACAGATTAGAATTTGTGGCATAAATGTGTCTATAGAGGGAGTTGTAAGGATAAAAGAGACGAAAGGGGGATGGCGGAGTGGTTATGAAATGGCGCTAATATCGCTGAGCACCTGATGTGAACTACACACCATGTTGGGCTTTTATTTGTGCTGTCTCGTCTCATTAAGACCGTGGTTTCATCTCTATTTTATAAATGAGGAAACCAAAGACCAGGGAGGGATTAAGTCATCTGCACACAGCTGGACAGTGAGAAATCCTGGGGTTAGGATTTAAGTCCAAGTGTGGGTATTCTCTGAATTTTTTCAGTGCTTCTGGAGTTTAACATGGAGCACTGTGGTGGATGTTATTGGGGGTGTAGCAAGGTAGAAGGCCTGGAACCTGCTTTCAAGGAGTTTACCAGTTCTCTGTGATGATGAGACTAAGATCACGTGGAAGTTCATGGGGTGTTCTACAGTATATCTTGCTTTTGTGACAAAGTTCATTTTGCATAATTTTTTTTTTGGATTCAACAAGTAAGTGATATCATATGATAATTGTCTTTCTCTCAAACAAATGAACTTATTTACAAAATATAGCCTCATAGACATAGAAAACAAATTTACGGTTACCTAAGGGGAAAGAGGGGGAGGGATAAATTAGGAGCTTGGGATTAACATATACACACTACTATATATAAAATAGATAAATGACAAGGATTTACTGTATAGCACAGGGAACTATACTCAGTATCTTGTAATAACTTATAATGGAAAAGAATCTGAAAAGAATATATGCATGTGTGTGTGTATAATTGAATCACTTCTCTGGACCCTTGAAACGAACACAACATTGTAAATTAACTATACTTCCATTTTAAAAAACACATTTCTGCTTCGTGTTCTGAAAGAATTAAGTTATACTTCCCTCCCTCTCCTACTGCTTTTGCAAACATAAGGTACTGAGGAGAAAAACTGTCCTTTGCTGTATTCTGAACAAACCCACAAAGAGATTTACTAACGTGCTTTACATTTCTAGTTCTGTATCTCTAGACTATTATTGAGAGAAAGTGATTTTATAATTTATATTGAAGATATTACTTGTGGTAGCTTTTCTTCCTACCATTTATTTTACTATACTTTCCTAAACTTCTTAATGCATTTGTCATAGCACAATGCTAATGCCAGAGGCTGCAACCTTATCTTTCATTCAAAATAATATTTCATTGAATCAGTTAATTATTATTGATGCTATACACAAAATTCAAGTCCTGTGTTTACCTTAAGTATTATTAAACTCAGTTAGTGGACTATGCAAGTATTCAAAAAATTAAAAAGCAAAGAAGTAGGGCTTCCCTGGTGGCGCAGTGGTTGAGAGTCCGCCTGCCGATGCAGGGGACACAGGTTCGTGCCCCGGTCTGGGAGGATCCCACATGCCGCAGAGTGGCTGGGCCCGTGAGCCATGGCCGCTGAGCCTGGGCGTCCGAAGCCTGTGCTTCACACGGGAGAGGCCACAACAGTGAGAGGCCTGCGTACTGCCAAAAAAAAAAAAAAAAAAAAGCAGAGAAGTAAACAGTAAGAAGCATGTCTCTTAAGATACAGTTAGGACTTTGTATTTCCTTTAACTTAACCCAAACTTAAAGGTCTGCTGATCCGTCATTAGTGGGGTGATCAGTGAGAGACCAGGGTATGTGTTTGCTGTCAGTAGTTTTATTATCGTTGCGTAGTTGACAAATTAATTGAATCAAAGGCCTGGAATTTTATTTCCCTCCCAACCCATAAGATTTTCTTCTGTAATCTTATTGTGTTGTCTGTAGGATGTGGAGAGGATTCCAAAGCTCTCCCCGTTAGGCACTCATACTCCTTGAGTTCTGCCAGTAGTGGACTTGGCTTTGCTGATCACACATCATGCCGCTAAGCATGTGAAGTTAGAGTAGTAACACCTCCCACTTGTAAGCACTTTATTCTTTACCAATACATGCGCATTGATCATCTAATTTGATCCTCACAACCACCACGGAAGCGCGTTGCCATTCCCAATTTACAGAAGCAGAAATCAAAACCAAAGGAAGCCTGTGTGGGCCCTGCCACTTGTTAAACTCTGAGACCTTTGGTAAGATTTATTTCAGTCTCTTTGAACCTCAGTTGCCTTATTTGGGAATAATTTCAACTTCCTTGTATGATTCCAAGAATTAAGTATAAAAACCTGGTTTAAGAGGATGCCACGATACCTGAAACAAAGAAGACATTAAAAATCGTTCTTCTTTATTCATTCAAGAAATGACTGTTGAACAGTTATTTGTAAATTCTACCAGGTGCAAAGGGCAAAATAGTGACCACAGGGGACAAAATTCCTGTCCCAATGGAGATTATAGTCTAGTGAGGAGTTAATAAGAGGTAGATTTAGGGCTTGAACTCTAGTCTTATTACTCCAAATACAGTAGATATGTAGGTAAATAGATGGGTAAGAGTGTGTATATTTACATGTATATGCATGCACTTATACACACATATATATGTGTGTGTGTTTATATAATGCTTCCTGGTCTGTTCTTATGAAATAGGGAACTGACTCTAAAGCACACATTGACCCATGTTTACTGATGGAGTTAGGAAGTGGTAAGTTTATGTTTAAGTCAACCTTCATGTTTTCCATCAGTAATATAGCAACGGGTGCTGAATACCTTCACTTGGAAAGGATCAAGCTGTCAACCTTTGAATCCTTCTCTTATCCCCTATTATCTGATTCTCTCCTGATTTTTTAAAATTAACTTGAAGTAAATGAAGATACCTCTTGCCAGAATGAGTAGCAGTGCTTCTGGAATGTTAATTCTCTGAGAAACAAAAGTAGATGAATCGTTATAATTTCATCTCAGGGAACTCGTGGTGCTTTGTGGCAATAACGATGTGTATATTACACTCACAGGCACGGTTTCTGGAAATGTTTATATAAACCTGTTTTACATTTGATGATTGTAGTTTGAACTGTGTATAAATAACTATGCTCTTAGATATGACTCAATTATAAAATAAGCTTCTGAAATCTTCTGGGAGCAAAGAGCAAAATGGAGAGTTCTAAAAATACTTGTTTGCAGAGTCTAAATCTTATGTTTTGTAACTTTATGGGCTTTGACTTACACTTATAGGGATGCCCCTAATTACTCTTTCTCTAATCTCACCTTCCACTTTTATTTTGTGTTTTTTAAGATCAACTCCATAATCTTGCATGGCATGTATTACATATATAAATATATCACTCAGTAATTTGATCACTTCACTCTGACCAAAGCAGATCCCTCTTTCTTATTCAGAGAATGGAAACTAACATTTGAATTCTCTCCAAGTATCAGATACTTTCAAATACATTATTTCATCTTACCCATATACTTTGTGAAATGAAGAATGTTATATCCATATGAGGAAACTAACATGAAAGAAAATAAGAAACTTTTCTTATGTCATAAAGATGCCAACTGGCAGAACATGTATAGGAACTCTGGTCTGATTATCTCCACAGCTACATCATAGCACTTGTTAGTGCTACAGTTAACTACAGTTTAGTAGCACTTGCAGGCTCTCCCTCTCCCTCTCCCTCTCCCTCTCCCTCTCCCTCTCCCTCTCCCTCACACACACACACACACACACACACACACACACACACACACACACACTGACTATAGACTATTTCTAGTTGAAAGCTTCATAATTTTATGTAGGATTATTGATGGTCACAAATGTGATGAAACCGTATTAATCCAGAGTCTATGTTGTCGTTGACCTAGACAGCCCCTCTCATTTGTTCCAGTTGTTCTGTCCTGTTCTGAATCTGAATTATCTAACAGCACTAAAAGTCATGGGAAATTATGAGGTCAGGTTCAATAGTGAGGAACAGTCACTTGGCAAGAGCTGACATGAGGCACAAGGAGCTGGTGGGTCCCGATACCTCTGCGACTCTCTGTCTTCATCAGCCATTACCAAAGCACTCTATTACCACAATGATGATACTGAGAAATAAAAACAGATGTAAATATCAGGAAAACAAAAGCATGTACATTTTCTAAAAAGGGGACATCAGGGATAGGAGTCTGACTCTTTGGACAGATGAACTTTTATTTTAAATGCCATTAGATTTAGGCTTAATGATAGCAAATATACTTCTCAGATCAGACAAAGAGTGGAGCTTTTCTCACCTTTCTGGCAAGACCATACATAGATTTATTTTTTAAATCATAATGATACAAATTAAGCTATATCAAATAACCAGTTACAAAAGTATCTCTTTCTCTTTATTTCCTACCAAATGTAAAGTTACACAATGTCTTGCTACACTTGGATTCTATATCTACTTAAAGGTGGAACTCTTCAATTTTCTGAATGCTTCAGCACTTGGAACAGGTGTGGATCACTAAGTGAGTGAGGGAAATTATGGCAGAGGGGTTGCCCACTGCTCACAGCCCAGCCTCTGTGAGTTTGAATGAGGGAATTCAAGTCAGGGCAGGTGTCGATAAGGACAGAAATGGTGATTATTTTGTCATTGCTTTAAGGACAGAAATGGTGATACTCATCTCAGTTTTGTTGCACTTTATTTGAGAAATGTGCAAGATAATCTTTTTGCTTTTATGGAAAAAAGTAAAAACAATCACAAGTCTTAAACAAGGGGGCTAAGGTGAAAACGTTTTCCTCCCCTCTTTCAGATGTGCAGCCTCTCTGTTGGAAAGGACTTGAGTGTATCTCGTGTAAAAAACAAGAGACATTGATCGTTTCCTGATAATACTACGTGCATTTTACAGAAATGAAAACTCTTTACCCAGACATTTCAGAAGTTCTCGTGTCCCATGTCAAATTCCTAGGAGGTCCTTTAACATACCTCCCTACTAAGGTCAAATGCGGTTTTTTGTTTTTTGTTTTTCAATTAAATTTGACAAGCCTATGATGGACTTTGGTATAGAAATATCTGATCTTCCCTCTGCTGAGGCTGTTCGATTTGGAAAGCAAGAAAAGAGCTTCCTGCTCTTCAGTGTAATTGAATAGAACTCTCAGGTTTTATGATTTCATTATATGTGGCAAACTCCAATTTGTTCATATGTGCTGATTGTACTGCGTAACATACAGTGTGTAATAAATAATCATTAAAATTTAACTCTGTAAGGGGGAAACATGTAGTTACCAGTTAATAGCATTATTAAAGGAACTTTGTTAAGGACTCCATTTCCATAACTTAATTAAAGCCAAACAGTAAAGTTGTAAGTCTGTTGCAGATGTAGCAAGGGTGTGTGTGTGTGTGTGTGTGTGTGTGTGTGTGTGTACACATGTATACAATTAGATGAAAAATGATGAAGGAAAAATAAAATTATCTTACGTAGATAACAGATAATATCAAATCCAGATCAGCCCAAGGAAGACAGTATCACCTCTGAAAGCATCATAGAACGTACACCAAGATTCAGGAGAGTTTTGTAACACCCAGCTATTTTCACTTGATATTACTGATTAAAAACACAATTGTAAGGAAAGACCTATAAATTGGAGTATATTTAAACTCAGAATAGAAATTTAAGCTAAGAGTAGAAACTATTCTTAGTTTACATATAATCCAGTTCTTGAGGCGGGGGGTAAAATCGCCTCCCCCTCTTCCCCATGAAAAGGATTGGAATAAGGGGATTTATATACTAATAACGAAGGTAAGAAGTAACTTTTTTATATGCCCAATTTTGTACATTTTATATAAGGCATATATAAAGTATTTAGATTACATTAACCACCAGAGAATAAAATAGGAAATAATTTGATTCTGTTCCCAAGCCATTCAGAGACATTATTTGTGTTACTAATATTCTTGTTCATTTCTGATAAACCTAAGTTATCCTTAACTTTTAAGTAGACCATTTTTGTCAATAAAGAAGGAGAATAACCAGCATAACTAGATAAAATCTGCAAACAAACTGTAGAATGAATTGATCATGGTGTATTCATAGAGTAGCGTTCATAGTTGTTCTTGACAGGAAAATTATACTGAGATTCTGGGGAAATCTCAGTCCCATTTAATCTAAACACCATGTTTTGTCATTTGTATGAAATGAATAGCTATATGAAATTCTTATTTATCTGTTTCAAAATGACTTGCTGTGTTACTTCAAGAATGTTACTAAACTCTCATCTCTCTCCTCCTCTGCTGAGTTGGAATGCGCCATCTATGTCACAGTGTCGTGCTTAGCACAGTTCTTTGTATGTAATAAATACTCAACAAATACGTGGTAGAGGACACAACCAAGTTCCAGTGACGTTGAATTCTGAGAGGGATAGAAAGAGGGAGAAGGATCCAGAGGAATGACTACCCATTGGGTACACGCTGGGTCCCAGGAATGAAGTGCAATCTAGCTGCAACTTCTGTCAAGTCAGTGAAGGCCTGTGCTATGTTGGTTTGGTAATTTATTCAACAAATAATTTTTGACTGTTTATAATGAGTTCAGCTCCATTCAAGGCACTGGGAATAGAGGAATGAATGAAATGGAGGAGGTTTCTGCATTCATTGAGCTTACATTTTGGTGGGAGAGGTAGACAATAAAATGCACAAAAATACGTTCTGGATTAAGAAAAGAGCTATTGGAGGAACTATCAAAAACAACAGAGGAAACTGTTTTAGAAGGAACAGTCATAGAAGGCCTCTCCGAGGAGACGTTGTATGAATCAAGACCTAAATGATACAAGAAGCCAGCCTTGTGAAAATCAGAGGGAAGAGTATTCCAGGTGGAGGAAACAGCAAGTTCAGAAAGCCTGGAGATGAGAATGTGTCGGGCTTGTTCTGAGAAGGAAAAGAAAGCAGATAACCTAGAATAAAGTGACTACTGATAGATTGTCAGATGAAGTTTCATCAACCTCAGCACTCTTGATACTTTGGGTTGGATAATTCATTGTTGTGAGGAACTGTGTTCTGAATTGTAGTATGGTTAGAAGCATCCCTGGCCTCTACCCATTAGATGATAGTAGCCACGCCCCCACTCCCAACATCCAGTTGTAACAGCCAAAATGTTTCAAATATTGCGAATTGCCCCTGGCTAAGAACCACTGAAATAGAAGAATGAGGACAGGGCCAAATCATGTAGGACCTTCCAGGCCATGATAAACAGTTTCAGTTGATTCTTAATGAAATGTGATGCTATTATAGTGTCCTAAGTAGAAGAGTAGCATGATCTAACTGGCTTTAAAAAAAAAATTCAGTCTGGTTGATGCATGACAAATACATTGCGAGGCAAGAAGAATGGAGTAACAAAGACCAGCAGAAGGCTATTGCCAGGAACCCAAATGAGAGATGATGACAGCTCAAGAGTAGGCTAGCAGCTGTAGAGATGAGGAGTAGATGTAAAAAAAATGTATGCTTGGACTTCCCTGGTGGCGCAGTGATTGAGAGTCCGCCTGCCGATGCAGGGGGACGCGGGTTCGTGTCCCGGTCCGCGAAGATCCCACATGACGCGGAGCGGCTGGGCCCGTGAGCCATGGCCGCTGAGCCTGCGCGTCCAGAGCCTGTGCTTCGCAACCGGAGAGGCCACAGCAGTGAGAGGCCCGCATACCACAAAAAAAAAAAAAAAATGTATGCTTGAGGAAGGGTCAGCTGGACTTACTGATGGATTGGCTTTGGGGATTGAGGGAAAGATAGGAATCAAAGATGACTCCTAGGGTCTGGCCTTAATTTTATGGTGGTGCCATTCACTGAGATTAACAAGACTGAGACAGGATCAGGTATGGGTAGAACGACCCTCAATTTTTTGCCTTGTTCTCTGGTTTCCTGAATATACTAATCACAGTTACTTAAAGTTTATGTCTTATAACTCCCCTACCCAGCGACCCGTAGGGCTGATTCCTATAATTTCTTAATGTTTTCTCCCTCCAGAGAGGATTTTCATTTTTATCTGGAAGGCTGTTAGAGAAAGGTCAAGTCAATCTAATCCAATCAGGGATTAAGCTGACTCGAGTCTGGGTTTCCATGTTTGTAAGATCTCGCCTTACTCTTAGGATGCAGCCTTTCAGAGCGTCTGGCGTATTCGCCAGGGTATCTCCTACTTAGCAAGCCCTAAACTCCACTTTCTGTCTTTCCAAATTGTGAGACTGCCTAAAGCTCTGCTAATTTCTTAGCCTTTAGTGACCATTTTCTGTTGGGTGCTCCACTTAGGAATTATCAAATGACTCAAGCCATACAATGTCAGGCTTACTTCTCTTTGCTTCCCTTCTCTCTGCGTCTTGGATTCTCAAGTTTTGGCTCTCTTGGAACACTGACATCCAATTGTGAAGCTAATAAAGAAAGCTACTGAAGAATTTTGAATAGCCACATAATATCTGCCATGGTCTGATTTGTCTTTTAGAAAGTTTGCTCTACTATCAGCAGTGTAAAAAAAAAAAAAAAAAAAAAAGGATCGAAGAGATTAAGTATAGATGCTGAGAAGCCAGGAAAGAAGGTTCCTCCAATTGGCACGTGCAGGCAGAAGATAATGAGGACCTAAAGTAGGGCAGTGAGCATAAAATGCAGGAAATAGAAGCAAGAAATACCTACGAGGTGGATTTGAAATGATGACAAATGGAAAATTTAGCTGTCAGCATCCCTTAAATTGTATTTGTATGTCAAAATAAGAGTGACATATTGGTTCATTAATTCTCCATCCCTCATAATATTAAAGGCTAGTCAAGGATGACTGGTTGCCAAACAAAATACTCTTTGAGATTTCTCATGCTTCTGCTGTTATTCTTGGTTATAAGGATTGAAAGGGAAATGTATTTTAATCGCCTTCATTGTTAAACTAAGAACTGGTTTAAGTTAGAGTCTTTATGTGAGTGATCTCTTTGAAGGAAGCTATGTGCTCCATAATTCAGGGAGCATGGAAAATATTTAAAACGAAACCTTCATTATTATTCTGATAGCAATATTCTGTGGGAGAAATTAAGCCATTTAACTTGAGGAAACACCGAGCTAGGTTAGTAATATGCCCCATTTAGCAATGCATTTGAGATGTGGCACTTGTTCTAAATAAATATTTAGTGTTAAGGGAAGTAGAAAATGACAATTTTTAGTGCCTACTTTAGACCAGAGACCCAGTGTTGAATGCTTTATGTCCATTCTCATTTAACCTTTTCGATAACCTTATAAGCAAGGTATATATTTTCTTATTTTATGGAGACAAGTCTCAAAAAGTTGGGATAACTTGTGTGATATTATACAATTAGTAAATGGCAGAGCCAGGACTGAAAGGTACCAAAGATCTAAGAACTTTCTTGTGTTTGGAGAAAAGCTGAGAAAAATATGAGGGGAAAATCAGGTCAGATTATTTAGATTTATTTGAACAAAGCTTTGCATTGTTCATGTCATTTATAGAAATTAATTCAACTAAATTCTTTCCAAATAAAATAATACTTCCACTCATTAGAGTATCGTGCAGTTCATTCTCTTATTTACTTGAATCCTGGGGCATCTCATTACATACTCGCTCAATTCTAAATATGATCTCATCTCCAGCGAGTTTAATATACCTGTTGTCATCATTGATATAGAAACAGCAAAACCACCTATTTTAAAATAACTCCATCACCTTTCTTTTATTCTTTCCTTGAGCCTGGAAAGTTCTACTGTATGCCTCAGCAAAACTGGCGGAAATCTGGCCCAGATGACAAAATGACTAGATAAGTTCACAACTGGCTATAATCTTATCTCCAGAGAGAAAAAGAAAACTTAACATTTATTGTATTTCTAACCTGTTCTAGGCACTTAACTATCTCATTTAATCCTTGCAGCAAACCTATGAGGTACGTGCTAATTTTACAGATGATTTAGTTGAGATCCAGAGAAGTCAAATGATACGTCATAGCATAAATCCTGGGAAGGGGCAGTTCATTCTAAACCTAATGATAAAATCTTTTGTATCTAAAAGCTCCAATATCTTGGTTAACATAGGTTAATTAAGTATAAGTAATCAGTGACACATTGTACTAAACTTAATATATTGCCATATATCTCTGTCCAATCTATCTATCTCAATAGAGAGTTATATATAATATATATTAAGTACATATTTCTTATAATTTGATACCTATCTATATAGAAAATATACTAAAATAGAATACATAGGAGAATGAATATAAAACAGTGAATAGGGGAGTTTAAATTATAAAAAAGTATGAGTTAGTCTCTATGTTTTATCAACAAGGGAAAAATCATTACTACACCAGTCTAAATATCACATGAAGAAACCAGTATCAATCTGTATTGTATGCAGTTATATCATCAATGTCCAGTTAGTGCCTGATACCTACATGCATAATAAATATTTTTAGATAAACAAATCACTATGATATGATGAAAACCCAAGCAAAACCCCAGATTATTTAGAAATTCACGATGATAATCAGAGGAAATCTAGTATCTAGAGGAGAGGAGTTTGGGGAAAAGTTAAATACTCTGAAATTCTATGAATGATCTTTGCATATTGACCTAATCTTCATGTCCATGGAATATCCAGCAAGAAGAATTTGGTACAATTATAGAATGAAAGACTTTTGCCAGATGTGGAAGAATTATCGTCTATTCAACACTGTTAAACTGGGATGAATTACTCATGAAAAGTTTGGTATCTTCTTTGGACATATATAAAATTAAGGGAGGTCATTATAATTTAGAATACTTTAATGAGATTGCAATCAGAAACTCAGTGTGGATAAGGACCATGTTTATTTTGCTGGTTATTGAAACTACAGTGCCTAACACATTGCCTGGCACATAATAGGTACTTGATGTATAGTAAATAAATGAAAGAAAATAAGCTAAGAGGACAACTGATCCCTCAAAATTTCTTTCAGTCCTATGATTTGATGTGAAAGGTGAAGGTTGTTAACTTTTTGTAATATTGGATTTTGACTAACCTATTGGGCCGCATGAATTGTATTTAAAATTAAGTACAACTCATGTATTAAGCTGTTGAAAATGCTTGGGTCCAAACTCATCAAATTTTATGCATTATTAAAGATGTGCAGTTTTTTTGTATATCAATTATACCTCAAAGCTATTGTTTAAAAAAAAAAAGAGGAAAAAGAAAGAAAGAAAGAAAAAAAGCTTAGGATTGAGCATTGTGAGTTACTTTCTACTGGTCCAAAATATATTTTAAAAACAGTATAGATGGCTGAAGAGACAGAACACAACTGAATTCTCTTCTAAGCTCTACCCTTTACTCAGCTGATTTACTTAACTTCTCTTTGCATTTAATTTTTGTTCCAGGGGAATTCTAATTTTACAAATAACTTTAACATTTGTAAAATGGTGAAGATCAATTAGAGAGATCTGTAAAATACTTTTGAGTTTCTTGAAGAGAATTCTCTATAAATAGAACTTGGCAAGTAATTAGTCATTTCAGTACTATAAATGAAAGTAGTGTGAGTAATTTTTTCAAGTTGCGCTTTTTATACTCCTCTGCATTTACCATAAGGCTGTGAAATCCTTTAGGGCCCTTTGGTATGCAAAATACCATAACTGCTTTTTTCTTTGCAATTATTTAATTAACACACTTCTATTCTGATGCAACATGAGAGACAGAAAAATTAGCTTATAGCCAACAAATTGGAAAGAAGTTTCTGATCCCATTTTGGCTTATTATTTATAGTTATTCCTAGTTGAATCCACTGCTTATAAAAAGATTTAGAAGGGAGACTTCCCTTGTGGCACAATGGTTAGGAGTCTGCCTGCCAATGCAGGGGACACGGGTTCGAGCCCTGGTCCAGGAAGATTCCCACATGCCACGGAGTGGCTAAACCAGTGCACCACAACTACTGAAGCCTGTGCTTCTAGAGCCAGTGCTCTGCAATGAGAGACCACCGCAATGAGAAGCCCGCACACCACAACGAAGAGTAGCCCCCACTAGCCGCAACTAGAGAAAGCCTGTGAGCAGCAACGAAGACCCAACCCGCCAAAAATAAATAAATAAATTTATATTAAAAAAAAAAAGGTTTAGAAGAATTAATGTTGTATTTGTTAATTCTGTGGATCTGAATAGATAATTTCAGGATTTTTTCTAATTTCACATTAGTATGTAACTATTGAGCTTTGAGAAATCTTTGCATTTGACATGGAATACTATGTAGGATGGATTTGTGTTTCATGGTTGATGCATTTTCCCAACTTGGGAGTATTTCCTTTTCCTTTTTTCCAAACAAAATTTTCAAACCATCGCATAAATATTGAGGTAGACCAATGATAACATACCTGGGAAAATTTAACTCATGTTGAATAGTTTGAGGGCTCTGATTGAAAACGTTGCTTGGTAATGAAATTGATTTTCCACTTTCACTGTGGGATTCAGAGTGATGAGAAAGCAGTCTGGTGAGAGAGGAGTAATTCAGGTTGATTCTTCCAAGTAGATAATTTTGTACAACTTTTGCTGTTGTTTTCAACTCTTCTATCATGTTCAAATATTGATACTTTCTCCTTGAATGAAATTTTGGGGATAATGAGGAGTGTCTATGAAGGAGTATAGGTAGAAATCAGGTGAAAATAATAAAATGTGTTTATTGTGAATCAGTTCAAGTCTGAGATTTCACTTTTATCAGTGTCCTGGAAATCATTTCCCTCTGTCCCATTTTTAACCAAAGTGTTGGAGCAGTGGAAAAAACTAGCTGATTTTATTAGAATATTATGCCAATGTCAATCACAGTTGTGGAATGTGTTGTTGCTAAGGTGATGCCTTCTTACCCAAATTACTTACTTAGAAGGAAACTTCCATGTTTCTAAGTGGTGACTGCTCTTGGATTATTACTTCATCCATTAAAAATCAAGGGGAAAAGAAAGAAAAATTGAGGGGAAAAACCCAAATTATTTGGGACCTGACAGTCTCATTTTAAATAACGCTATTCTTCACTGATGCATGTGTATGTTCAAAATAATGTCTTCATTGTGAAATAGTTGGTCTGAACAATTCTGCTCAGTAGCTGTCCATGGTTTTACAATTCCTGCAGGTGATACAGCAGCAGCTAATGAGAGGCTGGGGGGGTCACCTGATTCTTTTTCACCTGGCAGTTGTTTTGGAGTTTTAAAAAATAGAAATGTTGGGAATCGGAGACTGAAATTTAGTCTTTCCTTTCACATGTCAGCAAAAAAGCAGGCATGCTGCAGCCATTCTATCGAGGGATCCTATGCTTGGTGGAGAACATCTCTGCTTGCTGTCCAGACAGTGCTTTCCTGCTTCACCCGCTGTGAGACCATGACAGTAGTAACAGAGATCACCGAGTCACTGACTTTTGCAGTTCAGCTCAGTGCTCAGCTGATGCATTTTTATATTTAAGTGCTTACTCTGTACTAAGCAGATTACCAATATATTATCTCACTGAATGCACAACTGTTGTAGGAAAAATGGGGCATGACAGGATGGTCATGCCCCAGGTCTTGAGTGAGTCCCTGGAATGGACCACCAAGTGAGGGTCCTTGGCTTCATGCAGGAAAGAATTCAAGAACGAGCCACAGTAAAGTGAAAGCAGGTTTATTTAGAGAGATACACACTCTGTAGACAGAGTGTGGGCCATCTCAGAAGGCGAGAGGTGACCCCAGGGCGTGGGGTCCTCTGAGAGCGGCCCTGAGGTGTGGGAGTGGTTAGTTATTATGGGCTGGGTAACCTCATAAGAATATTCTAACTATCTTGAGGAAGGGGCAGGGATTCCCAGGAATTGGGGCACCGCCCACTGGCCTCTTATGTTCAGCCTCATAACTGTGATGACACCCTGTGGGTGTGTCATTTAGCATGCTAATGCGTTACAGTGAGCATATAAAGAGGCTCAAGGTCTGCTGGAAGTCTAATCTTCCACCATCTTGGGCCTAGTAGGTTCTGACCAGTTTTTGTCGTATCCTGTTCTTAATGGTTGTGTCATTCTTTTTTTTTTTTTTGGTCATTCTTTTAATCATTGTGTGCTGCCCCCTTCCTTCCCATCTCACAACAGACCAGTTAAGTTCTTTTCAACTCTGCATAGAGCCCAGTGCTTCAAACTGATCAAGTTGACATCAGTGTTGGTAATCTAATCATTATTTTTTTTAATCTTTTTTTTTTTTAATTTATTTTTGGCTGCATTGGGTCTTCCTTGCTGTGCACAGGCTTCCTCTAGTTGTGGCAAGTGGGAGCTACTTTTTGTTATGGTGCACGGGCTTCTCATTGCGGTGGCTTCTCTTGTTGCGGAGCATGGGCTCTAGGCATGCGGGCTTCAGTAATTGTGGCACGTGGGCTCAGTAGTTGTGGCTTGCAGGCTCTAGAGCACAGGCCCAGTAGTTGTGGCGCACAGGCTTAGTTGCTCTGCGGCATGTGGGATCTTCCCGGACCAGGGCTTGAACTCGTGTCCTCTGCATTGGCAGGCGGATTCTTAACCATGGCGCCACCAGGGAAGCCCTAACTATTATTTTTGACTGCTTCTTTCTTAACTAATTCTCTCAATAATTAGTAAAAAACAAAACAAAACAAAAACCTAGGAAGGACCATGGCAATAACCTAACTTCATCCTTTTGCTTTATAGGCCAACAGAGGTTCCTAGAGGCTTTGACATTCCCAGGGCCATTGACATAGTTAAGTGATGGCAGAGCCATTTGCCCAAACTGGGCAAATTCAAGACGACCATCATTAGCTCAAAGCATGAACCTGGAAAGTAAACTCACATAACAATCAGTTATCACTTTACCATTGTTTCTAATAAATGGTTTCCACAGTTCAAAAAGTTTATATTGTGTTGTTTTTTAGGTCACTGTATGGAAAACTGATTATCTTCTGAGCAGAAAGGTGATTTAAGCCATGAGTGGGCAAACTTTTGCTTAAAGGACCAAGTAGCAAACATTTTAGGCTTCATAGGCCATATAGTCCCTGTTGCAGCTTTTCAACCTACCATTGTAGGACGAAAACAGCCACAGACAATACATAAATGAAGGAACATAGCTGTTTACCAATAAAACTTTATAAACACTGGAATTTGAATTTTACATAATTTTCATGTGTCACAGGATATAATTCTTGTTTTAATTTTTCTCCAAGCATATAACAAATGTGAAAACTATCCTTAGCTCATGTGCCAAACAAAAACAGGCAGCTTACTGGATTTGTCCCACAGGCTATAGTTTGCTGACCTCTGATCTCAGCCCAGAGATCCCAGTCAACCTCAGTTCAGTTCCATTCTGCCATTTTTGCTTGTACATGTTTGCTTTGGTGTATGTATGTTCACGAACCGCAGGGGCTGAGTTTAAAGTGGATACAGGTGATAAAGCAAGTGCTTTTATTATACTCAATATACCAACAGTGTGTTTTCTCTTAACATTTTCCTATTTAAAATACACTTTACCATCATGGTTACAAATACACAGAAGCTGCTTGTTTTTCAGTTTTTAACGTGATAATTTAATCAAAAAATTTAAAAAAATACTTCTTTCAAGAATGCCTATTTGGAACCATGTCGTTAATGGGAAAGCATGAGCCCACATTTAGTTGATGATGATTTTGTTTTGTGCCAAGTAAACTAAGGAACTGTCCTGAAGAGGTTTAGAACAGCAGATCCAAGAAATGTGTCAGAATCACCCATAATCAAAAATGTAACACAAAGCACATCACACAAAGGATGTGAGAATGTGATAAGAGGGGAGGAAGAGGAGGAGGGAGAGACAGAGAGATGAGAGAGAGAAGAAGAGAGGAAGGAAGGGAGGGATGGAGGAAGGAAAGTAGAACAATATTAATAACACATCTAGAATTTAGAGAAAAAGAATAGTTTCATTTGTAAGTAGGTTCTAGATGTTAAGGTGTTTCCTTTGTACTTAAAATATGATTCAACTAGATAATCACGTTATCTAGTTAATAACATGGCAGTCACATGATCTGCCCAGACAGTAGGTGTGCCGAGTGTGTGAGGTCGAGAAGCCTGCACAGAGGGAGTGAGCCCAGGTTGATTTTGAAGACTGGATGGGAATGAACAAAATGTTAGCAGGGCCTGAAACCTATTTCGAGTTTTAAAAAGTTTGCAAGCAAGACTTGCTAAATATGAATTTGTTAAAATGTATACAGTGAAATGTAAACTTTTACCTCATTCAGCAAAACATCATGAATACGAAAGTGTTCTAGGCATTGTGGAGGGATTCACATTTCTAGGCATTTCAAGGTCTCTTAACTAAACAATAGCGCCCAAGTCCTAAGGAGTTGTACTTTAGATCCTGGAGAAGATAGCAGTAGATTTATACGAGGCCTTTTGTTCCCTTCCTCCTAAAAGGAGTTACTTCTGTTTGAAAGAGAGCTTCTGGCATGCATTTTCAAACAACTCTGGGCAAATACTTTCTTAATTAAGTAAATGCAAATATAGCCAGAACTAAAATTCACCTTTAAAGTGGTCACACTATGAATTTAACTCTTTTCCAAAGATTTAACTTACAGAGTGTTTCCCTAATATGATATGCTGACCATGATGGTTTGCATATTGAGTTTTAGCAAACCCACACCATGTATAGTACTTACATAGCCCTATAGCCGTACTAACTAAGCCCACGTGACTTGGTGCCTATAGTACGAATATAGCCTGCCTTGCTTCATAATATTTCCTGTAATTTAATTTCAAATGATGCTTCTAAGCTCATGGGAGCCAATGTTAGTAGGGGAAGCTTTCAAAATCAACCGGAGACAAAAGCGAAGAGCCTTTTTAGAATCCCTCTGCTCAAACAGGTAGAGACCACCACAGCAGGGCACCCAAGTCAACAGTATAGTTGTATTTATTTAAGTCATTGCCTCTCACAACAAGTGATTTCCTTGTGTGCCAGTGATGTAAAACTTATGTTTAAAATGTTCATTCAAATATTTTAAAGTGACTTTATTGTAAGAAAACGTTAAATAGAAGTATAAATGTGCAGATACAGCAAAATGTGAAGGGTAGTTTGCTGATGACTGGTGCTTGAGAACGTTTGGTCTAAACATATTGTTTTCCTATCACGAAGAATTATCTTAAGGAAAAGTTGGTAGGACATATTTTAAAACTTGTCTCTTCTCTCCTTTGGAAGGAAAATCTCGTGGCTTAAGTGGAACATTAGATTTCCCTTCATGGTTTTCCTAACTTACATTCAATAACGCAAAAAATCAAATTCAGAGGTGAATCCGAGTTCCTCTGTACAAATGAAGGACTTGAAATTTTAAATAGGCACAGCTATCCTTTCCTGGGAGTCCATAACTGGCAGAGGGCTAATTAAGCCCATGTGAGTTGGTACATTAAATGTGCTTTTAGGACAACCACAGTTAGAGGATCCTTAACCCTTAGGAAGTAAACCAAGAGTCAGTAACTCAGCTAAAGAACATTCAAGAGAACAATCAGAAAATTCTGGCAATAACAGTTCCACATAGCTGATCACCAAAGCAAATGAACATAAGAGACGTTCTCCAGACAGGTCATACCTACTGTATTAAAATCAACAAAATTCCTGGGAGTATTTCTCCTAAGTGCACTGGAATTAATATGCAGAGAGCAGGATAGTAGCTATCCTGAACATTCAGATAAAGGGAATTCTTAGTTTGTCCCTTAACCTTTGCATCTCTTCTATTTCAAGACATGGCACTACCTTTTCCTCTGTTGTTCAGGCGCCAAACTATCCTTGATTCTACTCACTCTCTCATCTGCCCACCCACTTCGGGCCCCACATCCAGTACAAATCCTGTTGACTCTACCTTCAGAATATATTCCAAATCCAACCACAGCTCATCATCTCCGCTGCTGCTCCGTTATCTCTCATCTGTACTATTGCAGTGGTCTTCTTGCTTCACGCTGGCTGTCCTACAGTCCCTCACCCGTATGACAGCCCCAGTCATATTTTTTTAAAAATTAATTAAGATCTTGTGTCCTGTTTGAAGCTTTTCAGTGGCTCATTATCACACTCAGGTTAAAATATAACTCCTTAATTTGACCTAAAATTTGACCTCTCTGACTACATGGCCTGTCACTTCCTTGTTCCTTTCTTTATAGCCAGACTCACCTTCTTTGGAACCTCTGCTCATAGGCTTGCTATTCCCTTTCCGAAACACCCTTCCACTGCATCTTTCCATGGTGCATCTCTCATTCCACTCAGGTCTGTACACAAATGTCACTTCTTTCTTTCCTGATCACTAAAATAGCAACACACACACCATCCCCTAGTCCTCTGTTATTTTTCTTTACAACATTTATCACTACCGAAATGATGTTATTTATTTTTTTATATAGCTGTCCTATATACTTCATCAAGTTATGAAGATTTAAACAGATTTTACATGTATGAGCACTTTGTAAAGCTCTATTTAAATGTGAGGGAGGGTTATCATAGTAGAGTTTGCCACTTTATGACTCTAGTGTAATGACATTGTGAATCAAAAAGTCTTTATTGATTTAATTAATTGTAATTATTCGTGTCTCTCCCTTGCTTGCCTTTTTAACTAGCCTGGGAATAATTGGCTGCTGGCTATTTAGATAATACGGCTTAATTTTTAGTTCTTCCTCTTTCCTGTAACATTAATGTTACTTTTCCATGCATCCTTAGCATCATAAGATTATGACGTAAGAAATAAGAACGTAAGAAAATGTTCAACCTTTATTTGCCTCTCATACATATATTCAAGTGCTTTATGAAGTGTATGGATCTTTCAAATAATGTGTGTCTCCTAAGAAGACGGCAGTTGATCAGGGCTCCCAGAAGTTTGTAACACCCCGGTGTCTGAACAGTGTTACAATTTTGTGAGCTTGTTGTTGTTTTGTTATTTCTAAATTATTAAAGGAAGGATATAATTTCAGGGTCCCCTCACAGAGTAGATACATATATTATAACACAGATATAAATTGTGTCCCATAATCTTGGGTGGGCAAGGAATGGTACTTCCTTAATTTTCTGTAACTGAACTTTTGTTTTAAGCACCTATCTGGCCAGGCTTTTCAGATTCCATTCTCAGTCTTTAATCTTCCCCCCATCATCCTCATTTTGTATTTGAGCCATCTTCCCACAGAGGTTACAACTGAAGCGACCATTATCGTGGTTACCAAGAGCTCTTCGCTGTCTATTTTCCATACTGGGGACACAATCTTTCTTTGATACTGTATTTTGCCTATAGACGCACCAAACGGCCATTTCCTGTCCCTGCCAGCAAGCGGCCACAGGCCACCAAACACCCTTACCCTCTTCACACACACACCCCTCCACCTGTCCCAGAAATTTTCTTTTGATCTGATTGGAAACCCTTCTCCTTCTGTGTTTTTGCGCAAGATATCTGTTCTCTATCCTGACACTGTTTCTCTTACCAGTGCTGTGAGTGCTCTAAATTGCCTTAGGAGCCTAGGGTTTGGACACACATAGTCAGAGAGAATTACACGGCATTTCTATTGCCTGCCCAGCCAGATCGCTCTGTCAAGACAGTGAGCACAGGGCCAATTCTCTGATAGAATTGGAGTGAGAAGAGATTGTAAATACTGAGAGCAGAAAATCATAGGTTAATAACACAGAATATTATCCCTTCATAAGGGTTTTCAATTCTACATCTCAGTATAAAACTCAGGCTACTGTTGCGCACCTGCCTTGTAAATGGTCCTCAGGTAGTCCACAGGGTTTTCCATTATTTTCCCTTCCAAATGAAATATGCAATAAACCCCTAAAAGTCGCAAATTTAAAGGAACTACTGTAACTCTTTGACATAATCTTAACTGTAATCACCAAAATTTTCATGGCAATGTATAACTGGGTTCAATAAGTAACAAAATAAAGCACAACATAATACTTAGAACTGAAGCTTTGGGTGTAGACTGAATCATTGAATCTCATATGTAGTTTGACTATTAAGAAAAAATACCTAGAATGAAAAGTAGTGTCATTCAGCCATCTCAAACAGACCTATCATTTTTAATTCTGTATCTAAGGCAATTTATTTATACATTTTCATACCAGAGCAAATATACCAGTTGTCAAGGTTTTTCAGGTTTGTCCCTGAGGTTTGTGACATCATTTTGGACCAAAGGAAGGAATTCATTAAAAAATGATCAGGCCATGCGACTCTGGCTAGTCCTATCTGCTAGATAGAATGCTATTTTCCAGAAACCAGTTAATCTCAATTTTGTTCAGTGTGTTAGTGGAGTATGATTCTCTTGTCTATTTGTTTTCTGATTTGTGTCTTGTTCATCGCTCTTTTCTCTCAGCAAGGGCTGCTAAAGCTATAGCAGGAGCTGGGAGAGATTTCCAATTGTGTGACGGCTCTTGTCACACCAGGTTGGCTGTAACTTTAGGTGGATGTACGTTCAGCCAGTTGTACTTTAAAGTGCTGACTAATAAAGCTTGGGACATAAAATTCCCATTATTTCAGGTGACGCTACTTCACGGAATGAATCTGCAGCTTCACTCGTCCCTGACTTTTGCAGAAAAAGCTGCGGATACAATTTTCCAGTGTCAACGCTGTCATTTGACTTCACTACAGCATGGGGCTTTCAAGTTGGTTCTCTGTCAGTCCTCCTAAAGATGTGATTTCCAAGTGAATTTACACTATGTGATTAATATTTTAATATTATAGTAAGTTTTAAGAGCGGTCATGCCTCAGCTAAATCTCATGGGCCATAATATGGCCACCAGGCAAAGCTGGTGGTGATTAGGTGTTTCTCCAGTTTTCCCATTACTGACAAACAGCCCTTGGCCTCAAGAAAACATTGGTGACTTCCCAGAAAGGACATCCAATACTCGACCAAGAGTAAGGATATTGATTTTTAATATTTTCACTAAAAGGACCTATTGTAACACTATGTGATTCTGTATCTACATAAGGCAGCTCTTTGATACACGTGAATCTTGTCCCTGGGCACACCTGTTTGAGACAAGTATCTATACCTTGCCAAATTCAGTGAATTTATTTGAGTGGGCAAACATCTAAATAAATCAGTCTCTCCCTCTTCCTTCCACTTTTCCCGTCTCCCCTTCCCTCTCTGTTTCTCACACCCCCCACCACCATTTTTTCGTCTCTCTTTCTCAAATTGGACCTGAGAGCCACAGAGTCCAAAATCAGGTGGTGGTGGGCAGAGGAGCTTTGGGGCAAGGAAGCTATTTATTGGCAATGATGTAACGTATAAACATAGAAAGAGAAGACTAGCCAGAGAGAATCTGAAAGTCCTGCAGAGATAAGACAGACCTCCATCCTGCTGCTTTCAAGTTCTCAAATGACACAAGAATGACTAATTTCCTTTGGATTTGCTTAAGTTAGCTTGAGCAGATTTCTGTTTCTTGTAACTAAAAGAATTGTAATCACAAGAGTTGGTAGCTTTATTTTCCCGAAAGTTATTTTAAAAGGCATTTATTGATTTTTTTCCCTTTTAGTAATAGTAGTTGTAATTTGCATTTGGCAAGGAGATAAATTCTTTCAGAGTGCTTTTATATCTGATATATTATTGTAGCCACAGAAGAAAGAACAAGTGCTATACCCTTATTTGATAGGTAAGAAATTATTTTTAAATTTGATAAGAAATTTGATAGGTAAGAAATTATCTTATTTTGGATAAGTCCAAAAAGGTCAGACAACTTGCTTAAAATCTCAAAGTTGGGAATAGTGCTGGAACTAGGTCCCTGACCCCAAGTATTAATGGTCTTCATGTCCTAAAACTGGCTCATAACAGCTCGCCAACTCTGCACATGATCTCAACTTAACATCATGTTCAGTGTTCAATGATAATTGTTTTGGTAGCTTGAGATCAGCCATAGTGGGAGTATTTATGCTATAGACATCAGCAAACATGACAACTCATTACTTTTTAAAAAGCCAGTTGTTCAACTTGTATCAGCATTTCACTGCCTCAAACTTAATATTTTATAAAATAATTTACTATATATTTTGGAGCCAAGTGTATCCATACGTCTTTAAAGGAGGGCTGAAAACTCTTAATTTATTCTTAAGTGGAACTTTTTCAGTTACTTACAGCTGTGGGTGAAGACCTCAACAATGTTGTTGGAGAACAATCTTATAATATTTGTTCTGTCTTAAAATTAGAAGTATAAAAGACCACCAGTATTATCTAGCTCAACCCTGTTATTTCATAGATGAGGAAGCTGAGGCCAAGAAATGAGAAATGGTCCAAGGTCTTAAAGCTATAGGAAAGAAACGTTATGATTAGAACTCAGTTCACCTTCTGTGTAGCCCAATACTGAGTAAAATCCATGCGTGGAAGACTGGGGAGATTGTGCTTAAGGCAAAGAAAGGAGACCACAGGCAGAAGGCTAGAATCCCAGCAGGCTTATAAAATCTCTCGTGGATTCGACTGAAAAAGAGATCATTGGAATTAATTACCAGTGCCCAGTTAAAGTTGTAATCGTGCTAGTCGATTTGTTCATTAAGGTATGTGAGCAAAGCGATGTTTCTAATAATTAAAATAGTCAATAAACTTACAAACTCAGTTTCAGAACTAATTGTCTATTAAATACAAAGAGTCTTTTTGCATAATGAGAAACTGTTAATATTCATGGAGAAAAAAAATGTGAAAATGAGAGGCAGTTCTGCCCTTTCCAGTAAAATCATGGTCATTATTATGTGATATAATAGACAAAGACAAAAGGGAGACATTTTATTAATTTTTAAAAGTAGTGATCTAACTTGATCTACGGAACACTGGTGAAATATATTACAGGTTTATGCTTGATTTGAAATATAAACCACTTTAGAATACAATTTGGTTTGGATGATCTATTGCTGACATTATTACACACACATCTCCTATAAATCAATATCATGAAACCAATAAGCAAGAAAGTAGTTAACTGATTCTTGTCTGTTTACTAAAATGATTGATGCGCCTTTTATTTGAATATGAATTATCGCAGAAAATATCTAAATTTTCCTTGTCAGTGTTGGCGGGGTTGTTTTGGAAGTAGGCCTTCGTGACTTGAGTGTGATATGCTTAGTCAATCCACTTTATTTAGACAAAGTCTAAACACATTTCTAAATGGTAAGTCAATATACTCATGCAATTAGTAGTGATCTTTGTATAGGTAATTATGTGGTGTGCTCTCCTAATAAAAGTGGAATTAAGCATATTAATCATAATTAAATACCTGTTTCCCTCCTCCTTGTTCCTTATGCAGTATTATCTCTGTTTTCTATTAATATAAATTGCCAAGTTACAATTAGCTGACTTTTATCAAACTCAAATGGCTTGATAAAGCTTTCAGTGGCAACATATTGGGGAACCCGTCATAGCCTAACTTCTCTTGGTCCCACGCCTTTAATGGTAAACTCTCTCTGTGTAAATTGAAAAAGATGAATAAATAAAATTAGCAAAGAAACTTCCTTATCCCGCATCCCATCCCTTTATCCACCTTCTTTCCTAGGCAGAATAAACAGATTCCCTTCACTGGCACACCCTAGGACAACGGTTCTCAAAGTGTGGTCCCGAGGTGCAGATTCAGCATCTCCCTAAGAAACTGGTTAGAACTGCAAATTCTTAAGCTCCACCCCAAACCTACTAAATCTGAAACTCTGGTGGGGGAGTGGGGCGCACAAGCAATACCTTTTATAACAACTCCCCCTGGGTGATTCTGATGCTTATTACTAAAGTTTGAGAACTACTGCCCCAAGGGAAAGAATATTAAAGAACACTTTGTCTGGAATATGCGAAGTATTTTTTGCTTCTTTCACTCTCCAAGTGGAATTGGAATTATTGATTCTGACAGCACATAATGGACACATTTTTTACTACTCTATGGAGTGTTTTCTTTATGTAAGATTGATCATTTTGCATTTTATAAGCCTTTTTTTTTCTTTTCATTTCAAGACCATTTTAATAAGCCAAACAGGCATAAGCTCTGATGGAAAGGGAAGAATATGCTGAGGTAAGAAGAGACAGGTGTCCCATCTGACAGATAGGGCGGAACAGAGAAAGTGCAGGTAGAAGAAAAGCCTGGGAGTGAAGAGTGAATAAGGAAGCTCAAAAGTAAAGAGCCCCAGGCTGCCTCCTTGGTTCCCATCCCCAGGCCCATCGCCACATCCCCAGCTCCAATGCCATCCCTGCAACTATTTACTCCCCTGTGCTGGTACCATCCTCCTCTTGGTCATCTACCCTTGAAACTTTATAATCTTATTTAAAGTATCCCTTTTTTGTCCTCCACTTGTAGCCATCCACCAGATCTTGCCATTTCCTCTTTGAAAGGCCTCTTGCATTCATCCATTGTGCTCTCATGCCTCCGCCATTCACATCCACAGACGTTTTTGCTTGTCTGCTGTGTGTAAGCTCTACGTGAGCCCTACTTCCTCACCCAAGGAAACAGCCTTCCTAGTGAGTGTCCCCCAGTGACCCCCTTCTAACCCATCTTGCAAACTGTTAGAAGACCATATGATTTATGGGAATCTGGGTGGAGAGTATTTAGAGAATCTTTATGCTAATCTTGTAACTTTTTCTGTAAGGTTGAAATTATTTCCAAATAAAAAGTTAGAGGTTCCTGATTTCCTACATTTCACTGACCGAATCTTTCTCTGTCCTCCTCGCTGCTCTTAGGTCTCCTTTTCTCATAAACTTCATGTTCCCTTCTCAGTTCTCCACTAAACATCATCCAGTACATATTTGATTTCCTAGCATGTGCTGCCGGGTGACAGACTCTTGTAAAATCTTCTTTGTGCATCTGCTATTTAGCAATTTTGGGAAAGACGATGTGAGTCAAAACGTGTTCTGTGCCTTTAATTAGAGACTTCTTGGTTAGACCTTTATGGCCTCAATATATACCTTCCTACCTAACCAGCCTATTTCCCAGTACCTACCTGATCTTCCTGATTCATTTCTTCACTGGCCCACAATCATGCCATTCTCATTTCTGCCTGTACACTTTCACCTGGATTCCCCTCTGCTTATTCAGATGGCAGGCATCCTCCAAGACCCAGGATGAGTCTCTCCTCCATTTAGGTCATCAGGACCAACTCACCTTCACTGATTTGCCATCTTCACCACACCCAGAGCACCCAGAATCTACATCACACAGCAGCAAGTTCTTATTTTCTACTTTCCCATGTCATCTCCAAAATGAATTGACAGGTCTTTGAAATCAGGGACTATTTCTCACGCTTTTGATCTTTTAGAGGCTGGCACAGGACTGACTCTATAGTGTGTATTAACAAGGGCCTGCTTTTTGATTGACATTTCAGTGCATTCTACAACAAAAGGTTCGAATTGATTATCATTTATTGTGCATGCTACATTCAAAAAAAATTTTAATAAACATGGGTTATACATTTTCCCTCAACTTTTTCTAAGTACCTAATCTATTCTTGGAACCTCTATGATGTTTAAGAAAAGATAGAATATCTTTTCTTATTAAAAATATCTAAAAGTGGGCGTCCCTGGTGGCGCAGTGGTTGAGAATCCGCCTGCCGGTGCAGGGGACACGGGTTCGTGCCCCGGTCCGGCAAGATCCCACATGCCGTGGAGCGGCTGGGCCTGTTGAGCCATGGCCGCTGGGCCTGCACGTCCGGAGCCTGTGCTCCGCAACGGGAGAGGCCACAGCAGTGAGAGGCCCGCGTACTGCAAAAAAAAAAAGGAAGCAACAGTAGAAGTTATATGGACTGTGCCTTGTTGTATTGATTAACAAACGAGGCTGAACACTTTAATAATACAAACAAAAATCAATAGCAGAGCTATTCCTAGAACTCTATCCCATTATTCTTTCTGTGACACCATGTACTTCTCATTCCATTCAGAAAACATTGCTTTAGAAATTTCTCAAGTAATATAAAAGGCAAAGCACTCATTTATAGGAAGTAACAAAATGTTATGTTTTGAATCACTGAAGAAATGACATCTTTTCAACGTCTTTTCTTTGACTCATAGTATGATTTTTAAACCAAAAAATAGTTTGAAGGACCATAAAGAAGTTATAAGTTATCTATGAGAAGGCAATAGGCAGCTCCAACAGCATTATAAGACACCAACTTGTAAGTTTTCATGGCAATGTCGCTTTATTTTTCACATATTGGGAAAGTGATAGTTACAATAGATGGTATTTTTTCACAGCCCTAAGTATTAACATACATAACTATTAAATTTAAATTGTCCAAAATGATAATGGCAGTAGAAATTATGGCAACAAATGTAAAAGCTGAAAAAAATAAAACTAAATTCACCATTGAGGTCTTATATACATTATTATTTGTATCTGCTTATGAACACATACATTTAAAAATAGCTGTTATTTACTTCTTTTGAATACCATTGTTTGTATTTTATGATAATAAAAAGCTAGATTTTCAAAATCCCGTTATCAATCCAGTTTAGAACTTTGTTCTGCCAGTATGTCCAGTCTTAAAAATTGAATAGTAAGCATTTGCCCAGTTGAATTCCATTTAGTGCTTTGTTGAAGTGCCATTTGCGAATCCCACTTATTAAAATAAAATCTGTTTGGAGGAAAAAAAAACAAAAAACAAGAAACCTCTGATTTAAGAAAACATACCTGACATGGATAGAATTGAGGATCTAGTTTTGCCACTACCTTTTTATCTGTTATGCTGCATAGGAATTTTTAAAGCCGATAGCAGCTAGATTTATATGCTGAGTTCTGACAGGACTGCTATCAACATAATAGTCACAAGAATTTTTTTTTAATATATGCTGAAATAAGTTTCTTATTGGCAGGGGTTGTGATTTATTTACTTTTTAATCTTTGTATTCTTTGTACCTAGCATATTGGACAGCATCTAAGAGGCATATAATAAATGTTTAGCTAGTGAATTCGAAAATGAATGCCCAGAAATGAGAAAATAAAGCTCTTAGCTTCTACCCATATCACACTTGCCTCTACTTGGGGTAGTGCTGTGGTTCAGAATGGATCCTGGGGGCAGACTGTGCTACCCTAGTTGTATAGTAGAATTACCAGTTCCTGGGCCCCACCCACAGGGAATCTTAATTGTTCTGGGCTGAATCCCAAGGAGAAATAATAGTTAAATCTCAGGTAATGGACAAGAAGAGCAGCTCAGTCTGGGAACCACTGATGTATTTGCAAGTTTCACATATGTTTCTCACATCCAGTGATAAATTAATCTTAGTTTTAAGCTAGTCAATTGTATGAAAATATTCTGCTTCAGTGTCTTCATTTTCCAAATGAGGAAACTGAGTATTAGACAGCTTCATTTGTTTGTCTAATAGTAGACATCCAGTGTCAAAGCTAAGCCTGAAATTCAGGACTTGCCTTAATCCAGTGCTCATTTCCCCATCCCACACTGCACCATTACCCTCAAGATCTTGGTAATGCTTTATGTGAAACAACTAAAAGCTGCTTCAAACAATAAAATGTCTATAGAAATATAGATTAAATCCCAGGTATAACAGTTGAGGACAGAGATGTAGCATTTTATTATTTTCAATGGCCAGTGCAAAACATAACCCTCTCAAGTATTTGCAGCTTGTATAATGCCATTAGATGACTGTGATGGAAAATAAAATTATTAACATATGTGATGTACAGCTCTGGACATTCATATAAAATTAATGGAGAGCTAGTTTGATTTTTTAATTAACTGGCTGTTATGGAGGACAAGCAAGATGACGAATGTCTGAGAACTCAGCCTTACCTGACTGTGGCATAATGTAAAATCTCCTAAACATAATTATCCTTTGGCGTCCCTAACGATAGGTACAACCAATCCCCATAATAGTTTTCTACGACGACTATGTTTCAGTTAATGGTGAGACAAGAGAAGAAGAAAATAATTGGCATAGTTTCCATCTCAATGTGAAGTTATTGCAGGGAATAAGAAGATACATAAGCTAGAGTCCTTTAAAAAGTTTGGGCATGGGGGCTTCCCTGGTGGCACAGTGGTTGAGAGTCCGCCTGCCGATGCAGGGGACACGGGTCGTGCCCCGGTCCGGGAAGATCCCACATGCCGCGGAGCGGCTGGGCCCGTTGAGCCATGGCCACTGGGCCTACGCGTCCGGAGCCTGTGCCCCGCAGTGGGAGAGGCCACATTAGTGAGAGGCCCACGTACCGCAAAAAAAAAAAAAAAAAAAAGTTTGGGCATGAAGCACAATTGTCCTAAAGGAAAGAGATTTCATCTTTCCTAGGTTAGTGTTAAAAGTTGGTACATCTTAGGGCTTCCCTGGTGGCGCAGTGGTTGAGCGTCCGCCTGCTGATGCAGGGGACACAGGTTCGTGCCCCGGTCCGGCAAGATCCCACATGCCGCGGAGCGGCTGGGCCCGTGAGCCATGGCCTGGGCCTGTGCGTCCGGAGCCTGTGCTCCGCAATGGAAGAGGCCACAACAGTGAGAAGCCCGCATACCATCAAAAAAAAAAAAAAAAAGTTGGTACATCTTTGTGAACCATTTGGAGCTATAGATTGGCCTTTAGTATTTTCTTAAGGCTTGTCCTGCTTCTTTTTTTATTTAAAGTATCATTTTAACTTTATGTATGTATGCATGTATGTATTTTAATTTATTTATTTTGGGCTGTGTTGGGTCTTCGTTGCTGTGCGTGGGCTTTCTCTAGTTGTGGCTAGCGGGGACTACTCTTCGTTGCGGTGCGTGGGCTTCTCATCACAGTGGTTTCTCTTGCTGCGGAGCACAGGCTCTCGGTGTGTGGGCTTCAGTAGTTGTGGCACACGGGCTCAGTAGCGTGGCACGCAGGCTCAGTAGTTGTGGCGCACGGGCTTAGTTGCTCCACGGCATGTGAGATTTTCCCGGACCAGGAATCGAACCCGTGTCTCCTGCATTGGCAGGTGGATTCTTAACCCCTGCGCCACCAGGGAAGTCCAAGAGACTTGTTCTACTTCTAAAACATACAGTCCTGGTATTCAAACCAGTTTAAGTATTCTAATGAGTTTCTTTTAAAGACTTTAGCTATTGCTCTATGACACTGGTTATCATGACAGTATTTTAATGGTGAGAAGAAGGCAGAAGCTGTAAACTTCTGCCAGAGAGGATAGGGTCAAAATGTTACAGTTTAGGAGGATGAAAGGATTTTTTATCCTACTTCAAACTTATCCAACCAAGTAAGTAATTTTTGACTGGTTTGCTCATTATCTGCAGTAGTTCCCTATCTTTAATGCTTACACAAATCCATAAAATCAATGCTAATTATTTCAGGAATGTGAAAAAGATTGTTAAATATTATTCAGTTATTCCTAAAAATTTCTTCTTTGGCCCTCACCAAGATTGCTTTTTTTTTTTTTTTTTTTTTTTACTGTGAAGTCAATTTTGGTTGGAAATCTGTTCCATAATAACCCAAGAAATAAGTGTATGCTTTCTCAGTTACAGATCCAAATGCTCATTTTGCTACCTGGCTCAAAGGTAGGGACCAGAGTTTTCTCTGCTGTAACTCTAGGCATTCATTAAAAATGTCAGGCTGTGATACTGTGGTGCATACAAATTGGACATAGTGCTAGGTACTCTGAAGAGTAAGCTTTGATGGTGTTCCACAAAATGTGTCTAGAAGCTAGTGATTTATCTAGAATTTTATGGTATGATCTCATTAGTTTCCAAATAGGTAATCTATGAAAATGAATGAATACGTTATATAACAGCTACTTTCTTTCATGTTATTATCAAAGCATTTACATTCACATCAATGGAGACCATTAACACCTCAAGTCAACTGAAAATTTTCAAGATATTGAATAAAAGAATAATTTTATATTGGCTAAAAGCACGATACCAAATTGTCAAAGTTGTAGTAATGGCCGATGTGTGATAACATAGTATATTATTACCTACATGTATACATTACTTTCAGTGTAAGAGAACTTTCACATTTAGAATACTTTAGCTTTTATTTTATATTTCTAAGCGATCATGAAAATTGCTTGACTCTGTACTTACTCTTTTGGGGATTCTTATAATAATGGGCTAATGTAAATAGTTAAATAAGTAAACTGTTTCTTGGATCCTGTATTCATGGATCAATATCCAATTGTTTATGCTGTTCTTTTGGGCTCTCTTACCAAGTAAAGCTGAGATTACTATTCAGAGTTTTAGAATAAATTGTGATAAGAGAATAGGAAAAGCAATAAGGAAAATAGGTAATGGTGAAATAAAATCAGTGAAGTTTGTCACTTGGTTTAAAATTTTGATACTATATTATATTCCTTAATATTATTTATATTGATTACTCTTAGTTTCTATAGTTTTCATTCCAAATGTTTAAAAGGAAAGAGAATGCAGTTTTATTTTTGGAAAAATAATGTGTTAAGCAATATTTTTTGCTCCAGAATAGATTAATTTTCAATCATTTTGCTCAGAAATGCCATTTAACTGACAACCAGTTCAACTCATTTTAATTAATATTTTAAAATCTCTTTTTTTACGTTATAAATGTAAAATGTAACACTGTGCTTATTAAATTTTTTTCACCGTAACAAGTTTGTATAATCCTTTTATCGATAATGATATCCTGCTGAAATTCCTGTGGCTTTGGCTGGTTCTGCCCCCTGAGACACTCCAGCCTCTTGCCCCTGTCAGCCCAGGATCTTCATTAGTAATCACAGGATGGGGTCAGAGGACAAACGAGGCAAATCTCCTTTTGAAACCTTTGATTTGACACCTTAGACCAGCAGAGAATCACGTTTCCATATAAGCACAGAGCATTTTCCTCACCAAGCCATTATATGAATTACTCCCTAACTTTCCAAAAAATGCTCTTGGAGTAGACTGAATAGGAGTAAGAATACAGAAAGAACTTGGAGGGTCCGCACCAGGAAAATATAGCAATAGCTAAAATGTCTGAAAGGCTCAGTGTCTCCTAGGTACTGTTTAAGTGCTTTAACCAAAATTGCATTCACCAATTTTATCCCGTTAGTAATCTTAGGAAGGAGCTAATTATCCCCCTTGTTTTTTAATTTTTATTTATTTATTTTTAATCCTTATCTTTATTTTTTTTGTTTATTTAAAAAAATTTTTTTAATTGAAGTATCATTGATTTACAATGTTGTGTTAGTTTCAGGTGTACAGCAGTCATTCAGTTATATATATGTATATGTGTGTGTATATATATATATATATATATACACAATATATGTGTGTATGTGTATATATATATATATATATATATATATATTTACAGATATTTTTCTCACATAGGTTATTACCGAATATTGAGCAGAGGTCCCTGTGCTATACAGTAGGTCCTTGTTGTTTATCTATTTCATATATAGTAGTGTGTGTATTGGAGACTTGGAGGTTTAGTGCCCAGACAATTCTTTTTCCAAGTAATTATCTCCCATGATGCTTTGATTAAAACAAAACAAAATAAAAAAATGGGGACTAGTAGGGGAGGAAGATATAGAAATAAACGGACTTTTAAAATCTTTATTTTTTTCTTCTTTTTTACTCCATACTGGGGCCAATGCCAGTGCTTACTATACTGTAGCTCTGGTTCATCATCTTGTTATACTGTGTTTTCTTCCATGGTCATGTTTTCACATGGGGCATCTAGGAGCCATGGTAGCTGCAAACTGTATTGAAGCACTCTGGTTGGAAACTATTTCATGTTCTCATAATTTTTCTGATTTACTGTGATATAAAATGGAAAAGAGAGCACCATCTTCTCTTTCTATGTGAAAGAGAAGTTATGTAGCCATTTTGGACCTGTTCTGGGATCTATTTCCACATCTATATTAAAAGGATATTAGAGTACATAATTGCCTGTGATCCTGCAAACACTAATAGTTCTATGATTCTTTCATAAATGGTGAAATAGGAGTATAGAAAAGATTGAGTTCCTCAGTTGATGTCACATACCTCCCCACCGCATATACACACAGTAGTGGCACAACTGGTATTAAAACTGTTTCTCTTAAATCCTGAATCAGATACTTATTACCATACTGTGCAGCCTCCTCTGGGATCAGTGTCAACCCAGTGAAGTTGGAGAGTTGTCCTGTAGTGTTAAGTAACGTGGTTTTGCACTTGGCCCTGCTCTATCAGACAGCTTTACCAGCATCGTAACTAAAGATATAGCATTCATGTCAAGTTGATGAATGTCTAAACAGTGCAACAGTTCCTAATAGCATCTATGAAACAACAAAGAGTTTAAAAGTCTTGAAAAATGGCACTGATGAAGTGATTTCAGTAAATGAAACTTCTGTTTGTCAGTCGTTAATATAATTTGCATAAACAAAATGGGAAAGATAGGTTAACAGCATTTTAATTGACACAGGTTTACTGCTCATCAACAGCGTAGGGAGGATATTTGAAATCTGTAGAGTAATCTTAGGCTACAAAGGAAATATAACATCTGTGTGCAGATCGGTGACTCTATAAATGAAGTAGTGGGTCTCAACGTTTGCTCCCCCACTACCCACTTGACAGATAATGCTTACATGTATGTTACTGAATTTTTTTCATACAACAGCATAGCTAAAAGAAACTGCCACCGAGTGTGTGAAATTTCTGTGCTTCTAACTCACATCTTTACCGCTTGAGGTCTCAGTGATTGAGGGCACCCTGTCTGTTGTGAAGAGTGGATGCAAACCACAGAGAAAGACCGTACCTAGGCTCTAGAGCCACTTACTGCATCCATGAGCAGGGAAGGGAACAAAGGGAAAGTGTTGTGAAGAGGGCAACTGACACAAAGACAGGCCGGAAATTGTCCTTCGAAGCAAAGTTAAAAGAATGAGGAAGCTTTAGCCCAGAGCAGGGACTTACAGGGACTTGAACTATCTTCATGCAACTTATAAGAATGGGTGCCCTTTCCAAATCATTCTGACCATATAGGTAAACAATCATTCTGGATTATGAATGGTGATAATCTAGCTGCATGCGTTCTTCATATCACACAACTGAAACGTTCTTAAAAATGTAGGAAAACAATATTTTGCAAACAGATTTTTTTTCTTCCTTTAGCTTGCATTTCCATCTCAATGATTGTTTTTATTCCTCTGTATTTTCTGTGGGCAGATACTACTCAAATTTGCTTGATGTCTTTGCCCTCGGTATGTCTGTAATGGGTCATAATACACTTAAAGGCAACATAAAAACTCAACTGGAAGGAACATTGTAGAAAATCTATTTGAAATACAGATGCCATCCTCCTTTCCTCCTGAAATAATCTGCTTTGATGGATAGAGAGCAAATAAATAATTTTCTTGAAACTAAACCCCACCTATATTTGAATTGTGTTTCTTTTGTTTTCATTATTATGGTTATGCAGCGGGTTACAGTATCTTAGCCTACTGTTAGTAATGAATATGTCCTTGTGGGAATTTGTGGACTATTGGCAATTGCATGAGAGGTTTTTCATTGCTCTGTTAATAGCTTGCCCTTTTCCTATGTAACAGGTCCTCCTTTGTGTATGTCCCTTCCTGGGGCATACACTTCATCAGACTGTATAGAGGAATTCTATCTCTTAGAGAAGTTGCAACAAAAAGAAAGAAAGGGGGGGAGTGGGAGGGAGGGAGAGGGAGGGAGGGAGAGGGAGGGAGAGGGAGGGAGGGAGGGAGGGAGAGAGAAAGGAAGGAAAGAAGGAAGGAAGGAAGGAAGGAAGGAAGGAAGGAAGAAATTTAAACAGAAGCACAACAGCAAAGTGATTCATTTGAATTCTTTTACTGTGTTTTTGCCAAAATAAATATCTGTGTAACAAGTTTTGTCATAGGAAATTATATTAAAGGAATTGTGATTAGGCTTGTCATTTTCCAAGTGTATGTACAAATTATTTTCTTTTTAGTTTTATGATAAAAAAGGTTTTACAATGTTCTTAAAATATCACAAATATAAACAATCTATGTGATCAGTAATAAATCAATGAATGGTTGCAAGAAAAAGTGACTTTATCATTTTTAACCTCCCAAAGGCACATAAGATTTCAATATTGGTTTTCCTCTATATCAAAGACAGTTGTTTTGTTTGTTTTCGTTTTTGTTTTTGTTTCTTAATTAGTGGAACAGAAGGGTATTAGCTACTGCTTCTATTAAGGTGGCTTGCATTTACTTAGTGGTTAAACTATTCTGTGCTCTCTGATTTACAGATTTTTTTTTCAGATCTACATATACATGTATCTATTCTTTTTGAAATTCTTTTCCCATTTGGGTTATTACAGAATATTGAGCAGAGTTCCCTGTGCTATACCATAAGTCCTTGTTGGTTATCTAGTTTAAATATAACAGTGTGTACATGTCAATCCCTAATTCCCAATCGATCCTTCCCCCTCTTCCCCTCTGGTAACCGTAAGTTCATTCTCTAAGTCTGTGAGTCTGTTTCTTACAGATATTCTTTTCCTTCAGACCTTCCCCAGTATATTTTACAAGTGCTATTTGTGAAGCAATCTAGCCAAACTATTCATGAGTTTATTTTAAAATATATTTATGCCTAGGCTGTCTCTGCAAGACACAATCATTGACAACAGTGGCATAAATTCCATTAAAAGATAGGAGTAGGTATAAACATTTCTATATGTGTGTATGCTGTGCATATGAGCATACAAAATAGTGTTTCTTTCATTTGTTTTCTGAGTGACCAAGCAGTCTTCATGGAAAGCAGTCCAAAAAAAAGAAAATGGGCTAACAGCTATTGAAGTCTTCTTTTTCAGCTCCAATTATATTAAACAACTAAAATAATTCATTTTAATTATTACTATAGTTTACCCTCTTTTGAACATAATCCTTCTAGATAAATTGTGCATGCTCTAAGTTTGCTTAAAATACAGGTATAAAAATGTAATTGGTTGTCATTTAAATTGAGACCACCTTATATATGCAACAAATGGTTTATTTTGGAAAGTGTAGTCTTTCAGTAATTTAAACTAAGCCCCTTTAAACTCAGTTTGTCTCCTACTTTAAAACCTCCCGTGGTTTTCTGTGTGCTCTCTACTCATAAACCTTTGATGTTTTCCATGCATGAAGAATAAATTTTAGAATAAATAATATTCTAAACCTAGACTCTGGGCTCTTGCACAGAAATCTCAGGGTGTTCCCCAACACATGCCAGTTCTTTCATCAGTCTTACATCTAAAAATGCCTTTTCCTTATACTCTGCCCACAAATTCTACTCACAGGTCAAGACAAATTCAAATCCTGCCTTTCCCATGAACATCTATTGAGCCTAGTTAAGCCACACTCATCATTTCCTAGTCCAGCCTCATATGGGTACAACTCATTGTAGCTAATGTCATGGCTTATTTGAGAGGCATAGATCTTATCTTACCAGCAGGGCACCCTGAAAACAATGTTGATCATCTCAAACCAGTTTTATATTCATCCCAGGACATATACATAGGCGTGGAATTAATGCTTTATTTATATAAGTTTGGAAGGCTTTAAACTTGAAAGTGTCTTAACTAGATCAAAGTAGGGCATGACACTGTTCATGTCTACAAGGGTATTTCCCTATCATAATTTTTAGTATCTTATATCAATAAAAGGCATCAATCAAAACAACTAGGTTAATTCATTTACTTATTCAATATATTTTACATAGTAGGAGCTCAAGCTTTTATTCTTAGGTCGAACCATACAAAATTACAAATTTTATAGTTCAATATGGTTGAACATCAGCAAATTCATATGATTCAACCTAATATTTGCCAAGACCCATGGCTGTAGTAGTCAGTAATAGAGGCTGCCTTTATGGAGCTTAGAGTATGGTCAGCTAGAAGAATTACCTTTGATGTTTCTAGGCCACTGAGAGTCTTAGTTCTTTTCTAGATGATCTTATGACTGGCTTTGTTTGGACAATGATCCTTGCAAAAACCAGTTTCTTAGTGTAGTTCCCAGAGATATTTGATGAGTTGAATAAGTCTTTTTTCATCAATTTGAAAAGGTTGAGATAGGCCCCAGCTTCTCTTACCAGTCAATTAAAATTTTATCATATGTCTATTTCCATTGTTCCCCTAAGCCTATTAATGCACCTTATGTTGCCTCTTAAATTAATAAGCTTAATAATTTAAAATAATTTTTCTGTGTGCAATTATTCAGTTTCCTTTTGTTGACTCCTTTCTAGTTCTTCCTAACGAGACCAAGTGCTATCACCTCATAGCTGGTGTAAGAATTATTTTTTCCCATATTCATGCACTTCTTGATTATTAAGGCTTAATTCACTTTTTTTCTTTTAATTTCCCAGACTATAAGAGGTTGATTTCTTAATATTTATCCTTACAAAGAAACTACTCTGCCTTCCCCAGTAACCTGCTTTGCCTAAATTGTTTTCAGTTCCATCCTGCTCCTCTGGAAGAAGCGTGGCCAGAATAAGACAGAGTGTTCCCTGTGCCCTGATGGTAGCTGATGCCCCACAGGTCTCTTCAAGGTTAGGGAGAGTGTTTTCCCTATTGTACTCCTGATGATAACCAGCATATTTCTGGCCTTTCTGACTCAGAGCAGCACAAAGAGCTTCTGTCTCCAGAAAATAGAACACTCTGACTCTACATCTTAACTGTGAACTCAGAGCCCATCACCTAAAAACTATAAGTTGAATTTATTTATCCCTGAGTTCTTATCGTGCATAGGTCAACATTAAAAATCATCTTCTGTATTAGTTATAGTGGATTTTTGACATTATCTATTTTTGACATTATCTATTTTCCATTATTTGGTAGAGTGCAATTTTATTGTTTGGGGATGTTTAATTCACTTGGGAAACCAAAGTTGAGAAGAAGACAACTAGAGACTGTCTTTATTGAAGAAAAAAGAAAAACAGCTTTAACTGTGCTATAAAGCAGGAAGTCAAGTTCCTTATCTGGGAAGGCCACAAAAACTACCATCTCCCAGTACGCCTTCCCTGAAATTTCTCTATTTAATCAGGTTTTAATATTTGACCTGAAATAATAGAACCCTTATTTTGAAAGAAGCATCAATAGAACACTGAGTGTGTACCCTTTTCCTCTTGGCAGGGTAGCTGTTCGGGGCAAAATCGAGTATACTGGAAAAGTTCAGTGAATTAAAAGCCAGAATAACTAGGTTCTACTTCTTGATTTGATGACTGGGCTGGGAGGTTGGGGAGCATGGGTGTTAATTTCACTTCTCTGTCCTCTATTTCATCATCTGTATAATGAAAGGACAGGACTACTATTCTCTGGTATTCCCTAGTTCTGAAATGACCGGATTCTAAACAATCCTAGAATATATATCTTATATCTTCCAATGCAACTAACTGCTTTCTCTCACCTCAGCCAAACCCCCTTCCCTCAACCAGGAAGGAAGGAATGAAGAAAGGGAAGCAGGAAGGTGGGTGCGTGACAGGGAGGTGGAGAGGAGGAGGGGAAAGAGAAGGAGGGAGGGAGGGAGGAAGGAAGGAAAGAAGGGAGGTAAAGTGAGAGGGGGAAGGGAAGGAGAGAGGGAAGGAAGAAGGATATTAAAAATTATAGGGCTTCCCTGGTGGCACAGTGGTTGAGAGTCCGCCTGCCGATGCAGGGGACACGGGTTCGTGCCCCGGTCCGGGAAGATCCCACATGCCGCGGAGCGGCTGGGCCCGTGAGCCATGGCCGCTGAGCCTGCGCATCCAGAGCCTGTGCTCGGCAACGGCAGAGGCCACAACAGTGAGAGGCCCGCGTACCGCAAAACAAAACAAAACAAAACTATAGACTTGTATACATTTCAGGCTCTCTTCACTCTTGTAGTAAAGAAGTTATTCCTATTTTAATAATACCAAATGTGAATAATTCCTTTCCATCATACATGAATATGTTTGGCTCATTAGTAGTAAACAGATTGTCATCTCAGGATATGAGAAGTATGTTGCTTCCTAGTAAGATAAAAATTGAAGGATACGTTAAAGTATACTTATTCATACTGTGTAGTATAAAGTTCCATAAATAATTTGAAAGATAGTTTTCATAAATATTTCCAAAATTTTTAATAAATTTTAAAGTAACTTTTTGCATGGTGTGATACCTTTTTTACATGCAAAATATTGCTGGGAAGCACAAAAATTACCATATATGTTCAGTTATATTGACCTTTATGGAACCTTTAATGTATTTTCTTTCCATAGCTCTAATTTACCACTTTGAGGAACTGTTTTCTTTCTCCATGATCAGATATCCCACATTCTCTCCTGCCCTCTCCCACACACATATAAATGCCTGTAAACATTTATGTTCACATTCTCTTTCCCCCCAACTTCCTCTTCATTCCCTGTTCCTTTCTCCTCTCTCTTGTCTTTAACCATTATAGCTGCTATGTTAGAACAAGAAACTCTATCTCAGATATTACAGGTTAAGAAATGCTGCTGGGGTAAATAGCTAGGTTTAACTTCATGAAGGGTCATGGGAAAGATTGGTCAGGAAGAAGGATCCTTATGAAGTGGACCTTGATCTTATTAATGTTCTGGGCATCAGAATGCCCACAAAAAAAGAGGTCCCATGATAGCACTCCTTTTGATATGGTGCTGCCTCTTGTCTCCATGAATCTTGAGTGATATAAAGAAGGGCTGAGGCCTTCATCCATTCTGGAGTAGTAGAAAAATGTGTATGAAGTGGTTATAAGTATGGGCTTTGCTGTCATACACTCCTGGAATTCCAGTTATGCCCCTCAACTAGCTGTATGATTGTGGACAAGTTATATACATTCTCTGAACCTCAGAGACCTCAAGTAGCCAAAGGATCATGATGAATGAACTGCACCACCTCACTTGTAAGGATTAAATAAAGTAATGTACCATAAGGCAGTAAATTGTATTTTTCATTTAGACATGTGAAAACTGTATCAATGACCCCTTAAGACTATGCTTCTCAGAGTGTGGTCCTCACATACTTGCATCTATCTCAACTCCTGGATCAGAACTTCTGTGAGTGATGTTGAACAGATGGACCTTTAACAAGGACCTGGGTAATGTTTAGACACCAAGGTGTTTTAGAAACGCTGCCTCAGGGACTTACTTCCAATTTTAAAACAAAAATCAGTAGAAAAATTGGATTCAGTCTGCAGTGTTCAATTTCTTACAAAGTTTCCTATTTTGTTTCAAAAGTATTTCTCCTTTATCTTCTGTACACTTGTACTGAAAATAATATATTTTGATGTAGGCATATTTGGAAGAACTCTTGTTTCTTAATATACCTAACTTTTGAATAAAAATTACTAAGAGACCAAACTTTTGAGCTTCTGTATTCACAGTGCATGCTTATTCACCAGTATTAAAGTTAAGTGTGGCTTTGCTTTAGTCATCTCCAATTGTATGGGATGTTTTCAAGTTGAGAGAATAAAGGAAATGAAAGGAATTCTATGTCATAATCATATAAATATTTAAAGCAGTCTTTTACCAAAATTTACTGTCTGAGCTAATTGGTGGTTAAAATAAAGAGCTAATCATGATCAAGAAACAAGAAAAATTTAAATTAAGTCACAATGTTCTATTCAAATAGGAAAGCTTTGTTATCAGATAAGGATCATACTTAGTATTAAAAAAAAAGATTTTCATTTTCTTATTCCTATTTCCATAAATTACAGTATATCTACACTATTCCTAGGGTGATTGCAATGGAAGTATCCGTATCAGGCAGAATTGTGTTTTTTATTCTGTGCCAGTGAATATTCGTGAGGTGATATCAGCAGTAAATTGAGTCAGCCTAACATTAAACCCCCAGTGGAAAAAGAGCAAATGTTAGCTCAGTTGAATTATATTTATTAAAAAATTTAATATTTAATACAAATAGTTTAATGATAAGATTGTGTTTGGTTTAAGAAAAACAAGTACTTGTGCTATTTGAAGAAACATTAGGTGAGATGAAGAATTGGTAAAGAATGTCACTGTAACGGAGTGATAGTTTTTAAACTGACCTCTGGACAAGGAGGCAGATAAGAACCTCTGTCTTGTCTTGAGCATCACATTTTGGACAGATCAATGAAGTGGACGTGTGGAAAGAGTGGAATGAAGGTATTCACTGAGAATCTGAAAGCACAGCATGCATTAGTTGATCAGGGAAAATGCTATAACATGCAACAATGATACTGACAGGACAGAAAGATAAGCGAGCTCCGTTGATTTTTCCCTGGATCCTCATATTCCTTGCTAATGCACTGGAGGCTGTAAATAATACATACAACAGATTGCATTAGAGGCGATTATCTCCTTATTGCATGCATAAGTCAAAAGGCATTATTAGTGCATTAGAGACTGAGGGAAAACAGTTCCAGATTGCAGTAGTCTCTTTGCCTAATGGCTGTCGTGATGGGGAATTTGAGAGCCAGAGACCAAACAAAACCATCTTCATAGCTTGTCTTGTGAATTGTCTTCCTTCGCATCATAGACATAAAAAAGGTAGTTATGGAACAAATAAATTTTTTTAATTCATGGAATTTTTATTAAATAGGGGAAGACTTAAAAAAGGTCTTCATGAAGGAATATTTAATTGATCCTGTGATCCTTCTAAAATCTGTGGTTATTTCTTTTTTAACCTAGGCAAGATAATTGTAAACAAACTAACGTTACAAGCTATATATGATTGTCTCAGCAATTTGTGTAGTCTGGAGAAGGGTTATATATTTTAATCCTTTATTGTATTTTCCATTGCTTCACCATGATAGACATTAAATAAAGCAGAATGGTTCTTCCATATAATTCTATCATATTGATAAATAACCAAAAGTGTTTTCCCCTTGATGACACATTTGTATGTAATCTACCAAATGTTAGTGGAATTGTTTTTCCTCCCAATAGATTCTTGACTAGAACACACTTTGACTTTGTCACAACAGAAGAATGATTAATTTTGGTCTTTATATAATCTATTTCTGCAGCCTTTTTGTCTCCTACAGCCTTCTAAATTACGTTCAGTATCTGGTTTTGGTGAACGTTTTCAATGATGAAACAAACTCAGTCTACCTTGGTGGGTAGTGTATGTTCTTTCCCTTCCCTTTGAGTGAGATCTGTCCAAACGTGCAGAGCACTGATTAAGTTTTCAGTTAAGATGATAGGATTTATAAAGGCACAGTTGATGACCTAGAAATCCATAGCCTCTGTACAAGCTAATTCCTAGCATTTATAAGAAAAGGCAAAATTTTGACTTAATAGGAACAAGATACTCCTTTTCTAAGTCTATTCTAAATTCTCACTGACACTTAAATGGACTTTGCCCCCTGGAACTTAATAGGGTCACAGTTCTGATTTTTTAAAAATAAACTTTTTATTTTAGGGGAGTTTTAGGCTTACAGAAAAGTTGCAAAGAAATTACAGAGTTCCCATATACTCCACACCCAGCTTCCCCCATTGTTAACATCTTATGTTCCTACGTATATTTGTCATAACTAATAAATCAATATTGATACATTATTTAACTAAAATCTAGCTCTGAAGTTTTAAAAACATGTTAGAGTGATAAGAAAATAATTTATATATAACCAATTAAATGTTCGTCTGTCGGTTTTAAAATAAAGACCAATTAGAACACTTTGGCAGCAAGAATATCATCCCATATCAATTCATTAGAAATGATTTTGTGATTCAATACAGGCAACTAAATAGTAGCATATAATAGATAAAAACAACTTTGTAGATGCTCTTGTATTGCAGTTCATTTCAATACCACATTTATTTAGCCTTGATCACTTCTAAATTCTCGAAGAAACGTTGTGTGTTTAGAAAACCTTGAACAAACAATTTCCTATTTGACTTTTGAAAAAAATTAAGCATTTTGTTGCAAGGTTAATTGTCTCAGTAGTGACAAAGAGGACCTACGATGTGTCAGACGTTTTGCAAGGTGCTTGACACAAATTATCTTTGATCCTACCAACAGCCCTGGAAAGTTGATGGCATTGTCTCTCTCTTAAAGGTGTGGAAATTATAACTCAGCAAGACAAAGCAATTATGTTATAAACCATCTCAAGTTTATAACAGGAGATTTAGTATTTACATCCTAACCCTGATTAGTAGAATGAAGTGGTTTGTCATTTTTTTGCATCATGTAAATAAAGAAGATTGGTCAAAATTGCCATTTTTAAAACTTAGGTTTTTTTAAATAGTGTCACCAGCAGGTTTTTATCAGGGAAGTGGTATAGATCCGGTTTAATAGCAAAGGCTACTATAAAGTTTGAGAAATAGTAGTGAAGTTTATGTCACAGACAGACTTTGCATCTTTTACAAAGAGATGTTTTTGATGGTTATTTATAATGAGGCTGAGAAATAAAAGTTATATCGAACTGAATGGTCCATTTAAGACATCTGAAAATTAACCTTATTATTACACTAGCATAGCTATGAATTGCCACTAGCCAAGACTTCTAAGTAAGGAAAAGTAGAAAATTTCCTCCTGGTTTAGTAATGCATGCGTGTGTGTGTGTGTGTGTGTGTGTGTGTGTGTGTGTGTTTGGGGCTCAGCTAGACTACTGGTCCCGAATTTCTTTTTTGATTAGGGAGTGACAAGATAAATACATCTGAAGGCATTGTGTATTATCCCTCTTTGTATTACTATAATTTCTCTAATTGTCCTAGCAGGAGTCCCTTGAATTTGGGGTCTCCAACAGGGTGCTATTGACTATTTTCAAGTACAGAGAACAACCCAGGTTTATCAAGGCTATTTTTAAAGTATGTCTTCATACTTTGAATAAAATGTTCAGAGAATGTTTTTATTCCTGCACAGTTTATTAAGTAAAAAAGTATGTCTTCATACTTTGAATAAAATGTTCAGAGAATGTTTTTGTTCCTGCACAGTTTATTAAGTAAAAAGTACATTTTTAAACCAAAGAATAAGCCAAGGTTAATTCTAAATGCATTTATCATGTGTCTAGTTGCTTTTGGTTTCAGAATTTTTTTCTCTTTATCACCAGATATATAGCTTGAGATTTCATCTGCCTAAAGAAACATGTTATCATTAAGTTAAGTTTTGATATATGGCAGAAATAACGTGACCAGTAACAAGTTTCTTTGTCTTCTGATATTACCCCATCCCTAGAGTTGGAAAAGCACACATATAGTATTAATATTTTTGATGACAGAAGTCATAATTTTATAAAGATCTTAATTTTCTTCCAAATAATATTTGAAGAATGTAGATGATTCTTAAAAGAACCCAAATGAATACTAGTATCAATCACTGGGTTGACTTCTGCAAAGGTAATATAAATGAGGGGTCACCCCAGGAATAGCTTAATCTACTAAGGATACAGTAATGAAAACTAGACAAAAAAAAATTGTCTCACTTCTGTACTAGTTGGGAAAGTGAGACAACAGACAATATAAGTAAGGAGATTCCATTCTATGTTAGATGATGGTAAATGCTATGGAGAGAAATAAAAGGGACTAGAGTTTGGGGGCAGGGGTTAAGATGAAGTCAGGGAGCCCTTAGTGAAGAGGAACAGTGGACAGAGGTTTCAAGGAGGAGAGGGAGGGAGTCTTGCAGATACAGCAGAGGAGAGCATCCAGATGGTAGTAAGCATGTGCAGAGGCCCTGAGACAATTGATGCAAAGGCCATGGAACAACAGGTTCAAAGACCCTGAGAATGGCACATGTTTGGAGGATTAAGACAAGACACGTGACCTTAAACATAGAAGGAACATAAAACATGTCTGATTAAAACACTAATATTAGGCTGCAAGATATTTGAAGTGTTTTTTCATACATTATAGTCTAATTCAATTATTTTATTCATTCTTTTCCCACAGGTAAAATGCTTGAATTTGACATGAATGTTAAAAAAATGGTTCACATACTGAAACCTGTGTGCTTCGTATGTAGGGTTCCATATCATTTCAAGCCTCTATTCTCCTTAGCTGTTCACAGTAATGCTTTAGAGGGTTGTAACTTTCTCTCCTAATTAGTTATGAATCGCTTTTGCTAGGAGTGTAATTGGTTGTGAAATTGCACTCTTTTTTTTAATTCTCTTCATGTTTTGTGGAGAAAAGCGTTCACCGATTCCTCTTCCCTCCTTTATTTTTGCTGTGTTGAATAGTTTCACCCAGAAGAGGAAGAGAAAATCCCTGAAAACACTGCATACGAAAGGTCAGTTGCTCTATTGCCAGCTCACTGATAAAAGCTCAGCGAGTAAATAGTACTTGAAGGCCAAATCTCCCCTGCAAAATAATCACTGATAATTGAAATACCAAACAAGTAAAATAGATGTCAGATTCTTTCAAAGAGTAACCTAATGGTGCCCTTTTCAATTAGGATACATCCTTTTTCTTATGAATCTAAAACCTAAGGTTTCATTCTCCAAAGGTCTTTGTCTTGAGCCTTGCCCTGCTGTGTAAATAAGCTTGTTTTTTTTTTTACTGTTCTCTCATGCTGGTGAAGGAGCTCTGGGGAGTGGAGACCCCCTTTCCAATCAGGTGTGAAGATAGAGCACACCCTGGCCCCTGCTTCTCAGACTGCTATACAGGAGAACTAGTGGCCGTGTTCTATGTGAATATCACAGGACCAAGCAGGGCACACACCAAACAGTACAGTCAGTTCTGAAAGTGCCACCCTGCTCATTTCAATCTCTGTAATGATTGGCCTTGGATTTAGAAGCCTGAAAGTGAATTATCCTGTTGGGTTCAGATGAGTGCAATTAACCGGCAATTTAAACATTTAAGTGGATATGAACTTGGACTGGAGTATATCCAATGTGCAAACTAATTGAAGCCATTTATCTAGCAGGTACTAAAATCATGCTTGAAAATGGAAACACACATTCCTATAAATTTTTATGAAATAGCCCTTGTTCAGACTAGAAGGGGCTAGACCTCATAGAACTTCTGGTTAAACGCTAAGACATTTGCTTTTGTTGGATGCAAAATTTATCAGCTATAAAATCAGAATAGTGGATTGGGACATCATCTCAACTTTTAGTAAATAAACCATTTAGCAAATTGGGAGATATTGTCATCACTTATCTGACAAGGTGAAGTTCATGTGATGTTGGCAATGTTCTTGGTGATCTTTCAAACTGGGTACTCAACTTGTTATATAGCTGGCACTTGGGGAATATAAAAAAAAAAAAAAAATCTGTCAGACTTCTTCCCGAAACAGCACCTTGGAAGATAAGACCTATTCTGAAAGAGATTAAACAGTAATTAATTATCACTATAAACTAGAAATAGTACTTAAGTGCCAAAGGTAGAAAATATAACTTTGAGTCCTAAGGAGGGACAGATTACGGCAGACTGACAATTCCTAGAAATTCCTCTCTCCAGAGATGAGGCTTAACTCATGGAATGTCAAAGGTAGAACAGAACACAGAGATCACAGGATTCAGCTTCTTATTTCTCAGAATTACACAGATCTGTAAAGCCACAAATTATTGGGCCCAACTGCAGCTAAGATCTCCTAAGCTCTAGACAAAGTAAGTCCTTCCTCTTTTCTTTTGCTCGATCATGGATTCATTGGGCAAGCATTTTGAGTGTACGTGTGTGTGTTCCAGGCGCCACTCTCGTCATTGGCAACCAAGCTGTAGGCAAAATTCACACAATCCATTGACATCATGGAAATCGCATTCTGGTAGATGACATACACCCAGTGACTGTGATTTTTTAAAATAATTTTTCTTAGTGGCAACAGAGCAACAGGGTCAGTGAGCGGGTAAGATAGTCAAGAGATTTTGAAGAGTTGTCATGTGCACAGATAACTAAATTATAAAGAGCTAGCTGTGGGTGGAAAAACATTGCCAGCAGAGGGAACACACAGATCAAAAGCTCTGACGAAGAAAAGCTTGAGGGAATGGAGAAAACAGCAAGGAGGACAGATCAGCTGTTGCAGAGTGAAAAAAGGGGAGCGTGATGGAAGGTATGAGTAGATGATCTGTATCGACACTGCAAGAATGAGTAGGATTTGGAGACAGATGTGTGAGGGGAGATGGCATTCAGAGAACAATTCTCTGAACAAAGGCATGGAGTTAGGAATTGGGCGTTGCTCTGTGACTACCCACTGTCCTTCTCTTGATATAAGTTGATATCTCAATTTGGGAAAGAACATCCCATTGTGGGAAAAAAAAATTAGTGTATAGGCAACTTGAAGAAAGGGTCTTATAAATCAGATTCACTCCAACTTCATTTTTAAATTTGTCTCTATGGAGTAAAATTTGCCAGTTTGTCCATTTTTTGAACATATATGCCTCTCCCTCCTTACTTTACGTATGAAGACATTCATCAGGCTGATGGTTTGGGTTGCAGAGTAGAGCCACTTCTTTAGGCTCACACTTGCAGCACCAAAAGCAAAAGCAAGCCACCTGGGACCCCTGTGTGAGGTGGACAAACCTGCTTTTCCTGTCTGTGCCCATCTGCCTCCTCGGCACTTTTCTGAGTAAGCAAGGGATGATTTCCAGGAAGCACTTACATCATCAGGTTAAATTCTGTAATCAGAGCATTTAGGGGAGACCACATTACCCAGGGGGATTTTACTTGGCGAGGTACATCTCCTGAAGGAGGAACTAGGTTTTGCATTACAAGATTCAGCTAGATGTGGTGCAAAATGCCATTAACTGATTCTTTTTAAAAAGTACCATGCTGGCATCTTAAAGCCTTTCATTTGAAGCTTTTTCAGGACTGGCAAATACTAGACCCTATGTTTGATGGAGAAACGGCTTTTGGGCTACCCGTCTTGCCTTTCAGCTTGGTAGCAACATTGTTGCAGAATCTTCTTCCCCCTTCATGGAAAAATGACAAGCCCTGCTAATCTGGAAAGGGAATGTATGATTCACTTGAGAAGTAGAGTTGTGTTTTGTCCCCCCAAGAGGGGATAAAAAAACTACTTCACTAAAGTTGGAAAGTAGACTTAAGTATTTTCATTTCTTCCTTTTGATGAACAATCTTCACCCTCTTGTGGGTAATCAGAGTATTATCCTAATTAGTGGAACACAGATCACAGTTTATTTGCAGCTTTTTCTGATTCAAATGTGTGTATGTGTACAAAAATGCCTTCCTTAATTTGCTGGAAGAGGATCCCCTGACTCACTGTCTCCTAGTTGTTTGTAGAACACAATAGAAACCATTTTAATCCTATTTCCTCATATTCCTTCAACTGTAAACTTAGCTTGCACGATTGTTGACTTTTCTGTTAGAAAATAAAGAGTCTTTATGTTTCAGTAACTTTAAAACAAGTATTGAATGGCAAAAGTTCACTTCAAAATGTCCAGCAAGGGCTTCCCTGGTGGCGCAGTGGTTAAGAGTCCGCCTGCCTATGCAGGGGACACAGGTTCGTGCCCCGGTCCGGGAAGATCCCACAGGCCGTGGAGCGGCTGGGCCCGTGAGCCATGGCCGCTGAGCCTGCGCGTCCGGAGCCTGTGCTCCGCAGCGGGAGAGGCCACAACAGTGAGAGGCCCGCGTACCAAAAAAAAAGAAAAGAAAAAAAAAAAGTCCAGCAAATGATTTTCACTTTAGTTCCTTCCTTCCCCCAATATAAAACAATGCCCAGAGCACTGTAAGCATTCTTAGCATCCTTGCTTCCTGGCTGTCCTCTCCTACGCTCCATCGGCTGCAAGGAAAATGAAGATTGCAGGAAGCTAGCATATCTGGTAATCACGAAACTCTGGGTCACCTTGTAATAATCAGGGATGGTTTGGAGTCGGACATGGTGCCAATATTGTTGTCAAGGGTTAAATTAGCAAGGTGTGGTCAGGAAGTCATGGCTGCAGGATAGGAAGGTGGTGATGGTGGGTGTGTGCTGGGCTGACTAGACTATGCCAGGTGAAGATCTGCAGGCAAGGAGATAAAATCGTGTAATTCAGAAACCATTTACAATATCGCAAGACTTTCCAATGTTTAACAAGTGCCAGTGCTGTGCCTAATTCCTATATACTTAGCAGAGTGTTAATTTTATATTGAACTTTCTTCTTGTTCAAACCCGTACGTGTTTTGTGTCAGGAGTTAACCAAATACTTGGAAAGCACAACCACTTGCTGTTGGCTAAGACTGGAAGACGGTTGGGGCTGAAAGCCAAAGTGAAGTGGTATTTTCGCGGGCAAAATTAAAAAAACTTGCTTCTCTAGGATGGCTTCTTACAAATGGGTGTGTTTGAGATGCTCTGTCTTACCTTTCTAAGGCAGCAAACTATAGAGAAAAGATGGTCCACTTGAGAGTATTTGTTGAACGCATGAATGACAAAGCTATTTTGCCTTCTGTGCCAGGCTAGATGATGAACCATAACACTACAGTAGTAATATCTGCCCTTTGAAAATACTATCTGTTCACTGGACACTGGGTTGAGTGCTTTACATATACTTAATATAATTTAAACTCATTTAATTTGAATCACAATGCATGAGGCAGGTGCTGTTATTTAAGATGAGAAAACCTAGATCAAGAAGTATCACCAGTTGCCAGTAACTCAGCTAGTAAATGGAGGGTTCAAGTTTCATACCAAAGCATTTTGAGCTTCAGAAATCAACCAAAATTACAGTCACATAGCCTTGGGCAAACCATGTAATTTCTCTGCATTTGTTTCTTTAGCTACTATTAAAAACAAAAACAAAAACACAGTCCCTGATGGGGCTGTTTTATTAAATAAGACAATGCATACACATGCTGACAGCTCTGTACAGCACATAGTAATCTAGTGCTACGAGCTAGTATGGGGTATGTAGCTTCTCTATTTGGCTACTTATCTGAAGCTCTGATTTTTCTAGAGCATTTTGATGTTCCCTTTAATAGATGAATTTGAATCTGATAAGATGACGTGATCACTAAGACTCTAATCCTGATATGATGGCCCAGACTGGAATACATATGCTCTAAGAGTATGTGGTGTACAGGGGGTATAATGGTATGTGTATATACATACGTGTGTGTGTGTGTGTGTGTGTGTGTGTGTGTATTGTTGTGGGCACCAAATTACATACTTAAACCATTGTTACTTTGATTTGTTGAAGTTTCTCTTAAGTTTCTATTTTATAAGGCTTTTGGGGAAAAAAAAATCCTTGATTATCCTGAAAATAGACTGTGATATGATCATCCTTTGAAAATTGATGTATGGGATGTACAAATGGAGTCAGACAAAAGAAATGAGATCACTTCTTTTTAAAATCATTCTACTTTTGTCATCTTTTACACCAGCTATTCTACAGTCCCTATCTGGTTTTGAGGTTAGGTAGAGTCTTCATAGGAAGTTGAACCCACCAAACTTGGATCCCTCAGCTTTGCAAAGTTGCGTACACATTTCTACTTGTGATATAATCTATGTATAAATATATTTATAACTCAGATTATGTCACTAATATTTCCTAGTACAAGTTCTGGGCTGACACTTGCCTGAGTTTGAACCTGGCTCCACTACTTACAGTGTGAATGTGGCTCCACCTAAGAGCATGTACTCTTAGGCAAGTTATTTATATTCTCTGCCCTTGATTTGCCCACCTGTAAAATGGAGATTAGTCTCCTAAATAATTAAGGTTATTATTGAAGATTAGAACTTATGTGCCTGACATGTAACAATCCTCAGTTAATATTAGCTGATATTTATAATTATTATAAAAATCATTATTATCCTTATTCTAATTTTTAGAAAATATGAAGTTTATTGCAAAGAACACAATTCATAGACAAAGAAATCCTATATATAATCTCTGAAGTATGTGACTATCTCAAAATTATGATTTTCTCATCAATAAAGTAAGAATAATTATACTTGTCCTGACTACTCATTGGATTGTTTTGAGAATCTAATGAGATGCCATTGGTGAAGGGGGTGTGAAAATTCCCAAATGCTATGTAAACATAAAGTCATTTCAGTGTTCTATCAAAGAATGAGCCTAGAAGAAAGACAGGAGGAATGTTTCATATGAAGAAGGGACGGTCTACTTTAAGAGAAATAGAAGGATATTTTCATGAGGTCTTGGATGTAGGAAAGAAGAAATGTGGGACTCATGTTAAACATGAGATAATATCAAAAAACATGACCAATGAAGTCTTATGGTGTAGTGGTTAAGAGCATGGTCTTTGGAGAAGGACTTTGGGAATCAAAAAAGGATTACCATATTGAGATGGGAGATTTCTGTTTACAACCACTTAGGGAATATAAAATGTTTTTTTATAAGCAAGCATGGTTAAGATAATAAAGATGATTTTAGTGGGGGAGGGTTTCTTATTTTCTATACAGCAGATCTGGAATTTGGTACTTTGTCTGGTACTTTGTCTAATCAGATGAAGTATGTCATGTATATTACCATGGAGCTTTCAACTTTCAGAGAGATGTGCAAATCAGCCTGGCATATACTGAAAGCCTTGCAGAAACTGCAGGCATAAAACTTCATATCTGCTTACTGAAAGCAGAAGATATACTTAAGGGAGTGGTGGGTGTGGGGTAGTGGGGAGGGGAGAGAGAGAGAGAAAGAGAGAAAAATAACATCAAAGTTGAATATTTGGTTTTTTTCTAGCAACAGAGAAAGCAGTATAAAGCAATTGGGGATTGTCACAATCGAGCACACAAAATTAATTTTTTTTCAGAAAGCAATTTTCTATATTGACGGTTTCCATTTTTACTTTTGAAAATTTCTGAGTAAAGGCTGTTCCTTTTAATGTTTCCTGACCGTCCTTCCAAACTTAAAATCTGAGCTGTCAGAAACCATTAATTGCAGCCATATACTGTACTTTGTGATATTTTGCATTTATACTGAGTCTTTCAATCACTAACAGAAATCTATTAGCGTGCTTTAAGGATCATTCTTGTATAATAACAAAAGGAAATCATAATTTAAAACTAGGTGGCTTTCCGTATTTTACAGAGTGCACTGGGGAAACTTAATAAACATAAAAGAATGGGATTCCTGGGTATAGGTCTAGGAAGTATGTTGGAATCAGGGAATTATAAAATGTGTTACTGAAAGGTACCTTCAGTGTTATCCAGGGCAACATCCCCATTTACAGATGAGAAAATGGAGCCACACAGTGGACTGCATCAGTGGTTCTCAAAGTGTGGTTTCTACAGCATCAGTATCACCTAGAAACACATTAGAAATGCTTGTTCTTGGATCCTACACTCTAGACCTACTGAAACCCTGGGGATGGAGCATAGCAATCTGTTTTAAGAAGCCCTTCAGCTGACTCTTATGTGCACTGTAGCTTGAGAACCACTGGACTAGATTTTAATTATTCTAGCGCCTATCCCAGTATGTTTCCCATTGCAACATGCTGCTTTCTTCATTTCGCTCTATCATTCTTTCTTTTTGAAATTAAGGGGAAGAGGACATTGTAAACTCAACTGTGTACACAAGTACCAAGCACGGTGGGAAAACGGAGAATACTGTTTTGCAATACACATCTTAAGACATCTTTGCATGACTTGAGAATTTTAGACAAAAGTGGTATTCTTAAGACTTTAACAATGCAGATAATTATCTAATTCCCCTAATTTAAAGAACTCTGATTCTCCTAGAATCTGTAGGAGGTATTTAGGGCTATTACTCTAGTGTCATACTATTTAGAAAGAGCTCTAACATCTTGATTAAATGAGTCAGCCCTACATCCCTTCACCTGTCTTGCAACCAGATTAATAAACAACAGCAAAGAATGATAAACAGAGCCTTTACATTTCTTTCCCCTACCTTGCAAAATACAGTCTCAACTACACTGTAAACTTATGTATATTGCTCTGAATTCTTAATGCATGTTTTAGAATGCTGAATATAGAACAAATAAGAATTCATACATATTGCATTTAATCACTGAAAGGAGATTGACATTATTGAACTCTGAATAATATGTAAATTGTCCTCTTGATTGGCTCAAATTGGTTTACTTAGATTCATTATAATTCCCCCATAAAATAATTGTAATGGTTCTTTCGCAAACAAGTCAGGTGCATGTTTTTCATCAGTGGCTGTGAGAAGACTCATTGAGAATCTTCTATTGGAGACAGAAGCCAATTTTCCATGAAGCTAAGAGAACAAACTCAGAGCTCCTGGTTTGCATAGGCGCTCCCAAAACCCAGTATCTAATTTCGGACTTGTAATTTTGTATTCTTTTACTGAAAGACTGTCCCACACATTGTATGAGCTTTAGATCCCACAAAACCTAGATCCTTTTTGGCTAGGGAGCGTTAGGTCCTCTGTCAGTGGGCAGAAGTACTTTACATGTTGAACTGGGTAAAAGCCTTTCCATTTAAGCTCAGTGAACACTGAATCAAAATGACTCCCCGTGTCAGTTTGAAAGCAGATAGAAATTGTTTCTGTGTAAGTGCCTTGACAGTAGCTACTTGGCTTTAGATTAGCATTAGGCTGTGTTGTCAGTCACTTCTTTAGCATTTTAGATTTCCTTTCTCTTGAATAGCAATAGACAAGAAGCACTTTGCAGCTTGCTGGGATATTGAGCAGTGGAGTGTGTATTCATACACTTATAAATGCAAGTCTCTAAATGCTTTCAAAGGAAGGGCAACTTTTGGTCAATTCTGACCCAAGGAATTCAAAAACGCTTCTTAGTTTAAAAATCTAAAGAGAAAACACGTTGATTCATTCCTGAAGTCAATGCCAAATGCTTACTGAATGGGTATTTCTTTGATTTGTTTGTGTGGCTTATATCTCTGATGTCTTGAAATTACAGCATGATTTACATCTTCATTTTAGTGAAAGGATAGCTTTTTCCATCACTGAAGGAGACAAAAAAGTGCTTCAATTGTAAATATGACCCAGTTTAATTAGGGTCAGATGTTATAACTAATTTCAGAATTCCCAATGGGAGGGCACAGGATTACTCTGGTCTTTTTCGGTTGGCATTTTACAAGTTGAAATGTTGCCAGCAATGCTTTTAAATCATTCACTGCTATAGAAGGGGAGTTATAAGCAGAAACAAACCACGTAGCATCTCTAAATAATAGCAGCAGCAATGGTGACACTCAACATTCTAATAGACTCTGTATGTGTCAACGTAAGGGCCTTCAGACTCATTTGGTTTATGGCTTTAGACTCATCACCTCTTCCCTCAGCTTTATTGTTAATGAGTTATCATCTTATCCAAGTTAATTAATCTCTCCGGGCCTCAATTTCTTTGTGTGTTCAACTTGTAGGATGGTGCCTGGTACATAGCCAATAATAAATATTAAAAGTATACCAAACAGACTTTATAGCATTCTCAGTGAAGAAATCTGAAGCTCATTTTGAGCACGTTTTTTTTTTTTTTTTTTGCGGTAAGCAGGCCTCTCACTGTTGTGGCTTCTCCCGTTGTGGAGCACAGGCTCCGGACGCGCAGGCCCAGCGGCCATGGCTCACGGGCCCAGCCGCTCCGCAGCACGTGGGATCTTCCCAGACCGGGGCACGAACCTGTGTCCCCTGCATCGGCAGGCGGACTCTCAACCACTGCGCCACCAGGGAAGCCCCTGAAGCTCATTTTGGATGCATGAGATCACATGGGCGGGCGCGGGGTGGAGTGGGGGGATCTAGGTTGAAAACGAAGGTGCCTCTCTTGCCTATTCTTGTCTACATTTGGGCAACCAAAGAATAAAGATTAGTGCTACAGGGAATTGACTTTATGAGGGGAGTAAATGGTGAGGTCAGGAGGGACAACTAACCGCCATACTCTTTCTCTGATTTCTTGGTAACATTGCGGATGCTATAGTCACTGCCAAGGACTAGGTTGTATTCTGTCTTGACGCTTTAGTTTAAAAGCTGGTAGGGACTTCCCTGGCTGTCCAGTGGTTAAAACTACATGCTTCCAGTGTAGGAGGCAGGAGTGCCATCCCTGATCGGGGAACTAAGATCCCACATGATGCAGCCAAAAAAAAAAAAAAAAAAAAGCTGGTGCCTCCTTGCCTTTCCCGACATTCATGGCTAAGAGTGACAGCAGTGGATCCTCAAAGGAGCACTGTATACAGTGACACATGCAATACTGAGAAAGTAAGCTGAATTCCAGAAGTTTATTAAAATATTTTTAAAAAAAGAACTTTTGCGGAGTGTCCAATGACTGTGGAACCAACAAAAATGTTTGCTTTTTATCAAAGTGACAAGAGGATCACAATTTAAAGTACTGTACTTCTCCTGGCCTTCTCTCTGCATTTTTATTTACTCTCATTCACTTTGCAGTTAGCCTTTTGGTTAGGTCTCTTCAGCAAGTAATAGTCTAGCATAAGGTCCAAATAAGGTCAACACTACACAAGGACAGAGTCAACAATCTGTAGTGTGATCTGTGGCTCCGCTGATGTTTTGTTATTGTTTGTAATTGCCCAATAGCTTGTTACCATAAATGATATCGTTACCATAGGGATCACTACTTGGACTGAGATATTCTTTCCAGACTACCACAGAAAACTATTTTATATTTGTCCTGGGTGGTCTAACTTTAACTTGGTCAATGGGAAGATTTGAATTCTTTTTTTTTCCGGAGATGTATATAACTCATTGGAATTAGTCCCATTTATCTTTGGCTATCAGGAAAACTCTGGTAAAGTGAATATATCAAAACTATATTGGATTATAATCAGCAAGCACATTCACATGTGTGTAACTCTTCACTTTTCCTATGTGAGGCCACCTAGGGCCGCATAATTCTCAACCCAGGACTGTTCAACTCCTAAGGAGCTGTACAACTTTGAAAGTGGAGGAATTTCACAGACCAATAATATATCAGTTCTAATATACTAACACTAGTCAAAAAAATAATGTTTAAACAGATATGTTGAAATTTTAGAGGGTCAATGATGCAAATAATCTAATTTTTCATTAAAATTGTGTGAGTAAAACAATTTAAAGATAGATTATTTTAAAATAGTAGATTCCATCGTTATGAAAATAATATAATAAAGAAGAATATAAACATAAAAAATATATATTTATTTAGGTGTTGCTATGTGCCTGGTGTTCAGCTAAAATTTTACATCATGATGTGTAGGTATTGCTATTTCCATATTACTGAAAAGAAAATAGTGTCCTCAAGAGGCTAAGTAACTTGCTCGTAGTCAAAACTTTTTTAAGTAGTGAAGTTGAAAATTGAACTTAGGCACTGAAATTTGAACTTCAGAACTGTAATTCTCAATCACTATACTTTATAAATTCATCCTAAGTTCATAACTCCCCGTAAACAGCCTTCAAGACATTATGAATATCTGTGCACATGTACATATATATTGGTACAAAATTTTATGTAAATAAGATCTTAATGTAGGTTGTTATGTAAACTACCTTTTGTTCAACAATGTGTCGTGGGCCTCTTCCTGTATAAAAAAAGGATAGAAGTACATAATTTTAAGGGCTAGATAATACTACAATTCTATATTCAAAAAATAGACGGGTCCTATGATGAATATGTGTTATATCCTCTTTTATAGGTAGATATAGATTCTCTAGAACATCCTTTTCCGCATCCCTTTATATACTGATGAGATATTTTTTAAGGGTCAATCCTAATAGGATTTCTGGAGCAAAAGCTATATGTATTTTATATTTTGGTGCATATTTCTAGCAATCAAACAGAAAGGTTGAGCAAATTTATCTTCCCACTAATGATATGGGAGCAATATCCCACTCCTAAATGTTCTTTCAAAATTAAGTTATATCAGTATTTTTTAAACTTGGCCAATACGATTGGGATTGCTGAGGTGGGAGTTATTTTCATATTTATTGTCATTTGTGTCTGGGGAATTGATAAATTTATATTTTTAAGCAGATTCATGATCAGAATGAATGGTTTTACAAACTTTTGGAATCCTATGGTATTAGCAAATTTTATAATACCTTTCTTTTATATTTACATTGCTCACTTTAAAATCCAATGCCTTTTAAAAAAACAGAAATATCATACTTGAATCCTGTAAAGTTTGCTCCCAAAACCAAATTTAAGATAATCTCTTAAAGTTTCCGAGATGGCGTTAAAATGTTATAGGACTATATGGTTTTACATTGCTGTAAAATTCACTTTATCAAAAAGCCTTTCCTGGAAGATTTTTTAATATAATATAAATTGTTTCCTATATTTTGCAGATTGTTTCCCATAAAATAATAAATGCCAAATGTGTTAGTAGTGTACTCTTTCTTTCGTTATATGCATCAATTTGTAGACCTAAGTGACTAAAAAAACAAAACAAAGCAAAACTTTTCCCACGTGATATTATCCTTACAAGCAATACCTTGCTAGTGTTTCCAGTTAAATCACCTACATTATTTTATCATTCTTAAGTAGCACTAATTTTGTTTGGTCTTCCTGCAATTATGTGTATTTGTGTGTGTGTGTGTGTGTGTGTGTGCATGCACGTGCACGTATGTGATGGAAACCGTTAAGTGTGATACTCTATTGAAATGCTGACAGGTAAAAGGAAATAAGCACATTATTGAACTTTCATCATGATGGAGGATATAGATAAGTAGTTTTGAATTTTTCCATTTCTATCACTCTTACCACTTATGAATTGATTTTGTGGGTGTGTCAGGTTTTATGAAACAAGATATTTAGCACATTAAACCATCCTATAAACAAAAATATCCAAAACCTGACATAATGGAGTTTGTTTCTTTTAGTTTTGATTACTTGTGTTTCTTCTGGTTCCGTATGTTGTTCGCATTTGCCTAGTCTACGTTTTATTTTTGGTTTGTTGCTTAGTTCCTTTCCTGTGTATTTCCATGCTTCCTGGGATATCTTTCAATATATTCAGTTGACATCCAGATTTTTCTACCTTGGTTTGTTAATGGAGATACTAAATCACTTGGAAATATTTTCTGTGACAGGCCACACTGAAATGGGCAGATTTGGTATATATCTTAGGAGTCTTCTATCAGTTTCATCTTCAAGATATAAAAGTAGTCCAGAGGCTTATAAGTTATAATCTATAGAAAGTTGTTAAAACAGTGACACAGTATCCTTCATCCGTATTCTTGTCTCTAGATGTTTCTGTCAAATTTCATGATAGATCCTAATAGATAAATTCAAGCATAATTCACTTCTATTATTGGTAAGTGTCAATGCTACAGTAATCGCTTTTTCTACTTCTTTACTCCGCAGTCTTACCTTCAACTGACCAGGTTAGTAACCTGAATTTTTTAATGTGGTCATTGGTTTCAGAAACTCTGTTTTTACGCTTAGGAATTCACACTTAAAATTCCATTTACCATATTTAACTCAGTTCCATTTACCATTCCATTTACCATTTCCCATATTTAACTCAGTTTTGTGTTGAGACTTTGTATTAATTTTGTATTTGTATTAATTTTGCCCATGTGTTACCATTTAGCTATTTTTCTAGAAGAGTTTGGGATAAGTTCAATTGATTTTTTTCCATAATAGATTTCTTAGGGGTAGTTTTTCAGAATGCACATATACTTAATGTAATGCACATAGATAAGGTAAAGTATGACGTCTTTTTCAGCCTATGTATAAACAATTATTTCTGATTATATAAACATTGACATCAGTATTTTACTTCATCATTGATTTTTGTGGTACTGTTACAGTAAGAAGAATAAAATTTCAGAAAGAATAACATACTACTACAATACCTAAAAAAGAACACATCTGTTAAAAAAATGTTATATCTTAATTATATTCATTGATTTTTATTTGTAATGCTACTAGATCTGGAATGTAAAGTCACAAATGGGAGAGAAAGTCACCATAGCATTTTGATTAGATTTCATTAATAGTATGAAATTATGAAAATATTATAGTCTATTAGCCATACCAGGAAACTTGCCTGTTGTTAACTGCTTCAAGAGTAGAAACTTGCTAACACGTGGTACTATTTGACTTTGTTGACAATATGATGAGTTTGAAATGGTATCACCCTATGCTTTTAATTTTCATGTTTCTGAATTTAAAATCCAAATTTTATTTTTTTTGTTTTGAAATTTTTACAAACATTAGGTTTTTATACCATTCCTCATCCTTGAAAATGCCTTTTTATTTTTATTTTTTTGCGGTACGCAGGCCTCTCACTGTTGTGGCCTCTCCCGTTGCAGAGCACAGGCTCCAGATGTGCAGGCTCAGCGGCCATGGCTCACGGGCCCAGCCGCTCCGCGGCATGTGGGATCTTCCCAGACCGGGGCACGAACCCGTGTCCCCTGCATCGGCAGGCGGCCTCTCAACCACTGCGCCACCAGGGAAGCCGAAAATGCCATTTTTATAGAGAATTGAACTTTTGTCCAACACTTACCTACATTATTTTAATAGATTTAAACAACATTTGTTTCTTTCATAAGAAAAAAGAAAAGACTAATTTTAGGGCTCAGTATTTCCCTTTAAGAATAGGCAGTTATAGTCTCTTTATATATTTTAAGACTATGCTTTTTCTAAATTACCTCACTGTAAACAGAAGGATTCATGTATTTGGCTTTTTAAAATTATTGCATTTGAAGAGATGCACCACCGAGTAAAATGAAAGGATTAGATCATCACCTGCTTAACACGAAGGGCAGAGTGTCTTACTTCTTTAGTATTTCATACTGTATCTGTTTCATTTTACACCCCCCCGATTAAAAATACATACATATTTCAGAAGAATAAGCTAGTCTTACCTTTGAAATTGCCCACAAAATCACTGTGTTTAGAATTTGGAACACGTATTTCCCAAGAAGCAATACTCTGAAATTTAGAGATTTAAGTAGTGATTAAGTGTTCAGAAAAGTTCTTACGTGAATGCAACTGAAAAATGAATTGGGTTGGCTGGAAAAATCTGATCACTAGTCTATAATCTCCTTTTCTCTGAGAAAATGCGTTCCATACCCCTTTCTTGCTATAAGGACCCTCAAGAGAGTTCACCTGTGACCTCTGCAGTGGTGACCAGCTGCTTGTAAATATGAGTGAGCCGTAGACAAAGAAGGCCCCATGGGTAATTTGCTGGGAATTCCCTGGGATCTTACCATTTTTAGTTCATAAAATTAGAAATCTGAACACTTTCCCATTTAGTTTTGAGATTATTTGCATAAAGTTAATTAGGATCACACCTTTTAGTTTTTGCATATTTTGACCCCATTTCAACCTGTAACGTAATTATGTAGCTGGCAAGATTTGTGTTCAGTTGAAGATATAGTTGCTTTTCAGTTTACATAGCGGTATATCCAATTGTCATATGCAAAATATTTTTATAGATAAAATTATGTTTCTATATAGGGGAGTACATCGATGATATCTCAGCTGTGAGCATTTTGTAATTTGAACATATGTAAATTCAGGTTTTCATTCTTTCAAATATGAGTGGGAAAGAGGGCCAGAAGAATAGAATAGTAAAAAAAGGCATGGATTTTAAAATCAGACAGAGTTCATTCAAATTCCAGCTCAAAGTTATGGATGTAGTCAAATTTCTTAACTTTTCCGAGCCTTGATTCTTTATCTGTGAAATACTAGTAATACTTCAAAGGAGTATTTACCATGTCAATCTTGAATTCTCTTTAACCTCTCTCTTCATCTGTCACCATCCCATTAAATGGAAGCATAATCTGCTCTATTGTTCGGACCAAAACCACAGAATCATCCTTGATTCCTCGTTTTTTCTCTCAACACAGGAAACCCCGTCTACCAAATATAACCTCAACGCATTCACTTTTCTCTGCCTACTCTTGGACGTTCTATCCAAACTACCATCTTCTGTACCTACACTGCTGACTAGTGCTCCCTCAATTCTGTCTTCACGTAGTAGTTGGAGAAATCTTTTTTAAATAACATTAATCAGGTACTACAGTCCTTAATCCCTGCTTAAAGCCCTTTTAGTCATTTCATTCAGACTGAAATCCCTGCAGTGACCCCATGAGTTTCAGTGTTATCTGTCCCTCCCCACCACTTAATGCTCCATTATTCTACTCCTCCCCTTCCTTATTCTTGTTTTTATTCCTTGCCTCAAGGCTTTTGCAGAAAATATTTTCACCACCTGGAATGGTCTTTCTTGGTCTTCTCATGGTTAGCTTCTCAGTGTTCATTTCTGAGTTTAATTATCTTGGCCTCAAAGAGGTTTTCCTTGGGCTTCCCTGGTGGCGCAGTGGTTGAGAGTCCGCCTGCCGATGCAGGGGACACGGGTTCGTGCCCCGGTCCGGGAAGATCCCACGTGCTGCGGAGTGGCTGGGCCCGTGAGCCATGGCCGCTGAGCCTGCGCGTCCGGAGCCTGTGCTCCGCAACGGGAGAGGCCGCAACAGTGAGAGGCCTGCGTACCGCAAAAAAAAGAAAACCAGGTCTTCCTTAACCATCCTATATAAAGTACACTTGGCCCTAACAAAGTTACTCTTTAACATATCATCCTCTCTCACTTTCCTTGTAGCACTTATTAAGAAAATTATTAATTGTCAATTTCAAGCAGCATCACCAGTTACCGATTGAATCGGGCCCTGCTACTCGCCACTTACAAAATCAATTACATACTCACCAATAGTAGAAGAAAAAAGTGCCTTTCACCAGAATGCCGGCAATCTGAGGAGATGGTGGACTCAGCGTTCCCCAAAAACCACCGCCAAAGATTCTGCTTGACCATGAAAGTGTTAAAGGGAAACAGAGGAGTAATCTCAGTTAATCACTGAGATAGGGGGTCAGAGTCGTCACCATCCCCCACCTGCGTGCAGGCTCCCAGACTCCTTGTGATCTTCCTCCAGATATTATCTCGTTCACACAGTTTGGTCAGTTTGTTTGGGAGATTACTGAAGGGGAAGCTAGGGAAGAGATCTGGTCATCTGCGAATTACTTATTCTTCATTTATACTTCTTTGATCTATGGAAAGAACGGACAAGTTAGGCAAGGTATTGTGTGATCAAAAGATTTGAAAGGTGTGCTAGGGCTGGAAATGAGTAGAGCATGGGGGTGTCTGGTTTAAAAGTTAGTTGCAACATAGCTTTGCTAAAGTGACAAAGAAAGGGACTTTCTGCTGCGGGCGGTTTCCCACAAGGAGCTGCTTACACACCTGCCCAGTAAAAATGAGAAAATAAGTACCATGAAGACAGGGATTTAGTCAGTCTTATTCATGCTATATCTGCAACACCTGGTACAGTCCTTGGCCATTATTAGGTGCTCACTATGTAATTGTGAAAATCACTGATGGCTGCTGCTAGTAATTTTCCATAAATATGTGTGTGTGTGTGTGTGTGTGCGTGTGCGCGCGCGTGCTCTTGAGCAACTGTGCTAATTGTTATGGAGAATACAAAGTTGATCAGTGATAATCTTCTGGCACAAAAGAGGGGCTAAAATGTGTGCTCCAAATAAACTTACAAGTAGAAGATAAAACAGGGTAGGGGATAGGGCTTCCCTGGTGGCCCAGTGGTTGAGAGTCTGCCTGCCGATGCAGGGGATACGGGTTCGTGCCCCGGTCCGGGAAGATCCCACATGCCGCGGAGCGGCTGGGCCCGTGGAGCCATGGCCACTGAGCCTGCGCATTCAGAACCTGTGCCCTGCAACGGGAGAGGCCACAACAGTGAGAAAACAGGGTAGGGGATAATAAAACTGTTTTTTCTTTAAGTGGAATGTACTACACAGAGTATGCCATTTACCCTGGTCTTCAATGGCATAAAATTTCATGAGCAATTGTCAAGTTAATTTTGAAGCGATTACTGGAACAGTGCTAATTGAGGCAGAAAATAGTTTTAATGTGAGTAGGCTGAATTATTCCTCAGGTGCCCTTAAGATTTGCATATAATACTATAATGGAGCATACGTAAAGTCAGTTTTGCAGTGAAACTTTCATGTTTTATAGAATTAATTCACAATATTTAAAAGTGTGGCATATTGTATAACATTTACGGAAACGTTTCCTCACTCTCTGTTTGTGATGAGAATTCTGTTTAAAGCTTTGCAAATCTCTTGATGGGATATAAATGATATTGGAGTAAGAACTGAAATTCCATGGAGCACGTGTCCCTCACTCTAGCACTTAATCAGACATTTGTAGTCAAATTACTTTCATTTCCTTTTTTTTCCCACTCTGAAGTAACATTTTCCAGGTATTTTGGGGAATTAATTAGTTTCCATTAATTTATTTTCATTATGGCTTTAATAACTCTACTGAATCTCAGAGTAACTCATAATGGTGTGGACCTTGTTTGCCAAATGCAATAAATATCCTTGGTTTGAATGGAATTCTTCTGTTGATGTCAGTCAGTTAACTAAAACTGTTCTTAAATGCCTACCTTATAAGCTACTTTGTGCCCAGAGCACTGTAGGGACTCCAGGAGTAGACAACTAGGTTACTACATTAAACAACTTTACAATATAGTTTGGTAGAAAAGACTAACTATAAGACCATCTAAAATGAATGCAAAATATAATAAATCTTCCACAATATGTAGTATGAATAATAAGTGATAGGAAATGTCTTAGGGCAATTGATGAAGTTCAACAGAGCTCCATTTTCATTGTCGCATAGTCTCCAGTCCCATAGAATTTACTTACGTGTTTATCATCATACCAGAAAGTCTACTCTTGGTTATTTTGTCCCCAAGTCTGAATACTCCTTAGTCTTAAAGAGATTCTATTAAACCATAATAGGCAACACTCAACAAAGTCAACATCTATGGAGTGTCTAGGGGAAAGGGAAGAGGACAGACTGAAGGAATAAGGGAACAAATAGCTAAGGAGCACTTAATGAATTTCAGTTATATATGTCCATATGTTTTCTCACTTAATCCTAGTAATTATCTTGCAAAATAGATATCGTTGTACACATTTCACAGTTGAAGAAACAGGCTCAGAGACAGAACTTGCGCCAGATAGCTCAGCTAGTAAGTAACACAGACAGAACGTAGGTTCCTCTTTCCAAAGCTACGCTCTTTCTGCAGCATCATTTAACCTACTGGATTAAAAAAAAAAAATCTATAATAGAAGTATAATACAAAAAGAGGTATTCTAGGTGTTTAGGGTTGATTGGATTCATTTTAATTACTTAGTTTTCCTTTTTTTTTTCCTGTACACGGGCCTCTCACTGTTGTGGCCTCTCCCGTTGTGGAGCACAGGTTCCGGACGCGCGGGCTCAGCGGCCATGGCTCACGGGCCCAGCCGCTCCGCGGCATGTGGGATCCTCCCAGACTGGGGCGCAAACCTGTGTTTCCTGCGTCGGCAGGCAGACTCCCAACCACTGCGCCACCAGGGAAGCCCCAATTAATTGTCTTTATTGTGTGATTTACCCGCAGTGAGCCTAAGAATAACACACAGTAGAATGGGTCTTTATAACCAAGTACATTATAGAATGAAATAATCAAATCTCCATTTGATGAGACTCATTTTTCTGTCTTCAAGAAGTTCTCAAACTAAGGTGGATACAGCTAAACATCAACAATTATAAAACAAAAAGTGTTAACAGTGAAATTCAAGAGGTGAACCTTTTTCTTCATGACTATTCTCTCCTTCATTATCACTTAAATTCTTTCTCTAAAGAGTGGTTTGTTAAGGAAAATAAATTTGGGAGGATTAAAATATGATCATGCTCTTTTGCACAATTTATAAAAGAATAATATTTAAAAGGCTAATTCTGGCTGTTAAAATATTTTGGTGAAGTTATACAGTACTCCATTAAGAATCTGTTTCTTATGTGGATCTAATTTGCATGTTGCATTTACTAAAGGACTACCAGTTTGGTGCTTTGCTTCATCTTTTCAAAACGAAACTAATAGTTTTAGTTTTAATATTTCCTACAAATGGCTTAAGGTTATTTAAGGAAGCTTCATAATACCTGTATTATGTACATACTTACCCACTTTCTGAGAATTCCTCTGTAGGCCTTTACTTGCATATGTCAGGAAATATATAGGAAGAGTCTGGAGAGGAAAAAAAATGAGAATGCAGTCTTTTTTTAGTGAGAAATTGATTAATGCTGTGATCATCTGTGATCTACCTCTGCAACTATCCAGTATGGTAGCCACCAGACACCTGTAGCTACTGAGCACTTACAGTATGGCTAGTCCCAATTGAGATGTACTGAAAGTGTAAAATATACACCAGACTTTAAAGACTTAGAACCTATATATATATATATATATATATATATATATATATATATATATACACACACACATATGTGTGTGTGTGTGTCTGTATACACACACATACACAGAGAGAGAGAGTGTGCACACGAGCATCTCATGAATATTTTTATATTGATTACATGTTTAAATGATAATATTTTCGACAAATTGGATTAAAATATATATTAAAGTTAATTTCATCTGTCTATTTCATTTGACTTTTCTACAGCTGCTAGAAAATTTTAAATTACATATATGGCTCAAATTATATTTCTACTGAACAGAAGTTATCTAAAGGGGCAAATCGTCATAGACATCCCTTCCATACCTTGATACTGATTCTTATTGCCTGTAACTTTGGAATTCAAGCCCATGGCGTGGAAAGCATACCGAGTGAGGTATCTATGGCCAGGTCATCTCAACTCATGTATCACATTTACTATTTACCTGTCATCCATCAGGAAGTGCAGAGGTGAAAAAGATGGAGCTTTTGCTGTCCATCTGGGTGCCTGGGTAAGACAAGCATCCACTCAACAGTAATTCAAGGCATGATAAGCAAGGAGCCCTAAAAGACTGGTAAAGTGCCTGCGGCTTCAAGAAAGCAAAAACAAAAAACCTCATTTAAGTGTTTAAGGAGAAAGAATTTGGTTAGAGACTGTCCACTGAAAAAAACGCACAACCTAAAGTTTGAGAATTATGCTTTATTCGGTGGACATGCTGAGGACTTAAGCCTGGAAGACAGCCTCTCATATAGCTCTGAGGAACTATTCCAAAGAGGTAAGGGAGGAGCCAGGATATATAGGAGTTTTTGCAAAAACAAAAGAAAAACAAATCAAAACAACAAAATAAAGTAGTCAAAAAATCAACAGATTACTGTTAAAGAAAAAAACAGACATCTCAAGTTAATGAATTTAGTATTTTTCTTTGTATGGGAAAATGCAAGAGTCTGGGCTCTCTGAAATCATTCCTTTGATGTGCACCTTAACTATAAGGGGCCAGTATCCTGTTATTTTTCTTCTGCATCCTGAATCCCCTCAGGGTGCACAGCTGGGGGCAGCTGCAGTAGCTGTTGGCTGATGGCCACAACATCCTTTGTTTACTGATATGGCAGGTGACTTTCTTCCTCCACAAGGTGGAGGACCAGTCTATCCAGAGGGAATAGCATAAGCAAACCTGAACAGTGGAAAAGGAAAAGACATGCCAATAAGAGTGAGTAATCCATTTGACCCAGAATAGAGAAATAGAAAACAAGTAAAAAAAAAAAAAAAAAAAAAGTGACGCTTGAATCGTGGAAGCCTTGAGTGCCAAGGTGGCAAAGCATTTGTCTTTAATGTGTTAGGCTAGACTCCGGGGACCCACTGACATAACAAAACTATAGATTTGAAGAGTTAACATAAAACAATGGCATTTGGATTCAAATTGGAAAGATTTAATTAGGACACTACTGTAGCCTTTCAGGCAAAAGGTAATGAGGACTCACAGTAAGTTGACGGAATGAGGATAGAAGGAAGAAATGGACATCAAAGATATTCCTGAGGTATTTCATTATCTTGAGGCCTAAATGGACACATTCTATAATCGCACTTCATCCTGTGTGTGTTCGCGCATACACGTGCGTGTGTCTGTGTGTGTGTGTGTGTGTGTGTACTGGGAAAAGGAGTAAGATAAGTGTGTGCAAAGAGTCTACAAAGACATGGGTTTTAACTTTAACATAGATCACAAAAGTGTACTCATTTATGCATTTATGATGATAACCACCATGGTTCATCTAATTGCTATAGGAAAAGTCTGTACCTCATCTTCCACATGAGAACATAATGGCTGTCCCAAGGGAGTTAGGAAATTTTGTCTTGGACTCTTTTTTTTTTTTGGCTGCGTTGGGTCTTTGTTGCTGCATGGGCTTTCTCTAGTTGTGGCGAGTGGGGGCTACTCTTTGTTGCGGTGCACGGGCTTCTCATTGCGGTGGCTTCTCTTGTTGCGGAGCACGGGCTCTAGGCATGCGGGCTTCAGTAGTTGTGGCTCGCGGGCTCTAGAGCGCAGGCTCAGTAGTTGTGGCGCACAGGCTTAGCTGTTCCGCGGCATGTGGGGTCTTCCCAGACCAGGGCTCGGACCCGTGTCCCCTGCATTAGCAGGTGGATTCTTAACCACTGCGTGTCTTGGGCTCTTTTGACTGTAGTAGAGAAAGGGACAAGATAGATATGAGAATCTGCCCATGTGACAGGGCAAAATATGATAGTTGTCATGTGGAGGCAGGGCAAAGAGAGCAAAAATATCCTGGGAATCTGTTCTCAGCCTTTGGGTGTAGATAAGCAATTGTTGGATTGAAAACTTGCTCTTTGTTTCTTTATAAACTGGTCTGAGATCATGTGTGTCTGTGTGTGTGTGTGTGTCTCTGTGTGTGTGTGTGTGTTTATCCCCTGCAATGACAGAGTTTTCTTTTTGTTCTCCCTTCATGTTTAAGGAAGCTTTCTTCAAATGTTAGCTTTCTTCAGCTATGCTAAAGCCCTTCAAGAAAAGTGGTTCTATACATGCTTAGTTTACAGTTGTAAATTGGCATAAATAGATTTCTTTTTTTTTTTTTTAATATCTATTTATTTATCGGCTGTGTCGGGTCCTAGTTGCGGCTCGCAGGATCTTTTGTTGCAGTGCGCGGGCTTCTCTCTAGTTGTGACGTGCAGGCTCCAGAGCACATGAGCTCTGTAGTTGCGGCACACAGGCTCTCTAGGTGTGGCGCATGGGCTTAGTTGCCCCGCGGCATGTGGCATCTTAGTTCCCTGACCAGGGATCGAACCGGTGTCTCCTGCATTGCAAGATGGATTCTTAACCACTGGACCACCAGGGAAGTCCCATGGCTTAAATAAATTTCTGTTTAAAAAATTCTGAGGGACTTCCCTGGTGGCACAGTGGCTAAGACTCCACGCTCCTAATGCAGTGGGCCCAGGTTTGATCCCTGGCCAGGGAACTAGATCCCACATGCATGCTGCAACTAACAGTTCACATGCCACAACTAAGGAGCCCACATGCAGCAACTAAGACCCAGAACAACCAAATAAATAAATAAATATTTTTTTAAAAAAAGATTAAAAATAAAAGTTCTGAGCACAAGTTTACAAAGAAAATAATTTTCCTATTGATAACAGATAGTATTTGTGTCATTTTTCATTGTCTGATACCCAAATTATGTTCATATTCTCCAGCCAATTTAAATATTAGTAACAAAGTAGAGATAGTTGATGATACATGTTCCTAATCTTAAGGGAATTCAATGAATTTATTTAAATTTCTAGCAGTTGTTTCAGGCATGAAAAAAAAAGTATGTACCTGTATCCCCTTTTTCTTGACCTATATCAGTATTCCTGTCCTAAGGTAGACTAAGTATTTCTCAAGAGAAATATAGCTTTTTAGGTGTGGCATGTTTTATAAATACGAATATGAGAGTAAACTCTGATTCAGTCATAAACACTACTCAAACATCACTAAAAAGGGTCTCATTTTGTTCTTCAATACTCAGTTTTGAGTCTTTGTCTATGAACAGTTTGCTTGCACAGGCCTCATTTTTCCTTCTGAGAAATGTAAGAGCTGGCTGCTTCTAGTCAGAACGTTTCTGTAATTTAAATCCATTTATCCCAGCTATAAAGACCCCGAGCTTTATTTCCAGAAGGAAAAATAAAGAATCCAACTGCAGAAAGGGAACTTTCCCAAAGGAAAGCTATAATGAATAGTAGCAGTTTGAGTCTTCCTTAAGGTGTATTTACCTAGTTTGTGAGAAATAAATGACCCATTTCGAACACTGAATCCTCATTCTATGTCAAGATTTTAGCTCTTTACCCAAAACCAAGTATACATGATAGTGAGTCCATAGACAGTCTGTATTTCTAAGTAATTCTTGCCTTATATTGAAAGATAAGGTAGAGAAGCTTTGGAGCAGCTTCCCTGACATTAATATTAATATATTAATATAAAAAAATTCATAGTACTTGTATATGTTGCTTTAGTATAAAATAATATACAATTTATGGGCTTCCCTGGTGGCGCAGTGGTTGAGGGTCCGCCTGCCGATGCAGGGGACGCGGGTTCGTGCCCCGGTCCGGGAGGATCCCACATGCTGCGGAGCGGCTGGGCCCGTGAGCTGTGGCCGCTGAGCCTGGGCATCCAGAGCCTGTGCTCCGCAACGGGAGAGGCCACAACAGTGAGAGGCCCGCGTACAACAAAAATAATAATAATAATATTTAGGGTAGTAAGCTTACTCTCACGTAGTAGATTTACAAATACATGGCTTGCTTTTTATTTATACCAATCGGTTGGCAGTATGGTACAAGAGAAATGACTTTGAAGTAAATGGGATCTACTACTCCTGGCTCCAGAGACTTTGGTTTTGATCTGGACAAATTTCAGAACGTCTCTGAGCCTGTCTCCTCATTTGAAAGAGGAAGTGATAATACATTCTACTTCAGAGAATGATTTTTGAGGATTGCTTGTGAGACCAGAGACTTAAGAAACCAAGAGAGTAACTCATAAACTGTTAGTACCTTTAGCGTGTTACCCTAACTATATAAAATATATCTGGATTAAAACAGACCCAGAACATTTGCTTTAATTATTCCCTTGTATATGATTGTTGTACTGTCATAATTTGCCCCAGATAACTGTCACCAGGAAGTCAAAGACAGAATGATTCAGAGATGCTGACTGGATTAAGTGTAAAGTACATTGGCCTATCCTGGAGGGACTATTTCTTGACAAACTTATCAGTGACAAGAACATGTTCATTCATTCAACCAGTAAACATCTTTTGACTCCTAACGTGTACCAGCCATTAGTCTAGGCATTGCATATACAGTGTACATTTTTCTTAGGATAATACTTTGTTTTTGGTGCATCTTGGAAAACACTCTGGTCCACTCCTTTGACCTAATCCTCTCAATTTCATCTCTCCCTCTGGGTCAAAGCATCTTGAACCTTTCATTCAAGAACAAAGATTTGGAAATTTAAATACAAGAATCACTTGCAGTTTAAAACTATTTCCTGAGCACTAGCCCTAGTGATAATAGATTAGGTTCTGAATAGGGACCAGGAATAAGCCTCATAATCATGTTCTCAGAAGATTCTGATCAAAAAGCTAGTCTAGATCTGTATACCTTGGTTTTACTCGAGATGTTTATATCCTAAGTATTCTCACCTAAATGGATTTTACTATTTTTTTAATGAGTGGGAACTACTTATCAGATTTATAGGTAATTTCTTCTGGGGAGAAAACAAACAGAAATACTGGTTATAATCAGACTTATCAAAGAACGTATGTTCCACTCTTTGGTTGAAATAAGTCAATCTATGATTTGAAAAATAAATGTTGAGATTCAAGTGATCAGCTCTATAGCAGTTGGCTAGTCTTAATAAGAAGGTAATCAGAAAATTTTCCCATTTTTCTGTGCCATGTAAACTACAAAAGCTAAACAAGACTTGAACCTTAGTCAAGAGGTTAAGAAGTCTATAACATCGATAATAATCATCTTTTGATAGTAGCCCAAGAATATACGGTTACTTCCTTTCAGATGATACTGTGAATATTTTAAAGGTACAAAATCTTTTGAATAAATTCTAAATTAAATTTTTATGTAAGTGGTTTTTGGTTTGGTTGGGTATATAAGGTATGAACAATATGAGTACATCTAGATGAGCTGTTGTTTTGTCTCAGAACCAGTCCTGTCATTAGACAGGCTAGAGAGGAATGATTATGATTTTTTGTGTGTGTGTGTGAGTTGCTAACTGGATATTCATGAACTAGTGTGCCCTAGCAACTAGTCAGTTGCTAGGTTAACACAACGAGTCAGTTGTGTTAACCAGCTGCTATGTACTTACCACTTTGCTAGCTACTGCTGGTGAAGGCTACAAGAGAAACAAGATCAAAAAAAAACAAGAGAAAGGTCTCCTGTGAGTCAGCTTTCATAACAAAAGGTTTGAGTAACCTGGGGGGAAAGAAATTATGTTGCAGTGTCTAACGAAAAGGATAATACAACCCTTTATTCTGTGTGATTTACAGTGTAAAACAGACATTTACCAGACCAGGCCCCCTGCCTTTTCTTTTCCCTTTGGAAACTCTATTGTACATTCAAGTGCAAAACTTGTAAGGGAGTCAAAAAATCAAAATGAAGTTTAAATGGTAAAAGGCAAAAATTAGTATTATTCACCATAAGAAGAGAAAATTATAGAACTTAGAGTTACTACCTTTGGATTCAAGAAAATAGAATGAAAGTCTTGGGACCCTCTGACTCATTTTCCTTTCCCTCCACATGCCATCTGTGTGGGTCACAAGTCATATAAAGAGGATATTATTGTTCTCTTTACTTTCATACATTCTCCAAACATTTTTTTTTGTGAAAAGAATATTTTACCCCAATGAAGAAAATTGTTCTGTCACCAAGAAAAAAGCTTCCTCTTTCGACACAGAGATTTCCTTGCCAAAAACTAATTGCTTAGCCTAAAAATGCTGCACTTGTTTCATGCATTAGGAAAATCAATCTCTTCTCTATAATACTGCTCAGCCATTGTATCTGTCAGCACTCAGGGTGTGAAGCTAAAGTCTAAAACTATGTCACCAGACACAAAGGTTTATAAAGCTCGGCCATGTGGATTAATTTTCGGGCTGATTTTTGCAGTTTACGAGCTCTGTAGGCATTGTGCTTTTCTTCTGTTTCCCTCTGTAACCCAACATCTAGATCAGAGGGCCTGGGGTGGTATTAGCTCCCCAATAATAATTAGAGAAAGGGAAAGGAAATGAGGTGCCTTTGTTCATTACTTCAAAACTTTCTGGAACACTTATTCTCTGTCAAACATTGGTAGGTACCAGGAATGTGGACACATGTGATTGCCAGCCCTGAAATAACTGATAGGGTATGTGCTGAATATTGGTTTTTCAAATTCAGAATGGTAAATGGTTTGGCAGAGGTGAACATGATGGGGTGTTGTCAAAGTACACAGAAATTATGGTAGAAAAAAATTGCATGAACTCTTTGACAAATAGGTAGGAGGTAGTAAGGAAAAGTCCATGTATGTGTGTGTGTGTGTGCATGCATGCACGTGTGTGTTACAAGTTTGTCATGTCTGAGTGCCAAAAAAAGATTTTTAGAGAGGAGGTCCACAGCCCTGTGTCAGATGTAAAACTAGTTGGTTGCTTTTTGGTCTCAAATACTACATTCCCACAAATCAAACCACCTCACGTAATAAAATCTATCAAGAAATTCAAGACCAATTCTGTTATTGGACAGAATAAAAATTCTTGAAGTAAGTAGCACATTTGAAAGTTGAAACATCTGATTTTTGAGGATTTTCTCATAGGTAGCCACTTAACGAGTAAACATCCATTAAGCAGTGACTGGTCTTTGCATGTTGCTAGGACTAGAGAAAATAGAGAATAGTAAGTGATCAACCCTGCAGAAAGTGCTCAGACTAGTTAAGGATTAAGGTTGTACCCAATATCTAAGAATGTGCAACAGTATAATGTCCAGACTGGAATGCAGGCTGTGAGGGGTGGTTACCAAGGCTGTTTCAGTAAAAATTCATCTGAGTTCATCTTCCATTCCTATTTAAATATTTATTTAGATGCACAGTGGCACCAATAGCTTTATTTTCAATTTGGAAAAAAAAAAAGATCCAAAAATTTCCACTCATAAAAACATTTCTGATTTTGAAATTAGGGAGCCCAGTAATTAAATATGCCTGGAAAATTTATTAGATTTCATTACACTGGGTCAGGTACAAGCTTTCATTTCACACCTAACAGCCCCTTTTTAAGATTATAAGCAAATTAAAAAACAACAACCCAGCAACCTCTGTTCCCCCTATTAGGGGAAAAATTCATTCCAATAGAGCTTCCAATTTGCCTTGCTAATTCTAATTAGCATAGTGTGAGCTGCCGGACAGTTCTACCAGGAGGCTAGTCTGCAAAGAAATATTTCTGTTGTTGCAGGCTCTTGGGAAAGGACTCAAACTGGGAAAAGATGAATACAGCCTTTTTCTCATTTGATTGAAGATTAGAGATAAAATAAAATTAGGTTTGAGGAAATAAAAGAGGCTGCCCTTTTCTCTATGAAGAATTGCTGAAAAGATTGAATGATAAGATGAGCCTGAAGGAAAGCCTTTAGACCATTGCTTTTGAATGGTTTGGTGAATTACTGCAATTAATGAAACCTGTGTTTACTCCTGCGGTCAGGCCCAAGTGGGACCTACTAGTTCTCTCCTTGTTTCTGGGTATTTAATTTCAGGTCCTACATCAGCAGGTAGAATCTTTGAGAGTAGGGACTGTATGTTTCACCACTGCTTGTGCTGACTTCCATAGCTCAGACCTACTAACTATCATAGTCCAATAATCAATACCTGCCTATTGACAAAGTTGGTGAGAAGCCCATCTCTTGCCTGCCGTATTTATTGATTGGGGTTCTCTGAGAGGATTCCATGGCCACTGTCTGGCTCTAAGACTGGCCAAGAACAGCAGGTATCATACAGCGCAGTAGATCCAGGCTACCTCCTCTCTGCCTTATTCCCACACCAAGTTTTAGTCTAACTTTGTTAATCAGTGTACATTGATTTGGGGACTCACTGCCATTATGTTTCTTGTGAAAAGATGACCTTTTTGAAATGATTAACCTTGACTAACATTGAACTCAAATATCCTGACCAGTTTTGTGCCTCAGGAAAGAAATATACACGTTTCAGATGATCCTTACAAGTGTTGCACCAACAGGGCGATCAGATTTTGGATACAGCTACCTGGAAAGGGACCAGTTCTTTTTGTTCTAAAGTGCGGTGGCTTTGCTCTTCGTTTAAGCCTTCCCAAGTTTAATATTAAATAATTACTATCCATAAAAAAGACTGGCCTTGATATCAACATTATGCACTTTTAGATTAGCAAATTATACTTTTTGCTTTGTCAGAAAATAATGTTTTTGCTTAATAGAGTCTAAGACTAATTCAAACTGAAGAATGCCACAGTTCCACTTAAAAATATGTACAATTTCCAGGGAGCATTTCAGGAATTTGGAGATCTCTTCCTGGGCAGTTTATTCTAGTTTGCTTTTGCAGTACCAGTGAAGTAGTCTATATATTATAGTACATTGAAGCCTATTGATAATGCATTCCTCACATATGGGACAGATTGTCTGAAAAAAAAAAAAAAGCTGATTTCCTTTAAGAAGGAGTACCCTATATTGAAACCAAAACTTGACCTTACTTCAGACTTCAATTGATAACTGATAGTTGGTTATTAAGTATTTGCTTTCTGGTATCTTAGGTAGGATTAGCTATAATCATGTTTGCATGGTCAAGTAGGAACTGGAATCCATGGTGACTGGACAGATTTGAGCTAGAAAACTGACCCAGCTATATACTGACCTCCTGGGAAAGAGGCTGGCTCTCCAAATTATATGGCCCAAAGTGGTGGGAGCAAACTTGGGCTTGACTGGGAGTTCTGGTATGGTTAGATCCACTGATTCTCTAATTTCAGTGTATTTAACAGTCTCCTGTGGATCTTGTTAAAATGCGGATCTGATTTAGTGTATTAGTTTTCCACAGCTGCTGTAACAAATTTTGACACACTGGGTAGCTTAAAACATCAGAAATGCGTTCTCTGAGGCCACAAGTTCGGTATTAGTCTCACTGGGCTGAAATCAGATGTCAGTGGAGCTGTGCTCCCTCTTGAGGCTCTATAGGAAGAATCCATTCCTGGCCTTCCAGCTTCTGGTGGCAGCTGGCATTCCTCGACTTGTGGCCAAATCACTGCTATCTCTGCCCCTGTCTTTACGTCTTCTCTTGTGTGTGTAATCTCCCTCTGCCTCTTTCTTACAAGGATACATGTAATAGGATTTAGGACCCATCCAGACAAACTAGTATAATCTCAAAATCCTTAATCACGATTGGGAAAAACTTTACCATATAAGGTAGCATTCACAGTTTCCAGGGTTTAGGACCTGGACGTATCTTTGAGAGCCATTTGCAGCCTACCAAAGTGGGTCTAGGGTGAAGATTAAGACTCTGAATTTCTAACAATTGTCCAGATGATGTTGATGTTGCTGGTCTAACACTTTGACTAGCAAGTGGCTGGATTATAAATCTGTAACGTTCAGCATGATCTGTCTGGCTCAGAGCAGAACTGTGCTCACTTTGATGCAGAATCACATAGTAACAAGGGGCATAGGGGACAGAGTGAAATTTCTAGGAGATGGAGTAACCCAGAATTAGGATGGTTATATGGGAACCAAAAATTCTTCCAGAGTGTCAGGCTGGAGCCCTGCTTCCAGGGGCAAAACTGGAGTATTACTCAGGAACCAGGGCAGAAGCTCCATTCTTTAAAGTGGGCAAACAAGCCGCTCAGTGGACAGAAAGGGGGCCTGGACACGAGGTTTATGTCAACAAATCTAAAGCCGGATTCTGCCAGCTGGTTTACCTCGGCCTCCTGCCAACCATGGCCAGGGCTGATTATGAACGTAGCTAGTGTCGAGCGTATGCTTGGCTCTCAAACTGCTGATTCGGTATATTTGGAATAGGGCTCTGAAATCTCCATTTTTCACCAACATCTTAAATGATTCAGATGCAGGTGGTTAAAGAGATACCTTTGAAAGGTACTGTTCACCATGGTGAAGGCATGAGAGGGTACCAATTTATTTATATTTGAGTTAGACAAGGTAAGCTAGAGTGGTACTGCATGTTATCAGGAAAATATGGTACCAAAAAGAAGTCCGTTTCAACCACCAAAGACCTGTGAAGTCTGCCTCTTGTTCTGCAGGTGGCTGTAAGTCTGGAAACCGTTGAATATACTTGATAAACGGTGTGTTAATATTACATCACAACACATTACACTCAATGTGTTGTCCCGTATTACTAGCGCATAGTTCGGTGCAGTGTGCAATGTTGCAATGACCATGATGCGTCAGCACTGTGTTTCCATCATCTCTGCACATGCGTCTGTGAGATGTGGCCTCAGATGGTGTGTTCGCCTCAGATTTTTTTAAATAAACCTGTGCCTTTAGCCTCCTTACTGCTCAGTCATCCAGTCCAGTTTTGCAAATGATCATTCAGCCATTCTAACCTCAGTCTGGCCTAGGGGAGTGGTGTGTCACGCTGTTGGGGCCACTCAGTTGATTTCCTCTTGCCTGTAAAATGGGGCGTTATTTGATCAGTTAGATGGTCAAATGTGTCATGTTTCCGACTTTATGTTCGCCCTATAGGGTGAATCTAGAGCTGGAGTAACTAAGGGACTTCCCTGCCCTCTTGCTATATTCAGTCAATAGGGCATGGGATGTGGAATTATAAAACTTGGATTGGAAAAAAATTTTAAAAGGTAGGCTGATCTTATTTTTCAGTGCCTTTCAGTTTTAAAATTATTTGGAGTTATAAAATGAGTCCGTGCTCCTAGACGTGTGAGGATGGAATCTCATAGATCCCATAGGCCCCAGGGGTGATCTAAATTAACTTTGGCAAGTTGTTTTTCATAAGGGATCTGGCTCATCTCATAGCTATTTGTTTCAGCTCAATGATCACTTTTACAAGTAAGCCATCCCCCCTGACCAGGTCAGATTCACCTATTTCATACTCTCATGGGAACACACACTTCCACCATTAGTACCTGTGTCATTTACTTTCATCTCCGATTATTTGAATGATTTCTGTTCCTTTGCTAAATTATAAAATCTTCAAGGACAGGAACCACGTATTTTTCTGTTGAACTTTTTTTCCCTAGTACCAAGCACACTATTTGACATGAGGTTGCTACTCAAAAGATAATTGAGCAAATTGATTTGCAAATAAATTAACACAATTTTTAATGAATCCAGAAAATTTTGCTTGTGGTTATTACCCTCCTCTCAGTAGCTCCTTCTCCTTTGCTTATATGACCTACTGCAGTCATTATAGTTCCCAGGAACTCATTTTTCCATGAAAAGTAATCTGAAATGGAGGGGAAACTGGGAGCATAATAATTTAAAATTAACTCGATGGTCTTCCAATAAATCATTCAGGGGGCGTTGGGAAGAGTGCAGGAAGCAAACAAGGACATGAACTTTTGCTTTCTTTTTCTTCCCTCTTCCCCTCCTTCAGACAGCTCAGTCCTGCTTTTGTCTATTTATAACTTCAGTCCAGATCTTTATTTTTCAGTAGACGTGTGGAATATTTTTAAGATATCTAAGATGTTGTCCAGGGTAGTATTTTTTCTCCCGCTTGGCTGTTCCGAACAGCGTTATCTCTCAGTTTTCTAAGCTGGTAATATCATTTAAAGCAATAATCAATTTGATGGTTTGAAAGCTAGGGAAAGGATAAAATAAAAGTAAACACCACCAGCTAGTTTTTTAAATTGCTTCTCAAATGCCCTTTTGCAGAGGAGACTGTAAAGTCCTATTCAAGCTGAATTAATGATGAGCAGTAGTCAGTGCTGTTCCAAAGGCAACACAAGGCTCTAGCAAGTAATCTCTCTGTTTGGTTTGTATAATGTATGGGAAAAAAATGACTGCTTATACAGTTGGGCTGATTACTTACTTCGTCTGGTGGTAGAAAGAACATTTGTTGTCCCTTTACCAAGCTTTGAGTGAATCAGCCTTCTTTAATGGGACTTATCTTGACCTAGCAAAATACGATTTTCAATGTTTTTCCAAATTCACTCTCATCCTAGCTGGTGTATACTTTCTCCTTGGCTAGAAAACTAAACTAACCTTCTAGGGTTAAAAGAAAATCATGATTTTATTCGGAAGGTCAAAATCAAAAGTATTTATCACTACACTCTCTTTTTAAGAATTGCTGTTTAATTCATTATTAGCAAACCATTAATCATAGGTCTGTAAGTTAGGGACTGTTTGTATGCTGTCTCGTTCAAATCATGCACACTTACCAGTCACATGAGGTTCTAACATACCCTTGACAACTTTATGTGGCTACGTTAGTTCTCAAGGACCCATTTATTTAAGTGATATCGAGACTAGGATTTGCAATGTGAAGGGATGCTCTGTTTTGACTAACAAATGGAATATTTGAGAATACTAGATCCTGACCAATCCTTTGGCACATCTCATATTTCTTCGTAAAGCACTTTTTTTTAATGGTATTGAATGGAGCTTCTAGTTGGTGGGTTATTTGTGAGTTTTTCCAGTGGAAATGTTTTTATTTACTTTTCAAAAGCTTTCCCATACAGACTGTTGCCAAGTCTCTCAGGGTCTCGTGGCAAGGAAATCAATGGATACACACATGAGGAGGTATAAGGTCTTACAGCAGTATCTTCCAGAAAGTAATACAGAAGAAGTGTGTCGGAATACAGAATGGAAAAGATGTGTGTGTGTATGTATATATATATATAACTTATACAAATCCAATGAATAATTCTGACATTCCTCCAAAGAACAGGGTTTTGTACAAAGCCAGTGAGAACCATAATAGAAATGGAAATTCCCCCCCCCCCCCGAAAAAAAGTAGATCTCTCCAGAGGCATGGACATATATACACTACCAAACGTAAGGTAGATAGCTAGTGGGAAGCAGCCGCATAGCACAGGGATATCAGCTCGGTGCTTTGTGACCACGTAGAGGGGAGGGATAAGGAGGGTGGGAGGGAGGGAGACGCAAGAGGGAAGAGATATGGGAACGTATGTATATGTATAACTGATTCACTTTGTTATAAAGCAGAAACTAACACACCATTGTAAAGCAATTATACCCCAATAAATATGTTAAAAAAAAAAGTAGATCTCTCCAAAATTGCTTTGTAAAATTATTTAGATTGATGGGAGAAAATTAATATTAAGTTGATGGACAGAGCTAGAAGAAGATATACCCCAAAAATCTTAATAGCCACATGTCATTCATGCTAATGATAATAACTGAAATTGATGTAACTCTAGAAAATTGAGCATAAGTAGCTGCATAGATCTTAAATCAGAGAAACTAGCACTGGTCATTTACTGTCTACTTGGGGTCGGGTACTGTGGTAGTGTCCAAGGATACCAAATAGTCCCTGACTTCAAGGAGTTTATGTTTTAGAGTTCCCATCTCCTAGCTTTTAGATCTGCAAACCACCTTTGACAAGGAGCTGCATCTTCGTTCTTCTCTCCTTCTATCACCTTGCCCAAGATTTTTATTTGATTAGTCACTCAATAAACGTTGCCCAAATGCATTCTTATTTTAACTCATTGAGTTTCATTGAAATATTGAATGGTCCCAGACAATATGATGTTTAATCTAAGTGCAGCATTAAGTGCTTGATAACACTTAAGTGACATTCAAATCAATAAGTAAAGATTGGTTGTGGAGAATTTTGGTAGTTGACTAAAAGGAGAGATGGGCATTTGGGATACCATAACATTTTTTTTTCCAAATAAAATCTTATGATGAACAGGAAACAACTGTGAAAATTAAAAGGGATAAGAGAAGAAGGAATGGGCCAACCATAAGGTTTCCTGTCCTGTATGTGCAGAGGAGTACCTGGGCTTATCTGCAAGTGTGCTATGGAAACAGAAGGAGATCAAGCGTTTTCAGAAGATAAACATCATCATGTGTCAGAGTTGTTGCGAGTTGAAGTAAAGTATAAAATGTTTGATCTAAGATGATAAGCGAGGTGAAACATCGATCCAGAGACTCAGAGAGGTTTATAGGCTTCGCCCTCAAAGGAAAATATGATTGACTCACTAGCTTAATTTCTTCCACGTTTGCTCAATTTTCATGAGTTTCAGGGGAGTACGGATGAAATGTTTCTAGAGCAAAAGTTGTCAGACATGGACGAGTTGGCTGCCATCCTCTCCCCCAGGAGACATTTGGCAGTGTCTGGAGATATTACTGGTTGTCACAACTGGGGTGGGGCGATACCATATCTAGTGGTAGAGGCCAGGGATGTTGCTAAATAGCCTATAATGCTCAGGACAAGCACCCACAGCAAAGAATTAACTGATCCAAACTGTCAAAAGTGCCAAAGTTGAGAAACTCTGTTCTCAAGAGTTACTCAGAGTCTCTGAAATTCTGGTCTCAGGACCCTTCCTCCTAAGTCTTTCCAGATAACCCCATTTGGCTACTTTTTACTCTGTTTTGATTAATATTTTTCATCACCCAAATTACTAGTACCAATGAACTAATTTTGGCCTTACTGATTATTATTATTACAAAACTGTACCCCTCCTGGTTGCCGTAGGAGCTGTATGTTTGTTAGAAAGAGTGCATGAGAAAATGTTTTGTTCCAATGAAGGAGAGGATATAAGTCCAGATTAAAACAAGGTAAAAATTAAACTTTGGGGCTTCCGTGGTGGCGCAGTGGTTAAGAATCCACCCGCCAATGCAGGGTACACGGGTTCGAGCCCTGGTCTGGGAAGATCCCACATGCCTTGGAGCAGCTAAGCCCGTGCGCCACAACTACTGAGCCTGTGCTTTAGAGCCCACGAGCCACAACTACTGAGCCCGTGTGCCACAACTACTGAAGCCTGCGCGCCTAGAGCCCATGTTCCGCAACAAGAGAAGCCACCGCAGTGAGAAGCCCGTGCACTGCAACGAAGAGTAGCCCCCGCTCGCTGCAACTAGAGAAAAGCCCGCGCGCGCAGCAACGAGGACCCAACGCAGCCAAAAATAACAAATAAAATAAATAAATTTAAACCTTTGGTCTCTGAAGATATATTTTTATGTCTTTTACCATTATAACCCTTTGGCTATTTTAATGCAAACTGTCTCTGTAAAGCCATACTTTGGTTGCTATAACAACTTGACATAGCTCCTGATGAGCTCTTCTTGCCCTAATGTTGCTTTTAAAGAGTTGGGGTTGCTATGACTACAAAATACTGCTTTATTTTCAGCAAGCTTTTTTCCCCTTGTAATTTTGCTTTCAAAATATGTATGTGCACATGCATACATATGTGTGTACTTCTGCTAACATGCCTTATGGAAGTCTACGTGTAGTAAAACCAGTGTCTGAAAGCACTAGAGGCAAGTTGCAATTTATTTAAGTGCACGCTATTCTAAAATTGATTTACATGATGCTGAATGAATCCAGGTTAGACATGCTTTGTCCTTGTCTACAAATTATATAACTGCTCAATAACAGGCTCTTCATCTTTGTTCTATGATTTACTTATCACATCTGCCATGTTGGAACCTCTCCCTGTTTCCACCGTATTTGTACCTTGGCCTTGGATGGGTCATATGAACTCGAAGAATGTGGAAGCTTGTTGTGTCTTAATATGTTCATGATTATTGATGAAGTCTATTTTACAATACTGCTGATTACGGTCTTCTTTATATCATAGATGATAAAAAAGATACCCATTGCTCAGAGTTTCTCTCATTCAAATTTTGAAGAAACCATAAGGCTGAAAGTTAGGACACCTTGATTCTGTTATTAACTCTGTCACAATGAACTAACCACCGTATCTCTCTAGAGGAGTGCTGTCCATTAGAATTAAAATGCAGCTATCTAGACAATATAACATTTTCTAGTAGCCAAGTTAGAAAAGTAAAAAGAAGCAGAATTAATTTTAATAATTACTATCTAACCCAATATATCCAAAATATTACCGTTTCAAAATGTTGATGTTTTAGAAATATTAATGAAAGTTTTTACATTCTTTTCTATTGTTTTGGAAATTTGGGGGGTATTTTACACTTGTAACACATATCACTTAAGTTGAGACACATTTCAAATGCTCAGTGACCACACGTGACTAGTGGCTATCATGGTGGACAAATATATTTTTAGATCTCCATCAAATTTGGTCATGCAACATCATTTATTATTTATCGGTCACCGACTAGGTTCAAGGTCCTTGTTGAAGTCTTAAGAGTATACAGATGATCAGGAAAACTCTTTCTTGGTTAAGAGAGAGGGAGAGGGGACGAGGGAATGAGGTGGGCAGAGTGACGGACAGAGAAGGAGGGGTAGAGGTGGAAGAGGAGGAGGAGGGCAAGGAAAGAAGGTTCTCTCTTTATTTTTATATTTTTATTTATTTATTTATTTTGCGGTACGCGGGCCTCTCACTGTTGTGGCCTCTCCCGTCGCGGAGCACAGGCTCCGGACGCACAGGCCCAGCGGCCATGGCTCACGGGCCCAGCCGCTCCGCGGCATGTGCGATCTTCCCGGACTGGGGCACGAACCCGTGTCCCCTGCATCAGCAGACGGATTCTCAACCACTGTGCCACCTGGGAAGCCCCAAGAAGGTTCTCTTTTAAATCTTAGCTAGCTATTCAGTGCTATCATCCATAATTAATTTTATTTTATTATAATTAAGAAATATTGGAATAAGCCAGGCAGTTAGTTCCCTGATACTTTTGGGTGACGTATTCACAATTCTATTCCCAACCCTTTGGGGAATGCTTGGGGCAGATTAACTGCACCCTGCATATTTATTGAATTGAATCTCCTTTTCTGTCAAAATATGTGATTATATCCGAGATTAAATAAATATTATTTTCAAAACAAAATTTAAATAGTTTGAAAAATCCCACCATACATGAATATTTTAGGACAGTGAAGAGAAGGGTGGCTAAAGGTCTAAAATAAAGGGATATCAAGTTAAAGGGTGTTATTCTTTCTCTGCATCTTGTCTTTCTTGCTGTTTGAAGATGTTTGTCCAGAAGTAATCAAGGATTAATACAATTGCCTTAAATTGTTCTGATGCCACACTACAGGTGACGTTGCCAGGACATCATTGCTGTGTCCAGAAGATCCCTTATCGCATTGCTGCTGCTTTATTCCTTTCCTGCCTTTTCTCATTTAGAAGAAGCCAAATGAAAGTGAGCCGTGTGACTCTAGTAGCCTGCTCAGTGAAGGAAGTTGCTGTTTTCTTTTTAACCATGTGCCATTTTTTATCACCATTATTTTAGAAATAAAGTGGCTTATTGGATGTTTTTTTAAACTGAGACATTTTGCCTGGAATGCAAAGGTTTGGATGATCTAATCCAATTTGGAAAGAAGAGAACAGTGTTACAATTTGAGCAGATTCCTACATCGGGTGGCAGATGGTAATCTGAGTTGTGAATTAAAATGTTTGTTGCTGACGGCTCTTCACATTTACAAAACATTTCAACTAGCTCCCATCATTTGTCACAGATTTTTTCTTTTTTACCTCTTTTCAGTAATACAACATAATGTCTGACATTTCATATCTCTTTGGCCTTTGTAAATTGGAATTATATTCAATACATTTCGCTTTCAGAGTTTAAGATGTAGGATGATTTTGAAATCCTTGTTTCAAGGACGTTTGTTTACATTGAATGCTAGATTATAATGTCGGGTACTAAAATAAATGACTCAGAAACCCTTTAAGTTACTTACAATAAGTTCTTAATTATCTGTAGTCTATGTGAAGTGTTCATTTTCTTTTCTATGTAATTTTGGATACTTTTTTTCTAATTATTTTTATTTTTCCTGGAAAATAAGCAGGGAAGAAGAAAGCTAGCTTTGCTATTGCCAATTGACACTGGTTAAAAGTTTGAGATAGAGTAGATTATATTTGTAACCATTGCATTTTTATTCTGAGGTATTTTTAAAATGTGGAGCCCCTTGGACAAAAAATATTTTTAAAGGCTTCCCTTTACCTCTTGGGCTGAAAGAATTCAGATGTTTACTCATTAAACTAGAAGACACACTAGAAACATGGAATTTTAGAGACTTTGAAATCAACTAGTTCAGTAATCTTTAAACTTTTTTTCTGGCAAGTTCTTTTCTCAAAAGAAAGTGTACCCTGAGGCTCGAAACATTAAGTACAAATTGAAGAACCAGAGAAGAAGGGAGGGGAGAGAGGAGGGTGGGAAAATGCCCGCCTTTCCTTGGAACACTCAGAGTTAGATTGGAAAGCCACAGATCAACTTTAACTCCATCCATTTACGAGTAAGATACCAGAAAGTTAAATGACTTGTTCAAGATCAGACAGCTGTGCCCGAAAGCCTGTCAGTTTTCTCATTCATTCAGCAAGTATGTGAGTGCCTATTATGCGCCTCACTAGTTCTTAGAACACTGGAGGGCTCAAGATACAGTTGTGAACAAGCAACGAAAGGCCCTGCCTTTGTGGAGCTTGTGTCCTAGAGCAGGCCAAATAATACACTAGTGCATGCAGGTTGGAGGTGATATCAGATTGACACCAGGTGGTGTGATGACATAGTGTGAGGAGAAGGTACTGATTTCAGGGAGGGTGTCTTGGAAGAGGTGATGCTGATTTGTCCTCTGCTCAGTGCTGTCTTCCTGATAGCTGTCCTCAATCACTAGCAAAGCTGTTTTGTCAGGATGGTACAATGGACAGAACACTGGATTATAAATCAAAGACTTGTGTGCCAGGCCCAATTCTGTGTCCCTTCTGAGATGTTACATCTTTTATATCTGTGAGATGAGAAGCATCATATCTACACAAGCTTAAGGAAAATCTGGTCCCCGCCTTTTTTCCCCAGCCCTTCCACCCACCCTCCTCCCTACCATACCACTTTCCTACACATTATTTTCCATTAATACTGAATTTGTTTAGTTTCTCAAGATATTTTAAATCTTTAAAAAGGACTGTGGTTCTCTCAGTCTCGACTGACTCCCTTTTGAATTCCTTTTTTTTTTTTTTTTTTGTAAATAATATCTTAAGTCACTACTTCCCATCTGAAACCTTCTCTGACTCTTTCTTACAGAGGGAGGAGTGATTTTTCTTTTGTTTCATTCCTTGAGCTGATTAAATGTTGCATTAAAATGTTTTTTTAACCTTTCAGATCTTTCATCCCATATATTATTACACTGAATCACTAATAATTTCTATTATTTTTTCTTCCCCCGTTAGACCAGGAGCTCTTTAAGGGCCCAAAATGTCTGATAGCCAATCAGAACATGATTCTTGCTCATAGAAATCACAGTCTAAAAAAGAAAGTGGATGCAATTTAAAATAATAAAAATAATTATATTCTCCTGTAGCACAGAGGAGCACTTGTTCCAGAGCTATCTCATGGTACATGGCCTTTATTCCACCGTCACACATATTAGATTGTAAATGGGGATGCTTATGGACTTATCCTGAGAGAGAGAAGTTATCTGCTTGCTGGATCCTTCACTAAATTGGGAAGAGAATACGCATTGAGTGGAGGCAGAGAAACAAACCCAGTATTTTACTATGGCTCAACTTGCCTCCTACCTTAAAAAAACTTAACATACACTGATGCAAGCACAGGAGAATATACCCATTCCGTCAAATACCATCTTGCAAAATGATCGCTAAATGCTTCAGACATTAGAATGATAATAGGAGCAGCCCTTGGTTAACATTTAAAGTTTGTCTTTTTCAACTTTCATCAAACTCCATCTTTTCATCCTTCCCTCCGAAGACTTACTATAAGTAAAAATCCAGAGATTTTTTGGTTTTGGGGACTGAATAGATATACAGCGAAAATGCTTGGTCTTAATGTCACACTACCTGAGTTCAATGCATTTCTCATCTACTCGCCAGTTTTGTTATCTTGGACAAAAAAGTTACTTAATATCTTGTGCCTCTATTCACTCACTGCGGGATGTGACAAGGACCTGCCTCCTAGATTGCTCTAAGGACTAGATGTGTCATTGCATGTAAAGTGCCTAGTATAAGACATGGCCCATAACGCTTTAAAATTTTTGACCATTGTTAAAATGTATTATAAATATTGATGTCATTTATTTACTTTTGATATTATAATTTCCTAGGGCTATGCCTAATTCAGTAGTAATTTTTAAGTAGGTGCTAGTTTAATTCATTCTTAGTCTTATTCAGTACTTCTCATATCTTTTCTCCTGATTTTAAAAATGTTTCAACACTGCCCCCCTCTATCTCTCCGGACTACGTGAATAACTAACAGTTGCATAAAGAAGCCTCTGAATTTAAGGAATGTAAGCCTGGTAATCAAACTGGTAACTCTGTCTGAGACCTGAAGAAGTTGCTATTCTGAGAGGTTTATTATGCAGCCATCACTGTGTTCAGTGTTGTCTTTTGTTTAGAAATATATGAGAAGTGTGTGTGCAGTGTTTATTTTATTCTGGCTAACTTGGTAGTGAAGGTTCCAATTGAAGACAAAGTGTACAAGTTGTACCCTGTAAAGAACTAATGGTACCTTTGCATTTATGTTTTGATATAGGAAGGTCAGCTGAAGTATTCAATTAGTGACACATTAGCCTTATCTATAAAGAGTACATCAGAGCCTGGGAGAGTCATCTGGATGAAAGGGAATGTTAAAACTGCTCATTTAGAGTTTAGAATGCAAGTCAAAGTATGTCTTTTTAACAGTTTATTTTTAAAAATGTATAGCCTTTCCACAACAAGCTAGAGAGCGGTGTTTCATGTGAGTAATGCATATTCTTCTACCATCATTTCTTAAATGAGTGAATCTAAAGTAGGTTTTTTTCTCCATGGATTCCTACAGAAATAATTGTTCCTAGAATGAGATCCTATTTCAGAGGAAAGCGATCTAAAGAGAGTTGTTGTGACTAAAACATAGTAGCATAACTGCAGATTGGTAGGAAGTGGATGGGTGCCTCGTGCCAGCTTGCTGATTGCTAGTTTTCTTGGTGGTTGTACTGCCTCGCTCCGTGTAATTGGATGGGCCCAGATTATTGTCAGATGATAAGAGTATCGCAGCTCTCTGAAGAGAACCCTGGAAGGTGTAATAGTTCCCTCTGTGTTTTGCTGATGAAAAGCCCGGTAATCCTGAAAATGATCTGTAACCAATCTTGCCATAGACATCCTATAACATACTATATGGTAAAAAAAAAAAAAAAAAAATTGGTCTTTCCATGGGCACGTCCAGTTAGTAGACTCTCCCTGAAATTCCTTAGCAAGAGAAGGCAGTGTCTGAATCACTCACTTTGTGCTAATACTTAAGCAGCTTTTCCTTATTTGCGGGGATGTATGGGAAGAGAGGTAATGTCTTCTGTCCTTTATATGGCTGATCTAGAAAAAGGCTGAGTACACCTTTTCTGTCAAGGGCCAGATATTAAAAATTTCAGACTTCATGGGCTAAGAGGCAAAATTGAAGGTATGATGAAGGTACTTATAAAACAAGAAGGAAGACTGCCCTTTTCTTTTGCCTCGAAAGTGGGCACTCACAGCAGCATCACCTGCATGAGAAACAAAGGAAAGTTGAAGACAGTGCTCAACTGACAAGCTCTGCCTGGGGGCTCCACCCTCCTCAGATTACCCTGGCTCTTATTCCCATGCCCTGTCTCACCCTTCTGGTCTCCCTCCACATCTCTGGTGAATAATACTCCCATTACAGGCAGCAGGAGCTACCCTAGTGACTCTGAGCCAGTTGGATGTCTACACCCTGATCATGAGGTACAGGGAAGAGATAAATGCCTGATATCCCCTGTTGAGATGAAGACTATATTTTGCCTTGGTAGCAGCGTGTGTTAGTCTTTGTATTCCGGTCCATCATTTTATCTGGAAAGAGAAGGAGGGAGAATTCTAAGTCTACATAATTGATATAGAAAAAAACTTTTGGAATCAAACCATTTGTAAAATTATAATTTCTTTGTTAACATAACATTGGTCTTGTTTCCTTTTCCAAATGTTTTGTAAAGACTGCCTCAATTAATACATAAATTCAGATAACATTTTCAAATATTTTGCTGGAACAAATTTTCCTTCTTAGGTTTTCAAAATCCACTTCCAGCCTCTACTTGCTATTCATTAAACACTAGTTATGACTGCATTTTAATGCCCGGACTTTGGACTTAAGATGATTTGATCCAAATATTATGAAACCCATGAAACAATGGGTCCCTGTTCCTCTGTATCCTGCCTGCTTTTTCTTTTAAGCCAACAAAGTAGTGATTATGGTTACAAAGTGGAAAAGCATCCAGCTAAAAGAGCAAGAAGCTAAACCGTCATCCAGACAACTTAAGTGTAAGACCACAAACAACAGAATATTTCAACATCAGGGAAGACGAGGAGTATCATTCTCGCTCCTTCTGATACTCCAGGATTTTCTACAGTTGAGTCAATGACCTTTCTGTCCTTATTGCATTTATATCTGTACCAAGAGAAGGTCTCTTTTTTTGATTCAGAAGCTCTGATTATGGCAGCTTTGTCAAAGTAGAATGGTCACCAGTGCTCAGAACTGAAATTTCCACCTTGGCTCCTGAGGTTAAGGAAACTTGGAGGTTGCTGACAAAGAGCGAAAGAACAGAAACTTGTTTATCTACTTGGGGTTTATGCCACTGATGTCCAGGACTTCCCTCGGACTATGGGTCTTTATTTTCTGAGCTCTGTAATAACCCTGAGAATGGCCATGGTCTGGGAACTGATATTTTTAGGTCATATAAGCCAACCCTGGCTATTTCAAGTACTTTGCAACAAAATACAATGGCTTTAAAAAAAAAAATGGAGCTGGAGTATGGGTAGGGAGAGCCGTCTCAAGAGCCTATAGATAAGCCTCCAGGAAAAGTGGTCTCTGTTGTTGTCGTGTTTATCATCATCATCATAGCAGACAAACTATTACTTAATGTATACTAACCGCTATTCTAAGCATTTTACATATATTAACTCACTGTAGTACTAACAGCAACCCTGTGACTAAGTACTACTGTTGTTCTTACCTCACAGATAAAGGACCTGCAGCATAAGAGAGTTTGGACTTCTGGGTGATACTCTTTCTTTTGGCTTTGGATTTATGGGAGAGAGCCATTGGATATTTTAAGCAAGGGCGTGGCATTGTCTGCCTTGCATTTCAAATGTCAGTGAGAGACTAAAGGAAGGAAATGCAGGATAGATGTGATTAAAACTTCAGAGGAAGAGATGAGAGGAAAGAGAAGAGAAAGGGATTGGTTTGATAAATAATTTGCTTAAATGAACAGGATTGGGTAATTGGGTTTGGGAAAAAGGAAGGAGTCAATGTCCCAAGTAAATTAAGTAGATATAGAGGACAGAATGTGGACACATAATAATGCTCAGTCTTAGGAATCCCTGACTAATACCCTGACATTCGTGGGCCCTCGTGGCCTGTGAAGGAGGTTCGAACTTGATTGGCTATTTCTACATTCTATCTGATTAGAGACAGGCTGGGTACGACTCCCTGAAAGACCGTCAGGAAACTTTGCCTTGAAGTCACTTGCCAGTAAGAAATAAGAAGGAGGAAATAAGACACTTAAATAAGATCCAGTCAAATCAATCATACCAAACCGTCTTGTTTTGATAGCTATGTAGGGATCTGCCTGGCTTTGCTTTTCAAAGGGGAAGTTCCCCAGGGCTCTAATATTAATTAGGGAATCTGTGTTTTCTACAGATGATTGCATTATCATCACAGACAGGACAGCTAGACTCCTCTGAGCAGGTAGAAAGAAGCCATTTACATATTCTCTCCAATCAAGCTTGAAAGGATTTTAGAGATAATAGGTAATGTGCCACTTGCCATCAGGAGTGTCCTAAAGCACATTCATAGATGTGCAAGTGGGTCATTTCTAGTCCCTGGTTTATGATGTTTCCAAGGAGAGAAAAGAAGAGAAACACATTGTCATCTAGTAAGATATTACTAGAGAAGCATCAGTTGAATTTGCTTCCTGCCTAGGAGTCCTATCCATAGTTGTTTCTTTAACTTTGGAAGTTTCTTTTAAGCTGGACTTCAAATTCAAACACACCGGTGACTAATTGAAATCTCTTAATGATGTGTGTGTAGGTTGGCAGACTAGCAGAGTATTTATCTAAATGATGTGTTTAGGAGATATTACTTTCCCTTTTACGTCTCAACAAACACTAAACCACTTAATTCAGTTCATGTAGATCATCACTTGAAGATAATTTGGACTACTGTATAGAGAAATTTGTATCCCAAATTTTAGCATGTCTGGCACAATAGATGTTCTATAAATGTTTGTAACACAAAACCTAAGATTGTGGAAAGTCTTCAAAAGTAACTCAAGGATTTTCCAAGGGTCAACCATTGGACAATAATACCTAAAATGGCTTTGAACATAAAAGTAAATAAAACAAACAAACAAAAACTTGAAAGTCTGTGGCCATTAGATCTCAGTTCACTCAAATATACTAAAGGCACAAGGTCCCAGACCATGCTCTTATGGCCATCTTAGAGACCATTTCTGGTGCAGTCTTAGATGAAAGAAAAAATACAATGATGATGCAGCCATTGTCTCTCCTACCCTAAGCCACTTCAGGCTTAAAGGCCTGTGTTTCTCAGGCCGTAAGTTCTAGGACCAGAGTTACACCCAGTCATTTCTTTGTGACTTTAATTTTCATCTTCCTGTTGCTTATACTTACTATGTGCCAGGCACTGCTCTGAAGATTTTCATAAAATAACTCAGGTAATCCTCACAATGACTCCATGAGTATGATTATCATCCCAATTTACCTATGAGAAAGTGAAGCACAGAGAAGTTATACAACTTAGTCAGGGCCACACTGTAAGCAAGTGCATCAAGGATTGGATCAGGGTAATCGTCCTAAGTAAGGTAGGGAAAATGACCTGGATGTCTTTATCTATGACATTAGGGATTGGAGAGTAGAATCCTCTCCAACTCCAGAGACTGTGCTCAATCCGTTATGCTAAACTAACTCTTACTTTTTTTGATGCTGGCTGAAATTATACTGTGAGTTATGTGTGACATTAGCTTGACACCCTTTGATTCTTCACTAGTTGTTTCTCAAGGGCATTTCAGCTATTATCAGACTGAATGTTCCTTAAGTTGAATTACTTTATCTCTGTGAGGTAAGTGAGATCAGAGATCAGGGAGTTTTGAAGCTATAGATCAGCAGTTCACAAACTTCTAGGTCTTAGGACCCCTTTACACTTTAAAAAAGTTTTTGAGGACCTCAACAACCTTTCGGTGTTACAGGTTTCACTTTGTAGGACATCTTCCTTTATGTCTGTATCTTTATCTTACATATTTTATCTTAAATATGTAATTGCCATACTCTCCTCTGATGCATCATCTTGAGAAGGCATTTGAGAATTTGAAGTATAATTAAGTTAATTAGCCAGGGTACAATAGTGGTCACCCAAGTCTGTAGAGCCCAGTTGCTTCTATTGCTCTGTGTCAGTGCAAGTTTCTTGCCAAGTCTTTCCTCTCTTCAGAGACCCAGACAGCTGTTCCAAATGAGGGAAAATCCACACCTCTCTCTCTCTTTCTCTCTCTTTTTCAATCAACTAACTCACAATCTAAGAATGTTACTCTTATTTTGTTCTAGAATTCTGTCAATTTGATCTCCTGCTTTGAATATTCTCTATATCTCTTTCCTTTGATTTGATTTCTGTACAGATAAGCTATGCTAATGAGTAATTCTCACCTTTGGTATCATTCTACTTCTTAAGATCTAGTAAACCTGTTTCTCGTTTTGCAGTCTGTTTGTTGGAAAGATAGAAGAGTGTTTTTTAAAATTAATTAATTAATTTATTTTTATATTTATTTTTGGCTGTGTTGGGTCTTCGTTTCTGTGCGAGGGCTTTCTCTAGTTGCGGCGAGCGGGGGCCACTCTTCATCGCGGTGCGCGGGCCTCTCACTATCGCGGCCTCTCTTGTTGCGGAGCACAGGCTCCAGATGCGCAGGCTCAGTAGTTGTGGCTCATGGGCCCAGTTGCTCCGCGGCATGTGGGATCTTCCCGGACCAGGGCTCAAACCCGTGTCCCCTGCATCGGCAGGTGGACTCTCAACCACTGCGCCACCAGGGAAGCCCCAAGAATAGTGTTTTAAATGGAATTCATTATTAATCACAACTTTCTAAGTCAAACTTGGCCCCTTGATTTAGTTCATTGCTTAGGAAACAGAATCAAAGACAGAAACATGACTTCCCTTGCCATCAGCCCCGAATACTTTTTCCTATTTGTCTTCACACTCTGTTGCTTGGATTTGCTTATTTTCCAACAGCTTGTCATGTGCCAAATCTGATGCCATTTGGCAGTCTCAAAGTGTACGGCAATACTTCAGACAATGTGCACCCCTACAGAAAATATGCAAAACCTCTTCACAGGCATACATGCCATGCCCCTCTCAGTGATGTATTATATCCTATCAGTGTGAAGATGAGGATGAGCCCTGTTCCCAAGATTCAGGCCACCTTGCAGAGCTTGAATCAGTGACAAGGAAGAAACTAGAAGCCTGGATTCTGTGTCTTCAGGAATTCTTCACCTTTAGGTTTCTTCACTTTCCCTAAGAAGTATCCTACCCACAATCTTCAGATAGCAACAGATTAGACCAGATACAAAGGAAGTGCCTTTATATTCACAGCAGATCCCAAACTTCTCCCATCTTGAAAGACCATGGAAGCTCTGTGGCAACTATTTGAACATGAACACTCATCAAAATTTGCACTTATCAACAACAGCCCCAGGGAATCTATACTGGAATTACTTGCCTGTTACAGACATGGTCATTAATTTAAAATGGGCATGGACTTGAAATATTTTGTTTATATCTGAGATAATTCAGTAAGCTCTAACTTATAAATAAGATGAGATACTAGTAAGTGCCAGAGTTTAACGTAAGGACTTTTCATTAAGAATATACAGCATTTTCCTCCCTCAGAGACTTATGAATATAAAACCTGGCTGTAATTGTCGAAGGCTGTGGTCAAGATGGTGTTTGCTGGCTATTTGAGTTGTATCAGAAAGCCAATCAAATCTTTTTTGAGGAAATTATGTACTTTGGGCTTCCCTTTCCCAAACTACAAGATATTGAACACATACATTTTTAGTTTTTCAATGTAATTTTATGACCCCATTTCACCCACATGGTGAGATTCTTTTTGTTCGTTATTAGAACATGAAATATGTTTCAAAGTAAAACTGATATATGACACAGAGATTGAGTCACATGATTGACTCTATATATGACAAGGACAATAACTCAATTTTCTCTCAGTTAAAAATACTGAAACAACACATTATAATCAATAGAAACATTTTGTTATCTGCCTTATATGAGAACATTTACAAGTGTCTCCATACTTGTAGATGTCTGACAGATCACATCAAAATCTGCCTGAATGTTACAGTTTTCTCAAAAAGCAAAGGAGAGGGCTTCCCTGGTGGCGCAGTGGTTGAGAGTCCACCTGCCGATGCAGGGGACACGGGTTCGTGCCCCGGTATGGGAAGATCCCACATGCCGCGGAGCGGCTGGGTCCATGAGCCATGGCCGCTGAGCCTGCGCTTCTGGAGCCTGAGCTTCCGGAGCCTGTGCTCCGCAACGGGAGAGGCCACAACAGTGAGAGGCCCGCATACCGCAAAAAAAAAAAAAATGCAAAGGAGAGACAGAGAAAAGTTTGTTTTCAATACGGTATAGCTACAGCAATTTCAGCCCTGCAAGCAAGCTTTTAGTAACCAGGTGCCAAAATGGCATCTTAGTTCCCTATAGTTCATGACATTTTTCATTGTTTATGATAGAATCCCAGTTCTTACGAAGGAAGAAACTCTGTGGAATTGCTTATGGAACAGTGACATATGCAAAGCATCCCGTTGCTAGAGAAAAGCCAAAAGAGAAGACAAGTCAAGAAACATGACTTGACAAGTCATGACAACAAACATGACAAACATGACAACAAATACGACAAGTCAAGAAACAGGAAGACAAGAAACATGTCATCAAGAGTTGCTCATATTTAAGTTGATTCTCATGAGGACATTCCCTCAGCCTCTTCTGCTCCTCTCCCACACCTTTCCCTCTACAGGGTTTACCCTTATCTGTACATCCCTGAAGCTGGTGGCCACTCTGACAGATGATGCTATTGTTTCATTTTGTTGTGTTTCATTTCTATTTCCCTGGAAAAGCAATGCAAGAATTACCATTTCTATTATTCTTATGCTTACTTTTTTTCCTCTTAAAAATATACCCTGGACATCATTCCACAAACCGTGGCCTCCATGGGTGATTAGTGATCCAGAAACTTTTTGACAGTTGCATGGTTATTGATAAAACAACTCTTAATTTTTCAGCCTGATCCAGAATAAAATGACAGAAAGGTGACCCGTACTGTATCATGCCTGGGCTTTGATTCATATGTTGGAGTATCTAATTTTTTTAAACTTGTATTTGGGGCTCTGTTCTGTCATGAGAGAATTACAACCATAAGGATGGAGTTAAGTGCACCCAAAAACTAGCAGTAATGATTGAGGAACACCTGCTTCCTGGACCAATCCCTCTCATGAAGTGATGTGGATAAAAGTGTTCTTTCAGGATTTATGGTATGAGAATAGACCCTATTTTCTACCAAATGCCACTAAAGCTGAGGAGGAAGGCAGCTGCTCAATTAAGCTCATGTTCTGTAGATGCTTCCATTTGTTTTTGTTGTGATTTTTAGTCTCTATAATGAACAGAAATCTGCCTTGTAATAAAGAATACTGTTCTTTTTAATTCTTATCTCTGAAGCTTCTTAGGATCTAATTCCTCTTTCGTGTCACTACTGCAAATCTTTCTATTTGCCATAATCTTTCAAGTCTTTTTCTTTTTCAGCGGAACATTCATAGGGTCTCCAGTTGTTACTGTCCTTTCCTGGAAGAGCTCTAACTTACCAGTGTCTCTCTTCAACTGGGATTTGGGACAGAGATGCTCCCCAGGGCATCAGACACATTGGTGAATAATTAGAACATACGGAACAAAATAAATGGTTAAATTATGGAACATCCTTGTGACAGACTGTTATGTAGTCTTTATGTTTTCAAAGAAAATTTCTGACCATGAAAATGTGCAAATTACATTAAAATTCAGGATTCTCAATTGCATGGAAGCATAATCTTAGTTGTGATAAAACATATGCATATATACACATGTAGAAAAAAAAGTGAAATTTATCAATATGAAAATGATGTGGGATGATGGTAGATTTTTTGTTCTTCTTCATTGTTTTCTGTTCTTCTATAACAAATATGTGTTCTTTTTTTGTTTTCATCCATAGAACTCTACATCATATTCCAGGTGAGAAATGGTACCCACAGAATACAATGGGATCATAACCTTCTTTTATCTGTGCATTGCTTCTTTTAATGAAGCCAAAGCTTAAGGAAGGCATTTCATATTTTGGATTATCCATAAAAGGAGGATGCATTGGGAATAAGGCCTTTTCATTTTTGCTTTGAAGCCTCTTGTTCTTATCATAGTTCATTTCTTAAATAAATTTAATTGCGGGGAGGGGTTTGCTTAGCTGGATCTCAGAGAAGTAGGGTATAATATATACTGCCAAATTTAGAGTATAGGAAAATACTTACAAGGGAATTCCTTTAAGCATATGTGGATTCAAATGATTATACTAAAAAAAGACAGAAACTAACATGTGTTGGGGAAGATTTAGAGAAGAGAGAACTCTCATACGTTACTGATGGGATTATAAAATGGTACAACCACTTTGGAGAAAAGTTTGGCAGTTCCTTAAAAAAAAAGAATGTAAATTTACCATATCACCCAGCAGCTTTACTTATAGGTGTCTAAGAGAAATAAAAAGAGAGAATTCCCTGGCAGTCCAATGGTTAGGACTGTGCACTTTCACTGCCAAAGGTACAGGTTCAGTCCCTGGTCAGGGAACTAAGATCCCGCACGCGTGGCCAAAAGAAAAAGAGAGAGAGAAGTAAAAACATAAATTCACACTTGTACAAGAATATGCAGAGGAGTGATCTTCACAGTAGTCAAAAAGTGGAAATAATCCAAATGCTTATTAATTGGTCAATGAATAAACAGTGTGGTATACCCAGACAATGGAATATTATTTGGCAATAAAAAGTAATGATTTACTGATACATGTAGCAAAACAGATCAATCTCAAAAATACTATGCTAAGGGAAGGTAGCCAGATGGAAAAGATTACAGATTGCATAATTCCATTTGCATAAAAATGTCCAGAAAAGATAAATCCATAGAGTCAAAAAGGAGATGAATGATTACCTAGTGGCTGAAATGGGGATTGGTTGCAAATGGGCAAGAGAGATCTCCTTAAGGTGATCTAAAATTGGATTTTGTGGTGGTTGCACAACTCTATAAATTTACTAAAAGTCATTGAATTTTGCATTTATAATTGATGGATTTTATGGTATGTAAATTATGCTTCAATAAAGCTTTTATTTATTTATAAAATTGAGGTAGAGTTGATTTACAATATTATATGTTTCAGGTGTACTACATAGTGATTCACAATTTTTAAAGGTTATACTCCATTTATAGTCATTATAAAACACAGTAAGTCCCCTACATACGAATGAGTTCCATTCTGAGAGCGTGTTCATAAGTCCAATTTGTTCATAAGTCCAACAAAGTTAGCCTAGGTACCCAACTAGCACAATCGACTATATAGTACTGTACTGTAATAGGTTTATAATACTTTTCACACAAATAATACATAAACAAACAAAAAATAAAACATTTTTAATCTTACAGTACAGTACCTTGAAAAGTACAATAGTACAGTACAACAGCTGGCATACAGGGGCTGGCATTGTGTGAACAGGCAAGAAGACATAAGTCATACTTGCAAATTTCCATTTTCTAATCTGCAAAATGGGAATAATTATAGTACACACCTTAGTGTTTTCCTGAGACTGGGAAGACGTGGATACGGTTAGCAGAGACCAAGCACCTCGAAAGACTACTGAAGTGGTAGCTAAAAGTCACAGTCTTTCTGTGGTCATGTTTTCAGTGGTAAATTAGTATATCTGCTTTCTCTCAACATAGCTCTGATGTATACTTTTACCATTCCTGTTTTTATTCACCATCTTTATACTTTTCCTATTTGTTTTCCGCATTCAGTTATTAAATTGACTAGACCATGCTGGTAAATGCCTCTGAAAGCAAAAGTTTTTCAAACTGCGATTTATGACATGTTAGAGAGCCCCAGAATCAATTTAGGGAGGGTACAACCAGCACTCTTGTTTTTATGAAAGACAGTGGAACATAATTGAAAATATAGGCGTGTACAGGGGTCAGTAAGCATTGTTTTTTTAAGTTTTGCTTCAGGTGTGTGTGTATTAAGTCGTGTAAAATATATTTCTTGCCATGAATCTTGGTCAAAAAAGTTTGAAAGTAATTGTTCTAAAGGACAGAAGAGCAGCTACTAGAAGTTTCTTTTTTATTTGCATCAGGATCCCAGATTGCTGTACTATTTAGATAAAATCTAGCAGATTAGAAAAGGAAAAGCTTATTTGTTAAAAAGAATTACTGCACATGATTTTAAAGGACAGGCAGGTTGTTTTTAGGATGCAGTAGGAAAAATACTGTCACTCAAATAATCTGCTGGAAACTTGGAAACTACTTGGTCTTTGAGTTATATAAAAAGAATTTTGAATGATAAGGTGAATTTTTTCCATTGCTTTTGTGAGCGTGTGCACGTGTACACCCACCATAATAAGTACAGACAGCTTGAGGAGGATGAAGCTCAGGAAACAAACTTTGCTTTCTCTCTTTCTTCTTACATTATTTATTCAAATTGTTGCCTATGTGGGGCAGCCAGGTTAATCCTTTCTATCTGTACTCCCCTACTGAGTTGATATTTTCCTCCACTGTAAGGTGTTTTCTAATTACTTTGTGAATAAAGTGTTTTAGATTGAAAGTAAAATTGAGTGCAAAGTTATGCTTGTAGCTAAAAATGTGCTCTCTTTAATGGTTGTATTGGGGCTGGTTGCTCTATGGGACGGTCTCTGATCCGTGTCTCTTTTGGTTGGTAAAAGTAATTCAGGACATGGTGAGCCCTGAATGACAGAAGGAGTAAGTGTTTCCTTTTTTAAACACTAGTTTTCTTGGTTCCGCTATAGGGGTAATGCTTGGAGGCTGAGTAATTTCCAACTATTGCCAGCCTTGTAAAATTCCTTCTTTAAGAGATTATGCCCAAGTCAATGGATCTTGTTTTTAAGCCCATGTAATCTTTACATTTCGTTTTTTATCACCAGATGTTTTGAACGACTTTTGCTTAGCTATGCTCTGTAGATGATTCTGGCTGGGAGTAGACCTTTAGATTTGATCAGAGGTTCTGACGTTCCAGTTGTTGCCAGTCAGAGGTATAGAAAGAGTTGATTTAATTCTCAGTGGCCTGAGTGAAGGTCTAGAAGCAACCGCTCATATATTTAGAAAAATAACTCTTGAATCCTTCCATGTCTATTTTGTTGACTTTCTATTTATTTTCTACCTTAAGAGAAAACAATAGATCAGTACCATGGTATTTTTGCCAACCTGATAATGATACTAGACTTACTCTTTATTTGAACAAATTCTTACGTTCCGAACAATTTAGCTGAACGTTCTGAAGCAAGGGGAAGTATATATCAATTGTTGCAAACTCAAAAGCACATGTAGGGGCTTCCCTGGTTGCGCAGTGGTTGAGAATCTGCCTGCTAATGCAGGGGGCACGGGTTCAAGCCCTGGTCTGGGAGGATCCCACATGCCGCGGAGCAGCTAAGCCCGTGAGCCACAACTACTGAGCCTGCGCGTTTGGAGCCTGTGCTCCGCAACAAGAGAGGCCACGATAGTGAGAGGCCTGCGCACTGTGATGAAGAGTGGCCCCCACTTGCCACAACTAGAGAAAGCCGTCGCACAGAAATGAAGACCCAACACAGCCCCAAATAAATAAATTAATTAATTTTTTAAAAAAATCAGAACATTTCCCGGCTGTTAAAAAAAAAAAAAAAGCACATGTAAATCAAGACATATAACTTAAAATAATGAGTCAAGGAAAAAATACATGACATTCCTGGTCAAGTTTTTGTTTTCTTACTTTTAACAGAGAATCTCTGGTTACCAAAAAAAAAAAAAACCTCTGGTCACTACTAAAAAGTGAAGGTGTAAACATGATAACAAATGGCAACTGGCCCTGGCCCCTTTATTTTATTTATTTATTTATTTATTTATTTATTTATTTTGCGGTATGCGGGCCTCTCACTGCCGTGGCCTCTCCCATTGCAGAGCACAGGCCCCGGACGCGCAGGCTCAGCAGCCATGGCTCACGGGCCCAGCCACTCCACGGCATGTGGGATCTTCCCGGACCGGGGCACGAACCTGCGTCCCCTGCATCGGCAGGCGGACCCTCAACCACTGCGCCACCAGGGAAGCCCTGGCCCCTTTATTGTGTGGATAGAAGAGATTGGTGTTGTCCATGGCAAAGTGGAGAACATGGGCTCTGCCTAACCAGACCTCCCCATTTAGCTCCAGCAGATGGTTGTCATTTGGGAAGTCAAGCCCAGTGGTTTTAGATTTTTTTCAGGAGAAGCCAAATCCAAATTTTTAACGAGAGATCTCCTGGCTTAAAAATGTTGGCTCAGGTTGTTTTTTCTTTTTCTTTCTTTTTTTTTTTGGATACTATGCAGGCCAAACAAAATTTATCTGTGAGCTTTACTTGGCCTATCGGTTGCCAGTTGATGACCCCTCAGCTGTAGATTTTCCAACAAGAACAGATGGAACTTTTTCGTTGCTAACGAGTTTAGTAATTGTGAAGTGCTCTGGAACCCCCCTTTTAAGAAAGTGGCATCCTCCGGTCGTGATTTAATAGAACATGTATTGGTTACCAGTTTGTGGTGTTTCAGAGAATGCAAAGATTTCTGTGGTTGATCATGTATCAGTTAGATTGGAGAAGAGAGTACGTGAGAATACAGCTAAAGCAGAATGATATACATGCTTTAACAGGGGTTTTTAAAAAGCTCCGTGAGAGGATGAACCTAATCTAGGTAATAGAAAAGCTTCACAGAGAAAGTGGTAATGAATGAGACTACGTAGTATGAATCAAATTTTGATAGAAAAAGAAAAGGGGAAGTTTGTCAAGGGGAGGAAAAGTATAAGCCACCCTAAAGTTACATTGTGGGCTTTGATATGTCTTAAAATGGTATAATGGGGTATGATTGGAGGGCAGTGTATGAGGAAATAGAACTGGGACCAGACCAAGGGGGACTTTGAATATCAGTTCACAGATCTGAGACTTAACGATGTAATTAAGGAGTCATTCCAGGGTTTAGAACAGGGGAGAGAGGTAATCTGAGCTGATCTCTTCTATATATTCTTATCCCAAATCCTGGACTGTGTCCCCTTAAAGTGGTGGGAAGCCTTCTCTGAGGGATTAGTTAAAATAGGCATCCTTCCTAGACATTGACTAAGAAGCTGTATGATTTGTGGTGCTGGAAATTCTTAAGAATCAACTTTGTACTGGTCACAATAAATTACATCCTTGTGATTTCCAGGTGAATCTATAAAGCAATGTTCAGGATTCAATCAGAACACCTGGTGATTTTACTAGTATGCAGAACATAGTCGCCTGTCCTGCATCTGTGTTCTGTGCAGAGAATAGAATACCTCTATTAGAAGCAACTAATAGAAGTCATGAAAACATAAATTAGGTGGAATTAGATTGAAATTGATTGGAAAGCAAATGCAATGGTGACCTTAATTATTTTAACCAAAAAAAAGTGGTTTTATTGTATGCAGTTGCCAATAATATGAAAGTGGAATGAAAACATAATATGCAAATATAAGCCAATAAAATGTCATTTTTAATGGTAAAATATTTTTTCAATATAACTGAAGAACACTCTACAATTATGAGAAAATTATCTCAGATTATCAATAAAATACAAGATAAAATCAGGATTTAGGGACAGGTTTATTTTTCCCTCCTGAAATGCCAATGGTCAAATTTCACTTATGGGTAACATGCCATGAGAGACACCTGTTGACCAGTACTTGGGTGTTGGTCAGGAAAAACCAATCAGTGTGCCAAATTATAATCAGATTAAAAACATGTCCTAGACAGATGGCCATTTTGGCACAATTGGTAGAAACAGTGTATGAATTAATGTGAATTGCTTTAACGCATTATTTTTCTCTTCCAAGAAACTCAATGTAGAATGCATGTGACTCCTGTTCACCAATTCAAGAGTAATTATGGGTCTAAATTAATCACTTGGTTTATCACTCACCAGTTGTTCAATCGGCCCTCTCTAGGTACTTTAGAGACAAGGAACAATTTAGCTAAACAATATTAAATAAATAATCCAAGGTCACAAAATAAAGAGAATAAAAAATGATGAATCTTCAGCTTCTAATATTTTGCATAGTTAATAGAGCAGTGCAAAAATAAATTCCTATAAGGCTATTTAAACAAGTTTGTAGTTAAGCAAAGAGACACTTTGAAGTACATACATCAAGGGAACCTATGATGGTAACACTCAACGCTTATGATAAATTCATTGTCATGAATGGACGGGAAACTTCTATTTGGGGGCTTAGTCTTATTTTCATTTTGTTTTTAAACTGTAAGCTGTCAAAAGTTCTTTATAGAAGGAAAAGGGGTTCAAATGCATGAGTTTACATATTTCTTGTTTGTTTTCTTTAAATCACACCCTTCTTATTGGCTTATAAATATATTTTACAGTTGATTTTATAAGAGGGAAATCAAAGCTGCTCTGGGACTTTGGTGACCTTGGCTTTTATTTTTAGCTTCAACAGTACTCAGCTGTATTCTAAAGCAAAGCCATTGATTCGCCGTAATCAATTCTGTAAATTAACAGGGTTGGCTGAAACAATATTTGGGTCCTATTTGTCATATGATTAGTTATTCATTTTATGGTTTATTTACAGTACTCAGTTATTAGAACTGAGAGTGCAAGAATAAGCTGGCTGATGGTACACGTCTCCATGAGAACCTTATGATGTCTGGCATAGAATAGTGCTCAGTAAATATTTAATTAACTAATGGTTTTAGGATATCCTAAGAGCTGAGAGTGGTTTGAATATGAAAGTGGGTGATAAGCATTGGGCACTAGGAAAAGATCTGGAAACACTGCACCCAGGCAAATGGGAGGGGCTTCTCATTTAACCCACCTGTCCACCCAGAACTCAAGGATCTATTTGTCCCATTCCTGGCTCATTCTGTCTGCTGCCCTTTGTGACTTTGTACTTACCACATTTGCCTTTTGTTTTTCTTCTAAGCTACTTGCACCTGTATCAAAGCCTTTCATGTGATAGGTAGCAAATGGGGAGAACAGTGTGATTTACTTAATGCTTTTCTTTGAGTTCTGTTCTTTTCAAGGAAGGGCTTTAATATACAGAAAAAGGCACCCTTTGCTAAATCCTAAGGTGGCAACACGTTGGACTGGCTATATATTGTGTCTAGTTAGTGGTTGGGCGTCTTGTGATGATTCACTATGGTGGTCCATATTTCAGCTTTTACTGCTGAAAGCCTTTTCATTGAAAAGTGATTGTCAGCCTAGCCCCTTGAAAATATGAAATAATGAAAGTAGCTAAGTGTGGGTGAGCGAGAAGGGAAAAAAATATGAGTAATCACTTATGTATCTCGAGATAAGGATTATGTGTTTTTCATCAATTAAATGGTCATAACAATTTAGAGTTATGATTAATAATTCTGTCAGCTAGTGCTAATGAACTTTTTATAAAGTTGAAAATTTCATGGCAGAAATAGCATGGCATCTCTGAGTCTTATTTTCTGTGACGTTTTTGAAAAATTGACAAGCACTGTTTTATTATTTTAGATGTGTATACTCCGTTTTGCAGTCTCTTTTCTTAGAAAAGCAATGGAAGTCTTTTCTGGAAATCCCAGACATAAATACATAGTCCAAGCAATCCCTGCAGTGCTAAAAATTCTCTAAAATGAGTGAACATGTGGTGTTCAGAGCTTGGTGGTGAGCAGAAAGGTATCTTAACAAGTGCATTCAGCAGTCATGAGGAATATTGTTAATATTTCAGTATTTGATATGTGATTGAATTTTATTATCATTCATTCATCAACTCATTAGTGTGCTTAAATGTTCTAGTCTAGACACTACAAAGTCTCTGGTTTCCATGTACTTTATCTGCCTGCCATCTTTGAAGGATATAACAGATAGCCAAGCAGCTCTGTGTTATGATACAACCAGAAGAGTTAAGATGTGGATGATATGGGCAGGAGAGCCTGCCTCTGATTAGGAAAGAATCCTGGGACAAGAAGGAAGCAGGATGTAATCATTTTTCAGTTTAGTTAATTAACTGGAAATAATGACACGTTGAAAGCACTATTTCCTAATTAAGTAAGAATGGAAAGAAAAGAGTCAACCAGCTAATTAAGGTTAAGAATAAGAACGATATGCCCAGACTTACTGAACCAAAGAAGTACCTTAAATGGCTTATGGGGACAGACAAAGACCATGCCTCTTCAAAGAAAATTGCAAGTTCTTCAAAGAAATAGCAGCCATCTTTACACAGGACAGAACTAAGAAGATGAACTGCAGCTTGAGCCTAAATGGTATAATCTTTTTTAAGGAATTGCTTTGGATTTTTTAGCAGTTGTACTTTAAAAACAATTTTAACATATTTTAGAATAGTAGAGGTAAGGACTGAGGCTTTATATAAGCCATCTATATAAGAAGGCATGGGAAATTAACAACAGTAAAGACTGGAGTGAGATAGCACTGTTTAAAAGCTAAGTGAGTTCTGAACTTCCTGGAAGCCAGTTTTAAAAACATAAAAAGAAGTTCTTTCATTTTTCAGTTAAAGGAGTAAATAAATTACTTAAGAGAAATAAACTTTTTCATGCCACAGAGTACAAATCAAAGTTAATATAAGGATTCTTATTTAAATCATTTTATTAAGAATTAATTATGAAATGGTGGGTCCAAAATAAAGCATTTGAGGTATTTGATAACACATTTGAGTCTTTGGAAGCATCTACATGAATAATTTTTCTATTCAAGAGTATAAATGTCCTTTGCTTCTGAACTCTTCTTAGCTCTGTGACCTTGGGTCAGTGACTTCTTAGCCTTAGTCTCTGGATCAACAAAATCACTATGCTATTGCTTTCCTCAAGAAATTGTGGGCTTCCCTGGTGGCGCAGTGGTTTAGAGTCCGCCTGCCGATGCAGGGGACGCGGGTTCGTGCCCCGGTCCGGGAAGATCCCACATGCCGCGGAGCGGCTGGGCCCGTGAGCTATGGCCGCTGAGCCTGCGCGTCTGGAGCCTGTGCTCCGCAACGGGAGAGGCTACAACATTAAGAGGCCCGTGTACCACAAAAAAAAAAAAAAAAAGAAATTGTTGTGACGATTAAATGAAGTAACACATCAAGAGCAAAATCCCTGACACAGAGTAATTGCTCAGTAAAGCTGAGTTGTTACAGTCATTGTCATCATCCTCAACATCATCATTTCTACCACACCGCTTCCAAGACCTGCAATGTGTCTCCCAACATTAAATAGTAGTGAGACTCAGGAAATGGAGTGTGATTTCACTGCAGGCAGCCACCCTGCTTAGAATATCACTACATGTATTCAAGAGTATCTAGAACATAAGTTATTAAACCATCAGATAACTCTGAAAACAAATACCATAGGTTTTATGGTGTCAAGAATCTGAAGCTACTAGAGGAAAGCTGCTTTCTACTTCTCTTAAGACCTGATTTTTTTTAAATTTCTGTTTTTTCCTTTCTTCTCTGACTTGCTGGAGTTTGTATATGCAACGATAATGTGAGCTGCGTGGAAGAGGAACAAAAAGAAAGCAAATCACAAAATAAGTATCAAGGATTGACTAGCAGTAACTACTCTAGTTATCTTTCTCACTTGTTCTGCTGCAGCTGTGAATTGTGTTTTTCCTTGAAGAGGAAAAGATGCTTGCAGAAAAATATCAAAAGCATCTGACTACTTTTCTAGGGTGTCCCTGGAGATTTAGGGCTGAGCTTTCATTTTTTTAAAGTTACTGAGTCCTTCAAGTTTAGGAAATTAGGCTTTAGGGTGCTGTCAAACGAATAGTTCAAATTCTCCATGTAGCTCTTAAACTTGCAAAGTACTCTGACGTTGCTCTTAGCAACTCAGTGATAGATGTTTGCGTCCCTTTTTATGTTTGGTCAGAATAAAAGAAGTAAATATGGAATAAAATGTTGTCTCCTCTCTAAAATACAAGTTTTCCTTTTGTGTTTCTCCATATGTTGATCCTTTTTGGATGTTTGCTGAATTTGTGCAGTTCCATTACTGTAATAGATTGTCACATTTGGCAAATGCATGCCATATGTGGTCAACGTATAAATGAGGGATATGGGTACAGAAACAAATATGATAAAAGAATAAGACAAGGGGTGAGGGGAAGACAACCTCTACAATATTGCTAGATGGATAAATTAAAGAGTCACAAATGACTGCTAAAAAAAAAAAGTTAAAAAAAAATGTCTTAGTTTAACATCCCCGAGGCAACCGGGGAGGGGAAGGCACTAAATAATGGGCTGTGCTCAGGGGGTTTGCAGCTGATTCTGATCTCAAGAGTACATATGAGTGGAGAACATCACCACCACCATCACATTAATTGTCCTGAGTCCCCCTTTCTTGGGTTTGCAAATGTCCTCGGTCGTAGAATTACCTGGCGAGTGGTCCATACCAAGTAATTTGGTAGGATTTGAATCAACACTTGGATGATGGGTCTTTCAGTCTATAGGTAAGGTAGTGGATGATAAAGTAATAATGAGAGAGAGAATTCCTTCTGGAGTCTGAACTGGATACTCCTTGGGTGATGACATGGCTTCCATATTTTTCTTGGACACCCAAATTGTTCTCATCCTGGCAGATGTCCAGTCATCTGATTATTTGGTGACAATGGGAATTCTCTCTTCTTAGACAGCCTCCTAGCTATATTGGTCCACTCTGGTAACCTCCCATATCTTTTGTATTCATCTCTGCTCTTCTTTTAAATGTAAAGAAATCATATCTTACCTTAGGCCCAAAAGATTTTCACCAGAGATGTTTACTTCTTCTTTCTTTCCTCCTCAAGAATCGTCTTCTCTTCTTTCTTAAAAATTGAACTAGATTTCTCATTAAAACCTGAGCTAAAATCAACCAGAAATAGCAGTTCTGTTTTCCATGAGTATGAGGGGTGTAATCTTCAAATTGTAAGTGGGTAAGAGGGGAAATGTTTCCAATTCAACCTTTCAGTAAATCAGTGATAATAATAGCATTTATTGAGCAGTTACTCTGTTACTCTGTTCTATATTTTATATAATATACCTATTTACACCTCAAAAATCTCTATAGGTTCTGTATTCCCACTTTTTAGATAAATTGAGATATATGGTTGTCGTTGTGTAAAAGAATCAGGATTTGAATCCAGAAATACTGATTTTTAAGCCCACACTCACCACTTCTCTACATTGGATTTTGCTTATCAACAGCAACAAAAAAGGAAAAATCAAGCAAAACAATTGTATTTCCATAGCCAAACAATAGGAATGTTCATATTTTGATACAGGGTAATGGTTACCATGGAAATGTAACCTCTAGTGATAGTATTTGTTGATTAGATAAGATCACAATTGAGAATAAGTTAACTTTTGTAAACATTTATGTGACAGATTATCATGCATATGAAGAATGATAAGAGAAGGTTCTGCTTTCAGAGTCCCCAATCTACTGGGAAGGCTTGAACTGCAAATTTAAGTAAATATTTAAGCAGTAGCTCATGTCATTGCAGTGATGATGCATAGTTGGATTGATCATAATCCTTGGGTCAAGGTGTCTTGTTATCTTCAGTTCATATGTGATCCCCTTTATTTCATTCATTCATTCATTCATTCATTTAGTCGTCAATTTATTCCCCTCACTTTCTCTGCCCCATTAATCCCTCTATTGACAACTGCCATTTAAGAAAACAGCTTTCCATTCTTTGGACAAGGGCATAAGAATTAATCTGCATTTCTACTAGACATCCCAATAAGTTTTTAAGACCCACTGATAGAACACAGAGTAATCAAATTTTATATATAGCTCTGTCTTAGAGTAATTCCAAGACTTCTCTTAGAAGTTTGGATCTATATAGGCTCTACATATTAGCAATACTTTGGTCATGTTAATTCTTAGAGAACATGGAGGGGATCTGGGGGTCTATATTTCACCTAAGCATAATTAACTATGGACTATATTTTGACAAAGGGCTGTGTGGGACATAAAACAAATTAAATGGTTATCGTGATGGGACCAGCCAGAACTTATTGATTGAACAAATTGAGGGCTGTCTGGGAACATTGGATTTCTGTCTGACCCTGAAAGAATTAGTTACCTTCAATCCAAATTGAATTTTGAACTCCCTGAAATCACAAGAAAAACTACTGTTTCTGAAACTAAAGTAATCCATGTTTTTATCTTAAATCTCTGTTTTCTAATGTTGCTAGGGTTTTTGGGTTTGTTTTTATTTTTCTCTCTTTCTCTTTTTTCTAAGTCATTCATTAATTCATTCTGGTAAGAAAAGGCAAGGGATTTCAGAACTACTGAGATGTAATGAGGGAAACTGATTTTTTATTTTTTTTTTTATTAAATGTTCATGCTTGAGTTTTAAAAGAAAATTAATCAATGGAATGCTGATTAGTTTTAGATGCTTTGTCTTCCAGTCACAGGTGTCATGTTTAAGTATACATCCCAACAGTGTTATTACCCCTTAAAATGTTTTATCTCAGTGCTATTTCACTCAATAAAAATAAATTATTTTTACTCTAATTAAAAATGGATTTAATGCCAAAAAGATTTAGCCCCATTGTAGAAAACTTAAGCAGCCTAAAACCTATGACTTTCTCTTTTCTGAATTCCCATGTTAATTACATACATAGCTCTAGGATGTTTTGATCAGATATTTTTAAATGTTAAGCTTTGATAAATATTAAAAGAAAATCATTCATAATCATGCCGAATAAAGCTCTAATATATTAGCTTTTTTTAAAACTTGACTTTTAAAGCAAGTAATATTTTTATTTGGAAAATGACAAGCTTGACGTATCTGGATCCAACTGACTAGTGAAGAGAAGGCTAATTGCCCTGGTCTGTGAAGGGTCTCTTGCTGAATGGTTTGGTGAATAAAAGCTTTCTTTGGTGTTCAAGTAATTCTCTGGTGCCTTTAAATGCAACTGTTTTGGTCTTGTTTTGTTTTCTTTTTAAATTTCCAAAGATTTTGGTGTTGAAGGAATTCTCTAGCACTTCTCAATTCTGCTGACCAAAACAAAAAACCCAATAAACAAACAAACATAAACAACCTTTTAATTATAGAGACTTCTAAACATACACAAAAATATGAAAATAATCTAATGAAACCTCATGTCCCATCCCCCAGCATGAAAAACCTTTAACCAATAAGAGCCAATCCTATCCCGTTGACATCCCCCATCATACCTCCACGTCTCATATTGCTTTGAAACAAATCCCAGATATTGTATCATTTCATTAGTATTTTTTTATATATGTCTCTTAAAGGTGAGTTCTCTTTTATCCCCACCATAATTACAATACCAATATCACACCTAAAAAAATAATAAACTCTTAAAATCATCAAATTGTCAGTCTTGGTTCAAATGTCCAAGTATCTCAAAAATCACAACATCGTTTAACACGTTCCTCTGATCAACCTCTGTGTTTTCTGTAAGTTGGAAGTTGGATCTAGACCCTGACTCAAGATTCTGGCTTGGTTTTGTGTGTGAGAGACTATATTGTTTGTATGTGTTAGCTGTATTTATTCTTCCTTTCAGAAGGCATATGATGTCTGTCTTTTTGTATGTATTTGTGTGATGTTAACAGCAGTTGATGTTCAGGATCTAGATGGACTCATTCATTATTAGTTCAGATGTTCTAATTCTATCCTTCTTTCTTTATTACGTAGAATACTTCTACCAAGAAAACTTGTGAATTTAAATATTTTCTATGTTTAATTCACTGTAGTTCTTATTCTTATTAATTCAAATTGTCCCAACTTAGGCCAGTGACAACCTCTTCAGGTTTGATTCTGAGTTCTTTTGACATGGATCTAGTAGTCTTTAACAGTTTCCTTATTATCAGGTAGGATAAAATGTCCTAGGCTCATCTTGTGTGTTTCATAACCCAGGCCGGAATTAGCCATTTCTTCTACTTAGGGACCCACAATCTGGGACCTAGAGTTGCTCTTTGCTATTAGATTGGACATTATTTCTAAGCCTTTTTAGCACATAGAGTTATAAAATGTTCATATTTATAAGTTAAAAATCAGCTCATTGTTCACATGTATATGTTTTGCTTATAAGACTTGCTGGAGCCAGGAGAGATTTTAAGTAGCTTACCTTTTGCAAGGGTATTCACTAGCAACCATGAAACATTTGGTAGTTAGATACAGTGTTTCTGGCCATAGTAAAATATTTTGCAATTGCATTTTATACTTTAAAATTGTATATATCTTATTTGAACTGTGTAAAATGTGCAATCTTTCAAATTCAATTTCTTCTGAAAATCATTTCCAGAAAATAGCTTTATTTACTGAAGAATACACAGTAGCTTAATAATGATGTGAAAATATTAGTGAACCAGAATCTACTGACGAATTAGTCACCGTTTTTCTAATTAGAGTGTGAAATCTTAATTTTTTGGAGTCTGATTAACTGATAATAGCCATATCATGGTGTTCTTGCAAAAACCTGTTTTGATGGGCATTGCAATATAAAAAGCACCAGATAATAGACAAAACAAAAACAAAGGCAAAACGAGAACTGATTATTTTCCCTTCAGAGTTTTCTGAACACCTGATAAGCTATGAACATGGAGTTTCACATAAATCAATATCAAGATTAGTATTACTGAGTATTGTCTATTAGGCTTTCTACCATTAAAGATACTTAAGAAAAGTTGGATCAGGATATCTATAACTAAGAAGTTAGGCAATTGAAGCAAATTATTCAGTTTATTTAGAAAAATTAAAACACATTTAGCAAATTCTTCATCTAAATTTGTGTAATATGGGTAAAATCAATTATTATGCCTGAACTTTCAAATATTATGATTTTCTAAAAGCCTTGTGAGGGTGAGTGTGGGGCTGGTGGAATGAATGTCCATCACTAGGAGCCTGGTAAAATAATAACGTGTAGCAGTAGCATGCATCGTATTCAGCCACTGGAAAGAATGAGGCAGATCTGGATGTGCTGCTATGGAAATCTCTGAAGTTTAGTATACAGTTCGTTGGTTAAAAACGTGGGCTGTGGAGCCAGACCACCAGACTTTAATCTTGGCACTATTAGTACAAATTTGAGCAAGGTACTTAATCTTTTTATATGTTTCTTAATCTGTAAAATAAGTGTTATACTAACATACACCCCTGATGGTTGTGAGGATTAACCAAAAGTTATGCCTGGTGCATGGTAAACATTCATAGCCTAGCTGTTTCCATCCTCCTCTGCTTCTTGCTCCTCCTTTTCATTCTCTTCTTTCTCCTTTTCCTTTATATTTTTGACGTCTTCGTCATCATCATTATCTTGCTGAGTGAAAAAATAGCTTTATATAGTTGTTTCTAGGGCAGGATACCATTGATACCAATAAAAGCATATGAATATATACTTGTATACATAAACTTTTATACTTATATACATAAACACTTATGGAAAGATACATAATAAACTGTTCAGAAATGTTTACCTCTGAAGAGCAGATCTGTTAGAGGGGGAAAAGGATGAGGCGAGCACTTTATACATATAATTACTTTCTCTTTTTTTTTTTTTTTTTACTTTCTCTTGTTTTAGGCTTGAACTTTGTATGTCCGAGTACTTCTTAAAAAATAAAAACAGTTTAAATTGAAAAATAATTTAATACGTTTAATAAATTAAGTGCAGGTTGATCGTGACTACAAGACCAGCCTAAGAAGAGATGGACAAAATAGATGCCTGTGTGAAATTTTTCAAAGTATGTGTCCACTTCCCTAAATTATCTTTGCTACCATCCCACATGATTCAATGAAATTCTGCCACAAGAGACTCATTTTTTTGCTGTTAAGAAGTGCCCCTATTTACAGCAAAAACTTTTGGAAAGGTTAATTTAAGAGAACCTTTAGTTATTAGCAATTTGTAAATTTCTTTTTCTAGGTGGTTTTGGCAGCCCACAGTATCCATCGGCTATCTGAACACTGATAAGATGGATATTTGGTTGGGTGGCAAGCTAGTGAGTTATTGTGGGATCAGAATAAGAAAAAAAATGAATGTGAAGCCTGGTGAAATGGAATTGAAGGGTGTTTACAGAAAGAAGACTTTCAGGTCCAAGACTCCTGAATAAAGCTCTCAGCTCTGCCAAATGAAATAATGTATTGTTCTGTATAAGTTACAGTTACCATTTTCTGACACCATTCTTCATCAATAAAATGGAGACAAAAATATCCACATCCCTGGGAGGTTTGTAAGGATCAAATACCATACTTGAACTCACCTCTGTCAGCCTCCAGTATAGTATTCATTGATGTTTTAATAAGCCCATATTTTTCCTTTCCGCCTTTGGGTAGAACGAGGAGGCCGAACCTGTTCCTGCATATACTAATTATCAGCTCTGTGACCTTGGGAAATGTACTTTCTCTCTGTTTTTTGTTTTGTTTTGTTTCAATATCTGCAAAGTACATTTCAGATTGGTTGACCCCTAAGCTTCCTTTTAACTGTAGTGTCCAATAGCTACCTACTCTAAGCAGTGGCTGGGTGCACTCAGGTCTCCTCTACACCTTACCCCAATCTTGGTTAAAGAGATCTGACATTGTATCCATTTCATAAACCTTTATGAAAACCCAGCTTTAAGGCAAGTTCCCAAGCTCTCTAGGTACCCATTCCTGAGCCCCCTGTGTATCCATTTTGGAACTGCCTGTATAAATCCTAAAGGGATGAATGAATTGGAAGAATTCTGGGATGTCAGATGACTTCATAAAATGACGAGATACATGGACAGAAGAAACATTTCACCTGATTCACAGAAATACTAACATCAAGCTTTCAAGTCTTCATGTTGCTAAGAAATCATTTCCCCCGCCTATGAAATTACCCTTGCTCAAATGGTAAGGGTTATAACCTCTATGTGTCTTTGTTTCCTCATCTATAAAATGAAGTTAGCAATACCCATAGGCAACCAGCTGGGAAGAAAAAATGGGGACAGCTTTGCTCCTAGCACAAAAGTCTACCAAATATCGAGTACTCAAAGATTATTTTTATTATTCCATTACGTTTTGATTATTATTATCCCACTATAATGTTTCTTGCATGCTAAAGATTCTGTTAGCAAATGTACTTAATTTAGCAAGGTTCTTAGAGTAGAAATACAAAGATGATGATGTTGGTAATAGTAATAATACTAGCTAATATTTATTGAGTCTTTATTATGTTTTAGGCACTTTTCTAAGCCCTTTGCATATATTAATATACCTAATCTTTAAGATAACCCATACAGTAAGTATTAATATGTTCATTTTTACAGATGAGGAAATTGAGGCATAGAAGGAGGGAGATAGAAAGTGCAGACAGTGGTTAAACAGAAAACTCTTTAAGTTTCACTGTAGAATATAAAAATGAGGTCATGGTTAAAATGGAATGTAGGGTCAAGGGAGAATTATGTATGACAGGAGAGCCTGGAACATGTTTGTGTTCTAATGGGGATGACTCAACAGAAAAGAAGCCACTGAAGACATAAAGGAAAGAGATGAGTACTTTCAGGAACTAGGGAAGGCAAGAGGTGACTGTTAAGTATATAGGAGGAGAGCAAGGCTATTCCTGGCTCAGCCACTGAAGAGCCAAGTGGACTTGACTTGACCGCTTATTACTTCTGTGTCGCCAGTTAGTCATGTGAAAAGGAGGTTGGGGCTATTAATGACTAGTAACATTTCTCCAACTCAATTTTTCAATGACTATCAAATTGTTTGATAATGTTATACTCTAATACAAACTGAAAACGTTGCCAACTTCCAAAGGAGCTCACTGTAATTCTAACATTTTATCATTGTTGATTTTTAAGTCATTTGGTCTCCAGAAAAAAAGAACTCTTGATAGTAAAAAAAAAAAAAAAAAAAAATTCAATCCATTTTAAAGGATGTATTTAACTTCTGCTGCAACTTACATATTTAATTACTTAATATTTTCCAACATTATATGAAACCACCCCAGTGTTTAGCTAACCAATTTGATCATTTATAATTACTTGCCATAGTGATCTATTGTGTGGTATGTTTGCATATGATGTGCGTATTCCAGATTTGAAAGTCCATGTTTTACTTTCAACCACTTTTCACTTTGTTATGAAATTATCCTTCTCAGTAATAAAAATCATTTTCCTTTTAGGTTATATTTTGGGAAATCACATTTTCTGGTTACATGTTTATATATAATGTTTTAAAATCTACCAAGATCATTTTAAAACTACGTAATCTCTTACTAATGTCTATCATTTATTATTCAATAAATATTTATCGAGTGTCTCCTCTGAACAAGGCCCAATTCTAAGAACGCTGGGGGATACAGGATGAATCATACATAAAAACCTAGCACTCAGAAAGTTTACAGTCTTGGCAATGAAATGAGATGTGCACATCTCTGTCTCCAACCCCTGCTCAAGTAGACTTCAAAGAAAATTATGTATTTTTAATGAAACAGAATTTACTTTCAACAGACTGTTAACTCTGAATGTAAGCTATGGTGCTGGATCAGGTGGCACTCTATATTGCCTCTACTGGTTGAAAATCATAATCAAGTGATACGAATTTATCTAAAGAGTATGTCCTTCATTTAATACAATGGTAATAATATATTAATTTTTATTTTCCCATTTTTTTCCTTGAAAGAGCACTCATTTATTTTCACAGCTTCTCTGTGAATAGAAAGAAAGCAGTTGGTACTAGGTTTTTTTTTTTTTTTTTTTTTTTTTTGATAATAATTCTATCCTGCTGGACTTAAGTGGCTGAAAATGTCAATTTACCCTATAAATACTTTTTCTAGAGTGTATTCCTTGAACTGCCAAGTGACCTATACTTTATCAAATAAGAGTTTCTTTCATTGAGATTTACTATTCAATTATAGAAAAGTATGTCACTTTGATTTCTAGCCCATACCTCCTAAAATAAATTAATTAATTAATTAATAAAAGTTGTTGAGCAAAGAAGAAAAATAGAGCATTTCTAGGCATTAACAATGTTACATGCAGGAAGTACTATTCCAATAGACATATTTTCTTATTATATTTTCATTAAATTATATCCACCAGCAAGAATGCCTACAGTCCTAGGGCTCTGTCCATTTTCTTTTTTGTTTTTTTGTTTGTTTTTCATATACTTTTTAGGGCTTGCTATCATTGATGGATTTGTTTTTTGGTTTAGTGGCTCTCTTCTTTCCTTTTTTTTTATTTTAATTTTTTCTTATTTTTATTTTTAAGAATTTTTATTTTTTAATAGCTTTATTTTATTTTATTCTTTCTTTCTTTCTTTCTTTCTTTCCTTCCTTCCTTCCTCCCTCCCTCCCTCCCTTTTCTTCTGAGCCGTATGGCTGACAGGGTCTTGGTGCACCAGCCAGGTGTCAGGGCTGTGCCTTTGAGGTGGGAGAGCCGAGTTCAGGATATTGGTCCACCAGAGACCTCCCAGCTCCACATAATATCAAAGAGTGAAAGCTCTCCCAGAGATCTCCATCTCAACACTAAGACCCAGCTCCACTCAATGACCAGCAAGGTACAGTGCTGGACACCCTATGCCAAACGACTATCAAGACAGGAACGCAAACCCACCCCTTAGCAGAGAGGCTGCCTAAAATCATAATGTCACAGACACCCCAAAACACTCCACAGGACGTGGTCCTGCACACCAGAAACACAAGATCCACCCTTATCCACCAGAACACAGGCACCAGTCTCCTCCACCAGGAAGCCTACACAACCCACTGAACCAACCTTAGCCACTGGGGACAGACACCAAAAATAATGGGAACTATGAACCTGCAGCCTGTGAAAAGGAGATCCCGAACACAGTAAGTTAAGCAAACTGAGAAGACAGAGAAACACACAGCAGATGAAGGAGCAAGGTAAAACCCTATTAGACCAAACAAATGAAGAGGAAATAGGCAGTCTACCTGAAAAGAATTCAGAATAATGATAGTAAAGATGATCCAAAATCTTGGAAATAGAATGGAGAAGTAATACAAGAAGGGTTTAACAAGGACCTAGAAGAGCTAAAGAGCAAACAAACAATGATGAAAAACACAATAAATGAACTTTAAAATCCTCTAGAAGGAATCAGTAGCAGAATAACTGAGGCAGAAGGATGGATAAGTGACCTGAAAGATAAGGTAGTGGAAATAACTACTGCAGAGCAGAATAAAGAAAAAAGAATGAAAAGAATTGAGGACAGTCTCAGAGACCTCTGGGACAGCATTAAACACACCAACATTCGACTTATAGGGGTCCCAGAAGAAGAGGAGAAAAAGAAAGAGACTGAGAAAATATTTCAAGAGATTAGAGTCAAAAAATTCCCTAATATGGGAAAGAAAATAGTCAACTCCAGGAAACCCAGAGAGTCCCATACAGGATAAATCCAAGGAGAAACATGCCAAGACACATATTAATCAAACTATCAAAAATTAAATACAAAGAAAACATATTAAAAGCAGCAAGGGAAAAACAACAACATACAAGGGAATCCCCATAAGATTAACAGCTGATTTTTCAGCAGAAACTCTGCAAGCTAGAAGGGAGTGGCAGGACATATTTAAAGTGATGAAAGGGAAGAACCTACAGCAAGATTACTGTACCCAGCAAGGATCTCACTCAGATTCAACGGAGAAATTAAAAGCTTTGAAGACAAGCAAAAGCTAAGAGAATTCAGCACCACCAAACCAGCTTTACAACAAGCACTAAAGGAGCTTCTCTAGGCAGGAAACACAAGAGAAGTAAAAGACCTACAATAACAAACCCAAAACAATTAAGAAAATGGTAATGGGAACATACATATTGATAACTACCTTAAATGTAAATGGATTAAATGCTCCCACCAAAAGACATAGACTGGCTGAATGGATAAAAAACAAGACCCGTATATATGCTGTCTACCAGAGACCACTTCAGACCTAGGGACACATACAGACTGAAAGTGAGGGGATGGAAAAAGATATTGCATGCAAATGTAAGTCAAAAGAAAGCTGGAGTAGCAGTTCTCATATCAGACAAAGTAGACTTTAAAATAAAGACTATTGGGCTTCCCTGGTGGCGCAGTGGTTGAGAGTCTGCCTGCCGATGCAGGGGACACGGGTTTGTGCCCTGGTCCAGGAAGATCCCACATGCCGCAAAGCGGCTGGGCCTGTGAGCCATGGCCGCTGAGCCTGCATTTCCAGAGCCTGTGCTCCGCGACGGGAGAGGCCACAACAGTGAGACGCCCGCATACTGCAAAAAAAAAAAAAAAAAGACTATTACAAGAGACAAAGAAGGACACTACATAATGATCAAGGGATCAATCCAAGAAGAAGATGTAACAATTGTAAATATTTATGCACCCAACATAGGAGCACCTCAATACATAAGGCAAATGCTAACAGCCATAAAAGTGGAAATCAACAGTAACGCAATAATAGTAGGAGACTTTCACACCCTACTTTCACCAATGGACAGATCATCCAAAATGAAAATAAATAAGGAAACACAAGCTTTAAATGATACATTAAATAAGATAGACTTAATTGATATTTATAGGACATTCCATCCAAAAGCAACAGAATACACTTTCTTCTCAAGTGCTCATGGAACATTCTCCAGGATAGATCATATCTTGGGTCACAAATCAAGCTTTGGTAAATTTAAAAAAATTGAAATGTATCAAGTATCTTTTCCGACCACAACGCTATGAGACTAGATATCCATTACAGGAAAAAAATCTGTAAAAAAAAATACAAACACATGGAGGCTAAACAATACACTATTAAATAACCAAGAGATCACTGAAGAAATCAAAGAGGAAATCAAAAAATACCTAGAAACAAATGACAGTGAAAACACGATGACCCAAAACCTATGCAATGCAGCAAAAGGAGTTCTAAGAGAGAAGTTTCTAGCAATACAGTCCTACCTCAAGAAATAAGAAACATCTCAAATAAACGACCTAACCTTACACCTAAAGCAATCAGAGAAAGAAGAACAAAAATACCCCAAAGTTAGCAGAAGAAAAGAAATCATAGAGATCAGATCAGAAATAAAAGAAAAGGAAATGATAGCAAAGATCAATAAAACTAAAAACTCGTTCTCTGAGAAGATAAACAAAATTGATAAAACATTAGCCAGACTCATCAAGAAAAAAAGGGAGAAGACTCAAATCAATAGAATTAGAACTGAAAAAGGAGAAGTAACAACTGACACTGCGGAAATACAAAGGATCATGAGAGATTACTACAAGCAACTCTATGCCAATAAAATGGGGGACCTGGAAGAAATGGACAAATTCTAAGAAAAATACAACCTTCCAAGACTGAACCAGGAAGAAATAGAAAATATAAACAGACCAATCACAAGCACTGAAATTGAGACTGTAATTGAAAATCTTTCAACAAACAAAAGCCCAGGACCAGATGGCATCACAGGCGAATTCTATCAAATGTCTAGAGAAGCGATAACACCTATCCTGCTCAAACTCTTCCAAAATATAGCAGAAGGGGTTTCCCTGGTGGCGCAGTGGTTGAGAGTCTGCCTGCTGATGCAGGGGACATGGGTTTGTGCCCTGGTCCGGAAAGATCCCACATGCCGCGGAGCGGCTGGGCCCGTGAGCCATGGCTGCTGAGCCTGCGCGTCCGGAGCCTGTGCTCTGCAACGGGAGAGGCCACAACAGTGAGAGGCCCGTGTACTGCAAAAAAAAAAAAAAAAAAGCAGAGGGAGGAACACTCCCAAACTCATTCTATGAGGCCAACATCACCCTGCTACCAAAACAAGACACAGATGTCACACAGCAAGAAAACTACAGGCCAATATCACTGAACATAGATGCAAAAATCCTCAACAAAATACTTGCAAACAGAGACAGCCTCATCCACCAGAGGGCAGACAGCAGAAGCAAGAAGAACTACAATCCTGCAGCCTGTGGAACAAAAACCACATTCACAGAAAGATAGACAAGATGAAAAGGCAGAGGGCTATGTACCAGATGAAGGAACAAGATAAAACTCCAGAAAAACAACTAAATGAAGTGGAGATAGGCAACCTTCCAGCAAAAGAATTCAGAATAATGATAGTGAAGATGATCCAGGACCTTGGAAAAAGAATGGAGGCAAACATCGAGAAGATGCAAGAAATGTTTAACAAAGACCTAGAAGAATTAAAGAACAAACAAACAGAGATGAACAATACAATAACTGAAATGAAAACTACACTAGAAGGAATCAGTAGCAGAATAACTGAGGCAAAAGAACGGATAAGTGACCTGGAAGACAGAATGGTGGAATTTACTGCTGCAGAACAGAATAAAGAAAAAAGAATGAAAAGAAATGAAGACAGCCTAAGAGACCTCTAGGACAACATTAAACGCAACAACATTCACATTATAGTGGTCCCAGAAGGAGAAGAGAGAGAGAAAGGACCAGAGAAAGTATTTGAAGAGATTATAGTCGAAAACTTCCCTAACATGGGAAAGGAAATAGCCACCCAAGTCCAGGAAGCGCAGCGAGTCCCATACAGGCAAAACTTAAGGAGAAACACGCTGAGACACATAGTAATCAAACTATCAAAAATTAAAGACAAAGAAAAAATATTAAAAGCAGCAAGGGAAAAGCAACAAACAACATACAAGGGAATCCCCATAAGGTTAACATCCACATCTGCACAGCACAGGGAGATCAGCTCAGTGCTTTGTGACCACCTAGAGGGGTGGGATAGGGAGGGTAGGAGGGAGGGAGACGAAAGAGGGAGGAGATACGGGGATATATATATATATATATATATATATATATATATATATATATATATATATGTATAGCTGATTCACTTTGTTATAAAGCAGAAACTAACACACTATTGTAAAGCAATTATACTCCAATAAAGATGTTTAAAAAAATAAAAAGAATGCCTACAGTATAGAAGACCTAATTCATCAATATATCAATTGATGATAATTACCAGCTCCCTAAATTTTTGTCCTTATGGGCCAGAATTCAAAATGCAGATTTCAAGTTTCTGAGACAACAGCCGTAGAAAATGGGAGCTGCTACTTTCTTTTTCCAAACCAGTAATTCATTTGCATTGTGTGTGGAGCAAAAGGAAGCTGTAATGATTCATTCCTATTTCAAAGAGAAGAAATAATCACTAGATAGTACATTTATTGTTAGTGCATGAAACACTTTGAATGCCTTCTTTCTACAACTGACCTTATTTAAATTAAGCATAATGGTTTTCAACTCTTTTTCCCCTTAAGGGTGATCCCCAAAGTATGTTTATAATCATTCTCAGTATAAGGTGAATTTTTTAGTTGCTAAGAAACATGCTTGCTTAATTTGTTTCCCCACATATCAGTAAAATATTTCTTCCTGCCCTAGAATTCTGTAAGTAAATTAACAGTAAACTAGTACACCTTCAAAGGAGGGCATAACACAGTGGGCTGAAGAATTCTGGTGCTGAGGGAGGTAAATCGTGTGTAAGAAGTGTCTGCTCACAACCAGCAGAAGAGGTGATGAGGCAGAACTGGCTCTGTGACTTGCGGGGCCCAGTGCAAAGTGAAACCATGGGTCCCTTTTTCCCCAGTTAAGACCTTAAAGACAACAATAGCAGAACATTAAACTAAGCACACGACACTTCTGAGTGTGGGGTCTGTGAGTCTGCATGGGTCCCATGTGCCTTCAGTTGACCTTGGAGTCAGGATCTAACAGCCCCTCTCCTCCAGGTCTAACACTGTTCATCTCTCAGGATCTGGTTCAAAGCCTATTTCTTCTGTGAAGCTGGAATGGACCAACAGCTCCTAGAAGTGGGGAATTTTACCCACCAGCAAGTAGCATCCCTGTTGTGAGCTCTATGACGAGAGTCCCTGTCGTAGTATTATTCTGTCCTACATATACCAAGAGTAGTATAGTTCCATGCAAGTTGGAACCAAAAAACAAAAAGAGAAATTGTCTTCCCACTGATAGATGTAATTACCATTGATAAAATCAATGAATACACGTTACACTCAGATCTAAGGGTATTAAAGAATGTGCTGCTGACTATCAAAATATTACTTTTGCCTCATTGTTTTTAATGGATTGCAGTTGAAAGTGATTAATTTTATGAGAGGTTTTTTTTAATTTTATTGAAGTGTAGTTGATTTACAATGTTGTGTTAATTTCTGCTGCACAGCAAAGTGATTCAGTTATATATATATATATATATATATATATATATATTTATTCTTTTTCATATTCTTTTCCATTATGGTTTATCACAGGATATTGAATATAGTTCCCTGTGCTATACAGTAGGACCTTGTTGTTTATCCATCTTGCATATAATAGTTTGCATCTGCTAATCCCAAACTCTCAATCCCCCTCTCCCCCATGCCCTTCCCCCTTGGCAACCACAAATCTCTTCTCTATATCTGTGAGTTTGTTTCTGTTCTGTAGATAAGTTCATTTGTGTCATAGTTTAGATTCCACATATAAGTGATATCATATGGTATTTGTCTTTCTCTTTTTGACTTACTTCACCTAGTATGATAATCTCTAGGTCCATCCATGCTGCTACAAGTGGCATTATTTCATTCTTTTTTAAAAAATTTATTTCATTATTTTTTATGGCAGAGTAATATTCCATTGTGTCTGTGTGTGTGTGTGTGTGTGTGTGTGTGTGTGTGTATAGAGAGAGAGAGAGAGACATGTATATATATATATATATATATATATATATATATACACACACACACACCACATCTTCTTTATCCATTCATCTGTCAGTGAACATTTAGGTTGTTTCCATGTCCTGGCTGTTGTAAATAGTGCTGCTATGAACATAGGAGTACATGTAGAAAATGATTCATTTTATATTTAAACTCAGTCTTATACACAGAATTTCCTAAAATGTGTTCAGTGGGATATTGATGAGTATTATGTAGATTTCCGTGATCAAATAAGTTTAGGAATACTTTGGAAAATAGTAATATAGCTAACACTATATAGATCCTTATTGGGTCTTTCTATTTCCATTGCTACTGCTCTCATTATTATCTGAGATATTGCCCCCACCCTACCTCTAATTGTCCCAGTTTCCATTAATTAGTTATAGTTCAGCTGAGCTTACCCAGTGTCTACTATATAGCCACTGGTGCCTGTGACCTTGCCACGGGAATCTCTCCTTAATCTCACAGTGGAGCAGTTTTGCCCCCCAAGACATTTGACAATGTCTGGAGACATTTTTGGTTGTCACAGCTCAGGCGGGAGCAGGAGGTGTTACTGGAATCTAATGAGTAGAAGCCAGGGATGCAGTTAAACATCCTGCAATGCATAGGACGGCCCCCAAAACAGAGAATAATGCAGCCCAAAATGTCAATAGTGTGTATTAGTCACACTACTGACTCCTTGGAAACCTTCCTTGGTTTTCCATCTCATTTCATACCTGAAGAATTTCATACCCGAAGAATTTCATACCCTCAAGCATGGCATCCAAAGTCCTTCATATTCTGACAGTAGCCTCCCTTTTTAGGCCATCTTCCACTCTTCCTTTCCATACACACTCTGCTCCAGCAAAACCAGGGGACTCAGTCCTCCCCAGCACAGCTTGTGCTCCCTTACCTCTTTGTCCTGCATACTGACTTTGCCTGTCCTAGAATGCCCTTCTCTCTCTTTGTTACCTATAGGAACACTCTTTCTATCCTAGCTCATACGTCACCTCCTCTGGGAAGTCTTTCTTGATGTTCTTACTCCTCAAAATGGGAGTGATTTCTCTCTTTCCTGGACCCCCTTGGAACTCTTATACCTCTTTCCTATGTGGTACATTTTTACAGGTTTTACTTCTAATAAATAGTAAAATTTTGAAGGGTAGAGAACATAGTTAGCAACACCACTAACAACTTCGTGTCCTGTAAAGCTTTTAATCAACGTGGTCAATAAATCCTTGAATTAAATTCTTTAGTTTTGAGGAGTGATTTCTAGATCAGACATTATAATTGGTTTTAAATTCATCTATATTTAACAACGATTGAGTCCCTGCTGTTAGTAATGATGTGATTTTAAGAGCTATCTTCTTTTAGGAAGAAAATCTTTAGGCTTAATAGGAAAAAAAAAAAAAAAACCTTAACAAACTGAACTATAGTAGACAGACAGTACACTATTACTGTTCTTTTGCTATTTAACACAAGTATTCTGATTTTAAATAGCGCCAATTAAATGATGTTTGTGGGCTTCCCTGGTGGCGCAGTGGTTAAGAATCCACCTGACAACGCAGGGCACACGGGTTCAAGCCCTGGTCTGGGAAGACCTCACATGCCTGTTGTGTGCCACAACTACTGAGCCTGCACTCTAGAGCCCACAAGCCACAACTACTGAGGCCACGTGCCACAACTATTGAAGCCCGCACACCTAGAGCCTGTGCTCTGCAGTAAGAGAAGCCACTGTAATGAGAAGACTGAGCACCAAAAGGAAGAGTAGCCCCTCCTCGCCACAACTAGAGAAAGCCCGTGCACAGCAACAAAGACCCAATGTAGCCAAAAATAAATAAATAAAATAAATGAATTTATAAAAATAAATAAATAAAATGATGTTTATACTTTTTGGTTAAGGAAATTATTTTTGCTGGTTAAGTGATTTTTGATGCAAATGAAGCAAAATCTGATTCAAACGTACTTTTAAAAAAGTGAGGAAATTGTCTCATAATTGAAAATTCAGAGGTAGAGCAGCCTCAGGCTGACCATCAGTGGCTCCAGCTTTGTTCCCGTTGGATCCTGTTGGCTCTGCCCTCTTGCATCCTCAAATTGATAGCTGAATAAACAGGTTTCATCTCTGTGGGCAACAGAATCCAGAGGAAGAGGGAGAGTCCTCACCAGATGCTCTGGGAAATAGTTAGGAAGAACTTTCCCACAAGTTCCTAGTGAAGCACTTTTCATCTCACTGGCCCCATTTTTGAACCAGTCATTGGCAAGCGAAATGGAACAGCTCACAGACTAATCATGTTGAGGGGCCAGCTTCCTCTGGAGCATCCGGGTAGTAGGACGAGGAACAGACACCTAAACAAAATCAGAGTCTGTTAGGGAGGAGGACAAGAGAAATCAAGGCTGGGTGAGCAAATAATACTCATTACAGGATAAAAACTGTTGATTCTACTATTGAGTAACAGGCCCGATGGTTCTCTTTTTAAATTTTAATTAATTTTAAATCAGAATTGCCTACCAAAATTCAGACCTGATTTTTCATGTGTAAAACTAATTAATTAGAGTTATATAGTGATTTAATCCAAATTATCTCTGATAAATAAAATATATATTTCTGCCTTGGTAATTTCAGTATACTACTCCACTATAATTAATGTAAAAAATAATTTTAATGTCCATAGTATCTTATAATCACAATATTACACAAGAACTGCATAAAATTAGAAATTCTAAAGCTACTACACGATTAAATTCACAATTTAAATGACACTATAATAGACAATATAGTATCAGTGTTTTAGTCCAAATGGCTCTCACCTAGATGAACCCATATGGAGGCCATTGAAGTATTAATGCTTAAGCTAAAGCCTGGCCGTAGATTTTTCCCTTCATATTTAAACCAAGATTATATAGTAATCTTTGCTTAAGTGTCTGATCATAAATAGTACATGATTTTAGCCTTGGCACATTGATGAAACTTGAATGGAACTCTTAGTAATGTGTATATCACAGAGTTACTATTACATTTGCTTATATTAAATAAAATATTTAATTTAAAATGGATAGTAACAGGTGTATATATATGTCAAGACAAATTAAATTATACACTTTATATGCATTTTAGTATACTTTAATTATTGCTCAAAGTTGAAACAAGTAAAAACAAATTTTTTAATGAATACTGGTGAATACAACAATTGATTACTGAAAGTGTGTGTTACAAAATCTAATCACAAAGACCTATTAGCTCTCTTACAAAGGTTCCATTTAGACTCTTTTTTTTTAATTTTTGTGTTTTATTTTATTTTTTTATACAGCAGGTTCTTATTAGTTATCCATTTTATACACATCAGTGTATACATGTCAATCCCAATCGCCCAGTTCATACCACCACCACCACCAGCCCCCCGCCACCTTCCCCCCTTGGTGTCCGTACATTTGTTCTCTACATCTGTGTCTCAACTTCTGCCCTGCAAACCGGTTCCATTTAGACTTTTGTAACTACCTATTGCTGACTGAGCCTAGAATATTCTGTAAAGGTCAGTGTATTTTGGTATAGTTGTTATAATTGTTCTAATAGTATCACATTCTAAAGTATCTCAAATTAATTCCATAAGCTGTTTAATAGGAAAATAAGTAGTGATGAATGGCAGCTAAACCCTTTTTTGGTTTGAGGAACCTGTGCTTTGAAAGCCACCAAGATATTATCAACATCAATTCCTTACAAACTGAGTACAAATGAACAATTGGATCTTGAATATTTTCAAAGTACAGTAGTGACAGATTCCAACAGAATTGAATATGAAAGACTTAGTTGACCCACTCAATTGGACCTTCTAAGTCAGTGCTTCCCAAGCTTGAGTGTACATAAGAATCAACAAAGTTTCTTGTTGCAGGAAATATTCTGATGCTGTAGGTCAAGGATGGAGTCTCATAATTTGTACTTCTAACAAGCTCCTGGGCTTGCTGGTGCTGCTCATGCCCTGTAAGCCTTTAAATAACAAAGTTCTACGTTACCTGAAATTCACAAAAATACAGTTAACTATCTGGATTGCAAATGTTTTGTCGTGTTTGATCATCTTTTGGAAAAGGACACAAGTTTAACAAAAATGTGTAATACCTACTAAATTATTTTATGTTCCACAAATTGAAAATACTTCTATTGAAGTTATAATATTTAAGAGTCAAGCCATCTCTATGCAAGATCAAAACTTCTATTTTATCTTATTCTTAACTTTCTTTAAGGAAAGAAAAAACACAGCTCACTTCAGCTTAAAAATCTGCTTAAAAACTGAAGCTGCTACTACTTTAAAATCAAAAAGTTTCCTTGTGTCACCTCTCTGAATTTAAACCTATTTTGGTTATATCCGGTAAAATGGAAAGCTGGCAGACACGCTCTTCATACTTTTCACATATTTAAAAGTTAATAAGTCACCTCCTTATTCCTTTTACTAGGATTTGGATAATCTCAAATTCTTTGATTTTTAAACTTTTCATTATATTGTATTCTCATCTCTGTTTACTGTTCTAAATTTCTCCACACATTTTAAGCCTGAGAAAGCCAATCGTGTGCATAAATACTCTCTTATTGGGTGCACGTTTACTTAGTAAAAACAAAAGCTTACTCAAGGGATTTGAGTAAGCTTTTCAATCATTAGTAAGGAAATTATTTCAGCACAGTTTAGAAGTTCTGCATTTTTCCTTCCTTCTTGGGTTACTTGCTAGACTCTGTGCAAGTGTGTAAATCTGAATCGAAGAGGACACTGCTGATGGTGCCCATGATTTAGTATAACCATGAAATTAAGTCCTGAGTCGCATGCCCAGAATCTAAACTAAATCAAGGAGGGCTTAATTGGAATTAGGCAGTAAGCAGAGGAACTTTACTTTGTTCAGTCTCAAGTTCCTAGTTCCACTGGATTCATGTTTCATAGAAATCTGTGTTTAGGGGCTACAGAAAGTGAGAGACTGAATGTGTATTGATTATAGAGAAGATTTTGTAGCCGATGGAACTAACCAAGGAAAGATTGGTTCAAGAAGTAGATCTATGTCCAGCATATAGTGGATGTTTGGCAAACGTTGTATAGGAAGATATTTTTCGGGTTACACTTTTTTTTTCATATTTAAGATATTGAAAAAATATTTGTGATGCTGAATTAGAATACAGAAATATCAGAAAATAATTTGGTACATTTAGAACCTTTATTTCAAATGAGCACAGCAGGCCATGACAGATCATGGCCCTTCATGATTCTATATATGATAAAATCCTATTCTTACTTTCATTTTCTAGATAATTACACTGCTAACCTCTCTATGACTCTGAATTGTAAGAGGAGCAAAGTCTATTAAGTATTACTTGTTTTCATTCTATCTTATTCTGACATTGGAAACTGTATTAACTAACAAATACGGAACATTCAGTTCCTTTATAGTATGTACTGTACAATGTATTATTTTTATTATTTCAGAGCATTCACTGGTAATAGCAGTAACCTCACTACAAGAGAATAAGCATGGAGATAGTATGGTGAGATTTTTTAAAAAACAAATTTCTGTCATAAAATATGTGGGATAATAGACAGATATTGAGTAGGGTCCTGTAAATACTGCTTAATTCTATTTGTAATTGTTTAAATTTTCAAGTGCTACAGCCTTTGGAGACTAAGAGGCATGATTCCTTTTCTTAAAATCATATATGTGTATATACAAATATTAGGGCATGGAGCCTTGAATATTATAGAATATAGGCAAATTTGTGACACTGAGGTTTTACATGTATAAAATGAGACCAGCTGCCATATCTATTTCAAATTCAACTGTTTTGCCACCATAATACATTATAAAAGTTCTTTGCCCACAGATTTTATTCTGGACTCTAGGAGTCTCATAAGATTTAATTAAACATGCTTATTAAGTGACTTTTTTCCCATCAGATATATATAGTTGTACAGTGCACTCTTAACCCAATAAATACAGCAGGCAATGACCCAAGTGGTTTCAGGAGTGAATATTATCTATAAATTCCTCCTTATCATGGCCTCTAGCTTTTGACCACACTTAGTCATGCTCTTCAGAGTTGCCCCTAATATGTGTACAGCCATTCATTTAACAAACTTTGTATTGTGGACCTAACATGTACAGGGTTTTATGGGGGTTAACTAAGCTACGTAGGCAAAATTCACCTTTGTGATTCCCATGCCTGGAACGTTGGAAGGCCTCAGTGTTTGTTACCCTAAACTGATTCTTACTTTGAAAAATTTGTGTAATTCAAACTCAGCCCTTGCCTTAGCTATGAGAATAGCCACCTAACTCATAGTCATATGCTTAGTCGCCCTTCAATTCATCCTCTTTACCACTGCCAGATTCTTCCTAAAGTATAACTCTATAATCATGTCATCCACTGCTCAAAAACCTTAATGACCTGCTAATGAGTTCAGAATATTGTTCATACTCCTTATCAGGATATGCACGGTCTTCTGCAGTTTGGACCAACAAGACCTTTCCAACCTGATTCCTTATCATCCCCCTTAACATACCGTATACTCTAGTGACGTTACAATTGGCAGTACTGCATAGGGTCAGTTCAAGAGTACAGACTGTGAAGCCTGGCTGACTGGCTACGAATCCTGGTTTTTGCAGCTCCTCCCCGTGTAGCTGTGGGCAAATTACTTGAACGCTCTTTGTCTCAGTTTCCTCATCTGTAAAATGGTGCTAATAATGGCTACTACGGCATAGCACTGTTGGGATAAAAAACATGAATGAATGTATATAAAACATTTAGCACAGAGCTGGGGACATATTAAGTACTTGGTGATACCCGACGTTATTTTTTTTTTCTTTTATGCTTTGCTGATGCTGTTTCGTCTGCTTGGAAAGCCCACTTCACCCCCTTACTCCCACTGTTTTATGTGCATGTGCAGATTCTACCTGTCTTTCAAACTCTAGTTTAAATGGTTTTTCTGTTGATCCGGCTGCAGTCTGTACACTTACCACTACGCTGAATTGCTTCTGCCACAATAACATGGAAATGAACCTCATGACAAAAATCACTTTGTTTTCAGATGAAATATAAGCAGAGATATAGAAATGTGTGGTTTATGGAATTATTCCAGTAACATTGTTCATGATATACACGGCAATGGTGAATGGAAGATTGTCACATTAAAAGGTCAAATTTCAATCTCTGAGCACCAGTCTTAATAATTAAAAGAATCAAGTTGACCTTGTGCTCCAGGACTGTAGAGTTGTGGAGAAGGCCTTGCAGTAAAATGCTATCAGCAGTCTGTATTTTGTGGTCAAAGAGGCCTTTACATGTGCCTTGTTTTAACCTTGAGAATTATGGCCCATTCCTCAAGCACTTAGCTTTCTGGTGAGCCGTTAATGAAGTGGAACGTTTCTGATTCATTGAGAGATGGTTTGAGCATGAATTTTTAAGCATGAGTTTCAAGTAATATTGGAACCCATTTTTAAACAGGCTTCCAGTGTGAGAAGGAAACAGAGACTCCCTGGTGAGATTTAGCAGAAGGGACTGGCCTCATTTGCAGGGAATTATACGTTACCTCTCATTACCTGGGGACTCCAGTGTACTGGGCTCCAGTGAAAAGCAAGATATTTATCAAGAGGGAAGATGTATAAAGGGTCCTATACAAGTTTCTTGATTGCAGAAACAGAAATCAACTGAGTTAATAAGCAAAAAAGGAATGTATTGGAAACGTTGATAGAATCAACAGCAGGTTAGGAGACCAGGCTTGGGAATGAATTAGAATCAAAAGAAACATGAGACCCTTAGAAGCTGGAAGCATGAATTTGTCTTGTAATAGAAACTATCCCATTGACTTGCAGCGCGATGATTTATAGCCAAGTGTTTCTTTCTTTCTTGCACTACTGGATCAAAATTTCATCTCATGGAAGAGAGCAGCTCTTTGTACCAAGTCTAATTTATGTGCTGATTCCCCATTTCTGTTGACAAAGGGAGAAAGACAATCTGGCCCTTCTGCCACCCAAAGCAGAAGGCAGTCACCTAGATCACTATACTCCTCTCTCCCACAGGATAGTAACAATAGGGCAGGAGTAATCCCCCAAGGGTGATCACAGTTGGTTTAAGGAAGAGAGAATGGATGTAGGGCAGGCACAAAATGACAAATGTCCACTCCAGATCGTGGAGGACAGGGAGGACAGTATGTCCTAAGCCCCTCAGATTTTGTCTTAGAATCAAACCTGGTCCTTGGTCAAAGCTAAAATTTACAGAAAAGATCATGCTATTTAAAAAGTGTATCTTAATTTATCTTTATCTATAAACATAACCAATAAACAGAAATGCATTCTAAGAAGCAGAGTGCAAAGTTAAATTGACCCAAAAATCAGCTACAGTTTTTCTCCATTGATTTTTTTACAGAGTGGTTCTTTTAATTACTGGCAGTTTTAACTTGGGATTTTTTTTCCCTTTCTTTTATAGTTTCCAAAGAGTAGGATCTCCTTGAAATACTAGCAGGAAAAAAAAAAAAAAGAAAAAAAAAAATCTCAGTTTTCTCTCTCTCTGGAAACATTTATTTTCCTACCTGTCTAGATATAACTTTAATTTTTTTTGTCCAAATCTATTCTCCTTTGAAAAAATGTGTAAATTCCATCTCTTCTACTCCCATGTTGCCAGACAAAGTACCATTTAAGAATCGATTGTCAGAAGGAAGTAAACAGGAATAATTGAAATAAAATTGTGAGAGTGGGTTAGGAGTGGAATTGACAGAAGGACATTTAGCTCACCCATAGCTGGTGGGACCATTAGCAAACAAATTCTTGGTCTTTTATTAGCCATCTCCCAGGAAGGACTCTCTGGCTTGCCACAGGCTCTTTGAAGTTCCCAAACTTTTTAAAGCATTGTTTTTGTCTAAATTCCATTCCATCAAACCCAACTGAACTATTTCAGATATTGATCTGTTGGTATCAATGCTTCCTGTGGGATTAGCAAGATATCCCGTGCTATGGAGAAGTAAAGAAAATATAACACCATTCCCTTCCTTAGGGATTTAAATCATACCCTAAGACTTGACTTTTTTTATCATGAAATAGAACTATTCAAAATCATAGTTCTATTAAATTAATTAAACACCAAGTGTTTAATACAACAGACAATTACAGCTATGGGATATCCAGAAGGGAATGGTCAGTAGTCAGAGATAATTAGAAAAGCTTCCTGGAGGAGGGTGGACTGAACTGGATTCTGAAGAATGGGTGAGATTTGATAGATGGAGAGAAGTGGGAAGGGAAATGTCCTGAGTGAAGGCTAAGACCCTGGCTCAGGAAATTCACACAATCTTTTTCTTCCACAAATATGAGAATGCATGAGGGTTGGCATGTAAAACATACTCATTGTAGGCATGTGATTTCTAAACCTAGCAAAAAATGCAGTGTCTATGATCCTGCAAAATAAAGATAATGCTTAACTGTAGACCATTCCTTCTATAACTCTTTAACCTTATGGTTTATTTTTAACATAAAACTACAGTGATTTAAAAAAAAAATAAAAAACTTGTTGTTCAGGATAAAAATCATAGGTATAATTCCAATGACTTATATGTTTATTAAATTCTCTAAAGCTCAGTATATTGAGACCAGATCTGTTTGATAGTGTCCTAGCACCACCACCCTTCCTTTGATACAAAAGGAAAACAATAAGAAAGGTAGTGAGAAATGAAATACTAGCTCATCTCTCCAACCACTTCAGCATAATCATGAGAAAATTAAAGAGGGAGCTGGCTTGACTCAACCCTAGAGAGGAAACCAGGCAAGTTATGACTGCTCCCCCACCTTTGACCTATTTTTTTTTAATTATGATGTAACTTAGTGGCAGAAAGTGTCATTATTCTGAAAATCTCCACCTTAATTCTCTGATTTATTTAATAATTTTAAAGAAAATTCTCTTTTGCCTTTTTGTTATGTCTAGATGGGTAAAACTGTTTAAGGTTAGGGAAAAAGGCAGAGTAAATTTTCCAGTGTAAAGCATGGAGAGATTAGATGGTGGATATGTAAGTCAATGACCTTGATGAACAAGAATCAGACTAATTTAATCTTTAAGTGGAATTTCACATACTGCATTATTAGGGTAAAGGCTGAAAAAATATATCTTGGTTTCTTCAACCAGTCAGTGGCATAAAAAAAGGGGAAAAACTTGAAGATATGGGTTAACAATTCTTATACTTCTGTACATGTATTTTAGAATTGAACTGTTCAGTAAATGGATGGCAGGTGGTGAGAGCCATATTCTCACAGTTAAGAGTGGGAGTTCACAGATGAACAAGGGGAAGAGGCTACAATTGTCTATGTGGTAGTAGATGAGTTGGAGGCATCAGTATGAACTCCTGTTTAGCTTAAATATACAGATGGTTACATATAGAAATATTTACAGATATGTGTATATACAAAGGTTAGTATACACATGTGTATTTCCTTGCTCTTTCAACTGAGAGGACTTAAAAGTCACAGCACTCCAATAGAAAGTTGCACACCTAGCACCCAGAATCTGGTTCCTAATATTGTTCTCTAATAGAAGGAACCAGGGCTCTTTGGAGAAATGGCTAATTATAAGAGTGGGCAGGAAATATTCAAAATGAGCTTGGAACATCTTGTATCAGAAAGTAAGGACCTTTTTTTTTTTTTTTTTAGAAAAAAAAGAGGATGGGGGTATATAGAAGTGACACAGGAGCCAACTGAAAAAACTCCCAATGGCCAAAGCTACAATACTTTGAGCAACAAACTAAAGTGTTATTGGATTATAACCCAAAGTATAAAATATCTATGAATCCATACTGATATAAATAAGTAATTAAATAAGTAATGAAGGAGAAGAGACCAATCTCCACACAGAAGAATTCCAAATAATTTATGTACATACTCTACCCTCAAAGAGGTAAAATATAGCTCTCTATAAGTTTGTGCCAAGCATAATGACTTTCTTCCAAAGAATGTAGTGTGGAAAGGCTGGGAGGAAGTAACCTTATAATGGAGAAACTTGACAAACTTTACCTAAAACAGATGGTCAACAATAGCAACAGTGATAAGTACTGTGGATAGCATATACCCTTGGTATGATGGAATGAAAAGGGCTCTTTGCCTCTGTGGTCTTTCTCCCCAAAATCTAAAACCTCAACCTAATCATGAAAAAAATGCCAGAAAAAAATTTCAGTAGAGGAGCATTCTACAGAATAAGTGACTAGTACTCAGCAAAACTGTCAAGGTCATTAAAAACAAGAAAAATATGAGAAATTGTCAGAGTTGCCTAAAGAGACATCATGACTAAATGTAACATGGTATCCTGGATGGGGTTCTGGAACAAAAAAAGGGACATTAGATTACAAACTAAGGAAATCTGAATAAAGTACAAACATTAGTTAATAGTGATGTATCAATCAGACATTAGTTAATAATAAAGTACAGACATTAGTTAATAATAAGGTATCAATCTGAATAAAGTACAGACATTAGTTAATAATGTATCAATTAGTTAATAATAATGTATCAAAAATAATAATGTATTAGTTGATAATGTATCAATACTGTATCAATAATAATGTATCACGACAGACTCTGGGAGGGCTCACGCCACGGAGTACTTCCCAGAACTGCTGCTGCCAGTGTCCTTGTCCCCACAGTGAGCCACACCCACCCCCTGCCTCTGCAGGAGACCCTCCAACACTAGCAGACACCAGAAGCAAGAAGAACTACAATCCTGTAGCCTGTGGAACAAAAACCACATTCACAGAAAGATAGACAAGATGAAAAGGCAGAGGGCTATGTACCAGATGAAGGAACAAGATAAAACTCCAGAAAAACAGCTAAATGAAGTGGAGATAGGCAACCTTCCAGGAAAATGATTCAGAATAATGATAGTGAAGATGATCCAGGGCCTCGGAAAAAGAATGGAGGCAAACATCGAGCAGATGCAAGAAATGTTTAACAAAGACCTAGAAGAATTAAAGAACAAACACCTAGAAGAATTAAAGAACAAACAAACAGAGATGAACAATACAATAACTGAAATGAAAACTACACTACAAGGAATCAATAACAGAATAACTGAGGCAGAAGAACGGATAGGTGACCTGGAAGACAGAATGGTGGAATTCACTACTACGTAACAGACTAAAGAAAAAAGAATGAAAAGATATGAAGACAGCCTAAGAGACCTCTGGGACAACATTAAACGCAACAACATTTGCATTATAGGGGTCCAGGAAGGAGAAGAGAGAGAGAAAGGATCAGAGAAAATATTTGAAGAGATTATAGTCGAAAACTTCCCTAACATGGGAAAGGAAATAGCCACCCAAGTCCAAGAAGCGGAGCAAGTCCCATACAGGATAAACCCAAGGAGAAACACGCCGAGACACATAGTAATCAAACTGGCAAAAGTTAAAAGAAAAATTATTGAAAGCAGCAAGGGCAAAATGACAAATAACATACAAGGGAACTCCCATAAGGTTAACAGCTGATTTCTCAGCAGAAGCTCTAAAAGCCAGAAGGTAGTGGCATGATACACTTAAAGTGATGAAAGGGAAGAACCTACAACCAATATTACTCTACCAGGCAAGGATCTCATTCAGATTCAATGGAGAAATCAAAAGCTTTACAGACAAGCAAAAGCTAAGACAATTCAGCACCACCAAACCAGCTCTACAACAAATGCTAAAGGAACTTCTCTAAGTGGGAAACACAAGAGAAGAAAAGGACCTACAAAAACAAACCCAAAACAATTAAGAAAATGGTAATAGGAACATACATATCAATAATTACCTTAAACGTGAATGGATTAAATGCTCCAACCAAAAGAAACAGGCTTGGGCTTCCCTGGTGGCACAGTGGTTGAGAGTCAGCCTGGCTGCTGATCCTGCGCGTCTGGAGCCTGTGCTCCGCGGCGGGAGAGGCCACAGCAGTGAGAGGCCCGCATACTGCAAAAAAAAAAAAAAAAAAATCTTCCAAAAACAAAAGTCCAGGACCAAATGTCTTCACAGGTGAATCCTATCAAACATTTAGAGAAGAGCTAACACCCATCCTTCTCAAACTCTTCCAAAAAACTGCAGAGGAAGGAACACTCCCAAACTCATTCTATGAGGACACCATCAGCCTGATACCAAAACCAGACAAAGATACTACAGAAAAAGAAAATTACAGACCAATATACTGATGAATATAGATGCAGAAATCCTCAACAAAATACTAGCAAGCAGAATCCAACAACACATTAAAAGGATCATACACCATGACCAAGTGGGATTTATCCCAGGGATGCAAGGATTCTTCAATATATGCAAACCAATCAATGTGATACACCATATTAATAAACTGAAGAAGAAAACCCATATGATCATCTCAATAGATGCAGAAAAAGCTTTTGACAAAATTCAACACCGATTTATGATAAGAACTCTCCAGAAAGTGAGCATAGAGAGAACCTACCTCAACATAATAAAGGCCATATACAACAAACCCACAGCAAGCAGCATTCTCAATGGTGAAAAACTGAAAGCCTTTCCTCTAAGACCAGGAAAAAGACAAAGATGTCCACTCTCACCAATATTATTCAACATACTTTTGGAAGTCCTAGCCATGGCAATCAGAGAAGAAAAAGAAATAAAAGGAATCCAAATTAGAAAAGAAGAAGTAAAACTGTCACTGTTTGCAGATGACATGATACTATACATAGAGTATCCTAAAGATGCCACCAGAAAACTACTAGAGCTAATCAATGAATTTGGTAAAGTTGCAGGGTACAAAATTAATGCACAGGGCTTCCCTGGTGGCGCAGTGGTTGAGAGTCCGCCTGCCGATGCGGGGGACGTGGGTTCGTACCCTGGGCCGGGCGGATCCCACATGCCACGGTGCAGCTGGGCCCGTGAGCCATGGCCACTGGGCCTGTGCGTCTGGAGCCTGTGCTCCACAGTGGGAGAGGCCACAACAGTGAGAGGCCCGCGTACTGCCAAAAAAAAAAAAAAAAAAAAAAAAAAAACCCAGAAATCTCTGGCATTCCTATACAGTAATGATGAAAAATCTGAAAGAGAAATTAAGGAAACACACCCATTTACCATTGCAACAAAAAGAATAAAATACCTAGGAATAAACCTATCTAGGGAGACAAAAGACCTATATGCAGAAAACTATAAGACACTAATGAAAGAAATTAAAGATAATACTAACAGATGGAGAGATATACCATGTTCTTGGATTGAAAGAATCAATATTGTGAAAATGACTATACTACCCAAAGCAATCTACAGATTCAATGCAATCACTATCAAATTACCAATGGCATTTATTATGGAGCTAGAACAAAAATTCTTAAAATTTGTATGGAGCACAAAACACCCCGAATAGCCAAAGCAGTCTTGAGGGAAAAAAACGGAGCTGAAGCAATCAAACTCCCTGACTTCAGACTATACTATAAAGCTTCAGTGATCAAGACAATATGGTACTGGCACAAAAACAGAAATATAGATCAATGGAACAAGATAGAAAGCCCAGAGATAAACCCACGCACCTATGGTCAACTAATGTATGACAAAGGAGGCAAGGATATACAATGGAGAAAAGACAGTCTCTTCAAGAAGTGGTGCTGGGAGAACTGGACAGCTACATGTAAAAGAATGAAATTAGAACACTCCCTAACACCTTACACAAAAATAAACTCAAAGTGGATTAGAGACCTAAATGTAAGACCGGACACTATAAAACTCTTAGAGGAAAACATAGGAAGAACACTCTTTGACATAAATCACAGCAAGATCTTTTTTGATCCACCTCCTAGAGTAATGGAAATAAAAACAAAAATAAACAAAGGGACCTAATGAAACTTAAAAGCTTTTGCACAGCAAAGGAAACGATAAACAAGATGAAAAGACAACCCTCAGAATGGGAGAAAATATTTGCAAATGAATCAACAGACAAAGGATTAATCTCCAAAATATATAAATGGCTCATGCAACTCAATATTAAAGAAACAAACAATGCAATCCCAAAATGGGCAGAAAACCTAAATAGACATTTCTCCAAAGAAGACATACAGATGGCCAAGAAGCACATGAAAAGCTTCTCAACATCACTAATTATTAGAGAAATGCAAATCTAAACTACAGTGAGGTATCACCTCACACCAGTTAGAATGGGCATCATCAGAAAATCTACAAACAACAAATGCTGGAGAGGGTGTGGAGAAAAGGGAACCCTCTTGCATTGTTGGTAGGAATGTAAATTGATATAGCCACCATGGAGAACAGTATGGAGGTTCCTTAAAAAACTAAAAATAGAATTACCGTATGATCCAGCAATCCCACTACTGGGCATATACCCAGAGAAAACCATAATTCAAAAAGACACATGCACCCCAGTGTTCATTGCAGCACTATTTACAATAGCCAGGTCATGGAAGCAAATGCCCATTGACAGACGAATGGATAAAGAAGATGTGGTACATATATACAATGGAATATTACTCAGCCATAAAAAGGAACAAAATTCAGTCATTTGTTGAGACGTGGATGGACCTAGAGTGTGTCATACAGAGTGAAGTAAGTCAGAAAGAGAAAAACAAATTTTGTATAGTAATGCATGTATGTGGAACCTAGAAAAATGGTACACATGAACTGGTTTACAGGGCAGAAGTTAAGACACAGATGTAGAGAACTCATGTATGGACACCAAGGTGGGGAAAGCCACAAGGGGGTGGGGATGGTGGTGTGCTGCATTGGGCGATTGAGATTGACATGTACACACTGATGTGTATAAAATTGATGACTAATAAGAACCTGCTGTATAAAATAAATAAAATTTCAAAAAAAATAAGTAATGTATCAGTAACTATAACAAATATACTATAGTAATGTAGGATGTTAATAATAGGGGAACATGGGGTTTCCCAGTGGGTATATGGAAGCTCTCTGTACTATCTTTGTATTTTTTTCTTCCAAAAATAAAGATTATTATTAAAATTATTTAAAAGAAAGGGGTGAGGAACTTATTTAAAGATATTTAAGAACTCAAGAAACATATCAACCAATTGTAATATGTGGACCATTTATAGGAGAAATATTGCCGTTTGGAATGTGCATTTATATTATCAATTTATATTGAAAATATATCATTCAACATTTTCCTCAAGTTGCTAACCGAGTGTACTTAGCCTCAAATGGGTGTATTTTAACTGTAGTTAAAATATATTCCAGAGGTTGGCAAAGTTTTTTTATAAAGGACCAGATACTACATGTTTTAGACTTTGCAGGCCAGATGGTGGTGTCACACATATTCAACACTATCTTGTAGGGAGAAATTGGCCTTAGACAATACCTTAATGAATGGGCATGGCTGTGTTTCAATAAAACTTTATTTACAAAAATAGCAGCAGTATTTGGCATAAAGGCTATAGTTTGCTGATCCTTGATTTACTGTAATTTGAATGTTAGTATAAAATGAGGTTCACATTACCTTGGTGATTTTCAGACTCTGTTTTGCAGAATCTAAAAAATTCAGAGAAGGCTTAAGGGACAGAATTGTAGCTGAAACAAGGCGGAGGCAAATGAACAGAGCTTAAAATATCCCAGTATTGCTTCCAGCTGAGAAGTCTGCTTTAGGTATTTTTATATAAGGGAGTTCTGGGTAAGATTTTGTTTGGGAGGCATAGGTAATGATTATAAGAACTGACTCTGGATTCAGACTATGGGTTCAAATTCTAGTTCCACCATTCCTTACTATCTTTATGACCTGGGACTTGCTCCTCAGTTTCTTCATCAGTAAAATTGGAATAATAGTACACCTGTGTGTACATCAAGTTGTAGTGAAAATGAAGTGTAAAAAGTACTGTGTGGGTAATAATAATAATACCTGAATATATGTCAGTTTGTAATGAAAAATAAATGAGAAAATATGTATTGAGACTTATCATAGTAACTGGTACAGAATAATTGCTTACATTTACTGCATTCATTAATAATATTCTTATCATCGCTGACATCAACATAATTTGGTTTAAAAAAAAACCAAATATGGAAACTACTGGACCTTAGGGTCTCATTCAATTTAATTGGCCTGGTTTTATGGAAATTAGTACATTTTCAACATTGCTCTTAATGAAGGGCTTTTTTTTTTTTTTTGAGGGGGTAGGGAAAACAGCAATTATTGGCTGAAATAGGTCATATTTCTCAGCTGCAATTTCTCAGAATTGCACCAAAAAGCCTGATTTTTTGTTTGTTTGTTTGTTTGTTTGTTTTGCGGTACGCGGACCTCTCACTGTTGTGGCCTCTCCCGTTGCGGAGCACAGGCTCCGGACGCGCAGGCTCAGCGGCCATGGCTCACGGGCCCAGCCGCTCAGCGGCATGTGGGATCCTCCCGGACCGGGGCACGAACTCGTGTCCCCTGCATCAGCAGGCGGACTCTCAACCACTGCGCCACCAGGAAAGCCCCTGATTCTTCAGATAGCCCCAAGGTGACCCAAATCTTTACTATTCTAGAGCAGACAACCAAATGAAAAATTATTCAGAGATCCTTATAGTCTGCTGTAACATGAGGAGTTAAGTGACAATAGCACCACTGGACTGAGTGAGAGATGGTCATCTTCCAGTTTCTTGGAAAACAACTTCTGCCCCATTGGCTTCTGCCCCACCTGAGATACATCCCCAAAAAGGTTGGGGAAAAAATAAAACAAGATAAAAAAGAGGAAAAACAAAAAGGACAAACAGATGTTTTTGCATGTAAAATATTAAACAAAACAGAAATACTTAGGTTAAGTATTTGTTCATTTTCTGAATATGAGGAGGTCTCAATAATGATACAGAATTTTAGGGAAATTTGTGACAGTTCACTCTGAGGAGGGATTAAACTAAAAATAACAGAGCACTCAATCATTTTTTAAAATAATTCCATGTATACACGGTAAACATCTTTTCTTACAGAAAAAAAGCACTCTCTATTAAGTGTGATATAGGTCTTCCACTTCTGGGAGATTTCATGGTGTTCTCTTGGAAAACCTTCCAACTTAAAACTAATGAGCATGATTAGGTCACAGAGCTAGTGGGTTTTGGTCCATCCCCATATACTATATCCTACTGATGTGCCTTCCCATATCTTCCTCCAGTATTTCACTCCTTCCTCCCATTTTCTAAAATTAGCTCGAACTAAAATAAGAGAAGCAACTAATCAGAGCAGGTTAAGGGAACAGAATCAGAAATTCTCCCTGATCTTGATGACCCCTGTCTATTCTCACCATCCTGAGTCCTGAAATTTCATAATGACCATCCATGGTGCAGTAAATGAACAGAAGAACCCTTTGTATCTTTCCCTGCTCTACATCCAGGAAATAGATTGCATAACTTCAAAAAAGGTGAGAATAATCTATTTTAAGGTACAACTGGAAACGTGTACTCCCCAGGTCGCCCAGGTGCCTCCTTTGCTAGAAGCAAGATTGACTTCCCTCAATTAGAAAACATCTCAGGCTTCTAGACAAATGAGACTGAAGTACATCAAAAGGGATTAGTGCCTGGGGAACCCATTCATCATGTTTTCTTCTATACACATAAGCATTCAAATCTATCAGAGATAAACTGTTGGCACAAATGACTTTCTCGATACCCACAGACAGAAGCTTTTGAATTCCTCAGGTTAAATCTTATTTTGATCTTCTGGCAGGTGTTTTGTATTTGCTTCATGTGAGCTCTCTGTTACCTTTGAGTTTGACTTTAGTAGTAAAACTGTAATGTGTGTTTCCTACAAAGGCTTTCTCATCTACCGTCCTTGATAGTTGAGAGGTGTGTGTATGTTGCTTTTTATCTTTGTTGTGGTCTTTCATCTTAGATAATAGAGCAGTGATAACATGACAGGATATTTGCAAGCCCCTTTTCCTTGATATCTCCTTGTCCTTTACATATGTGAATATACTCAGGTTCTTTTGAAGTCTTACCCCAAAACGCAAGTTTAAATCATATTGATGGCTTCTTATTCTAGGGCACAGCTGGCTGAAATGCACACTTATCTCTTGCTGTAGCAAAAGATCTGATCTACTCAACAAGAGCTTGTCCTTCTCCATATGTCTCGTACTCCAAGGGCAATTTGTAGTAAACCAAATTTTCTAAATTGGTTTAGGAAATTATATTCTTGCTTTAATTGCTTATTTTTATATGTTCTTTTTAGGAAAAATTATGAAAGATTAAGAATAGTCCAGAGAATCAGTTTTGAAGATACATATTAGAGTTATATATTCTTGCCTGGTGGATGTTCCTGTAGTGAAGGACTAAGTTGGTGATTGAGTAGATACGGAGTGTGTGTATATCATGCCACTTGTGTATGGTGCAAAATTTGGATGTAGTAAGAACTTGAGTTAATGATGGAAACCAGTGTACCAGTGTACTCAGATGTGGAAAATACAGTCTGGTCAATCAATAACTTACTGAATTCGTTTTATATTCCAGGCCTCTGCTAGGTGCTTTCATTATTACTAAATATAACTGAAACAAATATTTATCAAATACTTATTAAATATCAGGCATTGTGCCGGACACTTTCTATGCACTGATTTATTTACTCCTCACAAAAACCCTGTGAGGTAGTTTTATATTTGTGCTCAGTTTACAGATGGGAAAATGGATGTAAAAGTGATTGAGCGTTCATCCTAGGTCAAATAGTTTGCAGGTGGCAGAGTCAACATTTGAATGTAGGTCATGAGATACTAAGGTAGTAGAGTTCTTTACAGAATTCACCTCTTTAGATTCAAATGTATGCAAACTATGACTCTATCTTTCTTAAGCCTGTATCTGTTGAGAAAGAACACTAATAAAAGAAAAAACTGCTTTAAAAATTAAGGTTTTAAAAGTCAATTAAATATAATAGGCAGTGGGGCATGAAAAAATATATGGGTAATAGGATCCTTGGAAGGTACTATGACACAAAAAGTGATTCTCTGATGCAGAAAAAATGAAGAGCTCAAGGCTACCAGCTAAAGTATTATGGTTTCCCTTTCAATATTCATTTAAGATGATGCTGAGAATATCCTGGAGAACAAAACAATCTCAGAAGTCGTGTTCCAGTGGGCACGATCTGTGTTTATTTGTTACTTTGTGCTACTGGTGGTGAGCAGGCTATGTGAGCAATAACTACTGCAAGGTCCATGGCTTCCCAAAACGTGGGAAGGGAAGATAGCACAGCCCGAGGAACCAGAGACAGAGCCAGTGTTGGCAGAGAGTACCTGCTGGCACATGGAGAGCAGATGATGGGACTGGGCAGAGTGGAGACTCCATCCAGCCATAGGGAACCAAGAGTTCAGTACCGGAAGCAGGTGTCCTCTATCTTCCATGCACTATTGGACAAATGTGTCAAGCAACAGTGGGCAATAGGTTTTTCAGAATGAGACCATCAGGGAATCCTCCACATCTATTATGTAGTCTGTCCACTTTGCATTTGATTTGGCTATTTTATGTTGTTTTCTGTTAAAGTTCTCAGTAAAGCATGGGGTAAAAGTGCTTGTTTTATAAGTGTGCTTATTGCATAATTTAAATATTCTTCAAAGTACTGGAAAATAGTTGCATTTCAAGGCTGGAGGTGGAATGCAGTGAAGAATAAGCATAGAGAAACCCTAAAATGACAATATTCCCATTAAAAAAACCCACAAAAGAATGACAGTTTCCACAGATGTACTGCAGGAGGGATCATTGTGATCTGAAATAGATGCATTTTAGAGATGAGTCTTGAAGTTGCCTTCAGAGTACAAGTATGGTTTCTCTAGGCTTGGAGGAGTTGAGCCATCTGGCTGGGAGAACAGTATGAACAAATACCCAAGGAGATTAATAATTTACCACAAATAAGAATAATTGTCATGCAGAATAAAGGGTTATGATGATGTGATAACTAAAATGGGATGACTCAGGCAGTTGGGAATACAAGGCTGAAGGGCAGGGAAAATTTAGGGATATGGGTATAGCTAGCTCTCTCTGCACGGTATCAGGAGTTGAAACCCTAGCAGTAAATTATTTCACTTGCAGTCAACAAAGCTGATTCAGGTTTATGAAGCTTGAAGCCTATGTAATTTGAAGTATACTGTTTAAGGAAAAGAATACACAATTACAAATGCAAACCTGCTAAAGCCCTTCACAGGCCTTGAAAGGAGCCAGTTAAGTGAGAGACCCTGAATTCTAAGCTTCATTGACTTGGAATATTGGCCTTTGTTGTTTTTTATAAATTTATTTATTTATTTTTGGCTGTGTTGGGTCTTCTTTGCTGTGCGCGGGCTTTCTCTAGTTGTGGCGAGTGGGGTCTACTCTTCATTGCAGTGCGCGGGCTTCTCATTGTGGTGGCTTCTCTTGTTGCGGAGCACGGACTCTGGGCATGCAGGCTTCAGTAGCTGTGGCACGTGGGCTCAGTAGCTGTGGCTCGCGAGCTCTAGAGCGCAGACTCAGTAGTTGTGGCTCACGGGCTTAATTGCACTGGGGCATGTGGGATATTCCCGGATCAGGGCTCGAACCCGTGTCCCCTGCATTGGCAGGCAGATTCTTAACCACTGCTTTACCAGGGAAGTCCCTGGAATATTGGCCTTTGACTAGAGCAGCACTGACCAACAGAAATATAGTGTGAGCCACATGTGCAATTTTAAATTTTTTATCATGAACATTGAAAAAGGTAAAAATAAACGTGCAATTTTTATAATATACTTTATTTAATCCAACATGTCTGAACTATTATCATTTCAACATGTAATCAATATAAAAATATTAACGAGATATTTTACATTCTTTTTCTTCATAACAGGATCTTTGAATTCTGGTGAGTATTTTATACAGAGATCATGTATCAGTTAGGACTAGCCACATTGCAAGTGTTCAATAGCCTCGAGTGTCTAGTAGCTATCGTACTAAAGAGCACGTAATAGAGTCTTGCTATCCACTGTGAGATCTGTGAGTCAGCATCGTCATCATCATCATCTGAGAGCTAGTTAGAATGCAACATCCCAGACCTCACTCCAGACCTACTGGATCAGAATATGCAATTTCAGTAAGGTCCCCAGATGATTCATGTGTATGTTAAAGTTTGAAATGTACTGCTCTAGAGAACTAATAATAGAGTCTCTGAAAAACAGCTGCAGAAAGAAGAGACATAGAAGTTCTCTCAAAGAAATCCCAAAAGAGGCAATGTTGAAAAAATAATCAATGGAGAAGGTTTCTTGGATCAAGAAGACAGCAGTAAGAAATGACACAGCAAAATTGAAGAGAAGGGTTAGAATTAAGATTCGTGGGGCTTCCCTGGTGGTGCAGTGGTGAAGAATCCGCCTGCCAATGCAGGGGACACGGCTTAGAGCCCTGGTCAGGGAAGATCCCACATACCATGGAGTAGCTAAGCCCGTGCTCCACAATTACTGAGCCTGTGCTCTAGAGCCCACGAGCCACAACTACTGAGCCCACGTGCCTAGAGCCCACGCTCCACAACAAGAGAAGCCATCTCAATGAGAAGCCCGTGCACCGCAACGAAGAGTAGCCCCAGCTGTCTGCAACTAGAAAGCCCGCACATGTGCAGCAACAAAGACCCAACGCAGCCAAAAATAAAAAAAAAAGATTCGTCATTGTCAGAATTATAACTAAATAATAACAACTATCATCATCATCACCTTCACCACCACCTCCATCATCATCATTACCATCGTCATCATCATTCTTTGTAGCCCATTGGTAAACTGAGTGATTTCAGGAGAGAGGTGTAAAAAAAAAAAAAAAATGAACATGGAAGGGTTAAGAATGCATCGACAGATGAGTGGATAAAGAAGATGTGGTACATGTATACAATGGAATATTACCCAGCCATAAAAAAGAATAAAATAATGCCATTTGCAGCAACATGATGGACCTAGAGATTGTCATACTGAATGAAGTCAGTCAGAGAAAGACAAATATCATATGATATCACTTATATGTGGAATCTTAAAAAGGAAAAGATACAAATGAACTTATTTACAAAACAGAAACAGACTCACAGACATAGAAAACAAACATATGGTTACCAAAGGGGAAAGGTGAAGGGAGAGATAAATTAGGAGTTTGGGGGGTTAGCATATATATACTACTATATGTAAAGTAGGTAATCAACAAGGACCTACTGTATAGCACAGGGAACTCTACTCAATATTCTGTAATAACCTATATGGAAAAAGAACCTGAAAAAGAATGGATATACATGTATGTATAACTGAATCACTCTGCTGTACACCTGAAACACAACCTTGTAAATCAACTATACTCCAATATAAAATAAAAATTAAATTAAAAAAAATAATGCACCATGAAGTGAGTTTAGATTACTTTTGGGCAGTGAAAAGACAGCACAGACATGAAGGTTATCATGGTGTATTGAAAACATTGAACATTATCCAAGCAGTAGTTGTAGGAGTTTTTCAGGCTAATTATGAATCACTTATACTAAATGTATCCCCCTCCGTTATTCTGTCCTTGATACCCCAGTTTGAATGATGCTAACTCTAATCATACAGCAACTTCAGAATACATTTAGAACGATTCTGAAGCTTTATTATTGAAAAGCTTTGTTATGTGGATTCACAGCGGGAAATGAAAAATGATCCTTCTTAAGCTGCTTAACCGAACACCTTTATGCCTACGGCCCGGTTAGTGATGCAATGCTATGGCTGACAGTGGCTGAAAAGAGAGGCGTGCCATCCTTGCAATGCTTCATAACTTCTGTGATTGCAAAGTATTTGTTTAATTATTAGGACATCTCTCATTGCTGTTGCAAATGTTATTTACTCACTTTTGCTGTTGATATAGTCCTTTTTTATTTGGATTCAAGAAAACGTAAATGTTTTTAATTGGAATATCAACAGCATATGAGGATTCAAATGAGTTCGTTTCATTCTGTGAGCAAAGATGTTGTTATTGTGGTTGCTGTTAGAATGTTTTTTTTCCAAAAAGTGTTTGGTTGATTTAGCAAACTGAGTGCTCCCGTGTATAAAGAAAAGCCCAGATATATGGGACCACATATTCAACTTTGTATTTCTATAATCGGGTTAATGTCTGGAACATAATTGGCACTCAGTAAATAACACAAGGTGGATGGCAAGTTGAGTGGATGGATGGCAATGCAGCAGTTATTTCCCCTACTTATATAGCTGATCCAAAACCAATGCTTTCAGGATGTTTCATTATCTTGATTAAATTAACCAGTTAATCCAGTGAAACCCCCCATTTTACTTGTGTACGTAAAAGTTGAAGTTGACCTTTTAATACTGGTTGATCTAGACAAGTGTTTATTTGTGTAGATAACAGAATAAAAAGACAGGAACTGGTCATTATGAGTTATGTGGAAGTGTTCTTCTATGTCTATTCTTAAGGATAACAACAATTTTTAAATAACCCTTCAAACGATTTCATAGTATATTCCGTTTCTCCTTTATGAACAGTGAACACACAGGCAGAAAATTATGTGCTACATAATCTGAAACACAAATGTGGTGTAAGACTCAATCTTATGGTGGTTTAAGATGCTAATCATTAAACACATGTGGAATATATACTGTGTGCCAGTTACTGTGCTAGGCCTTGGGGACATATATAATAGTTGGGAAAGACAGTTTCTCAACTCACTTTACTTGTGTACAAGTATTATGTTATATTATATGGTCAGATTATATAAAGTACAATCAGTGAATGAGTAAAAAACAAGCAAATAGAGGGGGCCATAAGCTCTTACTGGGCTATCAAGGAAAACTTCAGAAATAGGAGTATTTTAATTGAGCCTAGAAAGAAGATGAACATGGGGAAAGAGCAAGTTCAAAGGTAGACACAAGGTTCTTTTGGGGTTGGTAATATCCAGGGGCAGTAAGAATGGAGTCTGTTGGATGGAGTGTGGGGTGCAGTAGAAGAGTAAGTTGGGTCTGGCTTGTGGAAGACTTTGTAGGGTCTACTAGGAAGTTTGGTTTTTAATCTATGGAACACAAGCAACTATCAGATGTTTGTGAAGTGACAAAGTATCATGGTTAGATTTGGTTTATAGATGATGGATTTTAACAGGTTGAACTTATGGCAACAGGAGAGGTATGCAATGATGAAAGCTGAACCAGAAAAGCAGGAAGAATCAAAGACAGTGCAGATGTTTTCAGCTTGTGGAATAGCATGGATGCCATGGCTGGGTCAAGAAACTGTGAAGGAACCCACCAAAGGCCAGTTTCCTGTTCTGCACATTTCACATAAGGCTTTCACGTCGGAACTTACTTCTATCTCTAGCTTTATGATGAAGATGGCAGCTTCAGAGGAAATAAATAAATATATATATATATATTGCTTTTATTCAATTTCATGCCTACCCTAAAGCTGTTTAGAAAACCTTTTTGGGGACTTCCCTGGTGGTGCAGTTCTTAGGAATCTGCCTGCCAGTGCAGGGGACATGGGCTCAATCCCTGGTCCAGGAAGATCCCACATGCTGCGAAGCAACTAAGCCCATGCTCCACAACTACTGAGCCTGCACTCTGGAGCCCTCGGGCCACAGCTACTGAGCCCATATGCCACAACTACTGAGGCCCGTGCACCTAGAGCCCGTGCTCCACAGCAGGAGAGGCCGCCACAGTGGGAAGCCCGGGCACCGCAGTGAAGAGTGGCGCCCGCTCATCACAACTAGAGAGAGCTTGCCGCAGCAATGAAGACCCAACGCAGCCAAAAATTAGAAATAAATTAATTAATTAATTTTTATAAAAGGAAAACAAAACCTTTCTGGTATGCTTCTCCCTCTCTAGGTAAAGCACTAGTCTAAACTGTAGAAGTGTTAGGGAAGGTTATTAGATCTCTAATAAGTTATCACTTCTTGTACAGTTTTTTAAAAAAGCTTGAAAATATATTTAGTCGAAAATTAATCCTTTGTTTTGGTCCTTTGTTTTTCTTTAGTTTTTGCCTCCCTAAATTTTTTGTGAATTTAAATACCGAGAAATATTATTGTTAATATTTTTGAGATAAGCAACCTGGTGGATTTATTTTGCTGGCACATAATTTATATTTTCTTTCTCTTTAAGTGAAGTTCATTATGAAATTAAAGCAGAATAATTTCAAGATTGCTAAGGAATAGATTTAATTCAGTTTGACAAAATACACAATTCAACAAGGTATCATCAATACTGTGGGAAAACCTGAAACAATAACGTTATCTAGGAGAATAAGTCAAATTAACTATTGTTTCTCTCTGTTGTATGACTTATCAATTCGTGAATTAGTTTGTAGAGCCAAATGTTCAAAATAGAAATATTTTTCTTTAGAAAATAAGTATTTGTGTTCTTTCAGAGGAATCTTTTTCCTTAAGATACTGTCCTAACATTGGCATTAGATTGCTTACTGCCCAGTTGAAATACTCAAGAACTTCAAAAAATGATTAACCTTTTAGAAGTAAATACTTTTTCGAATCTCCTGGGTTGGTGAACGTGTAGAGACTTGGGGAGAGTTGTGTGCCTGGAAAGGGTATGGAAGCTCCGGGCCCCTTCCTACATACCTTGCCCTATGCAGCTCTTCCATCTGGATGCTCATCTGTATCCTTTATCATATCCTTTAATAAACTCGTAAATGTAAAAAAAGAAGAAAGGAAGGGAGGGAGGGAGCGGGGGAGGGAAGGGAAGAAAGGGAGACACTCTCATTGTTTACCTACTCCATCATCAATCACTGAGCTGAAAGCATTTTCATGGCTATTCTATTGAACTGCTAGTCCGACCCTGGAAGTTTGTATTATCATTCCCATTTTACAGATCTAGAAACTGAGAGTCAGTGCAGTACCTTCTTTGAAAATGGGTTTTGGTTCAAAAAGTTTTCAAAACTGGGTCTTGGTTCAAAATTAGGAGGAGCATTGGAACCAGGCAGACTGACTTAAATCCTAACTCTGTATGTACTTAAACTTTCTGATCATCAATTCTTTGATTTTAAAAAATGAAAAAAGTAATGCCTATTTTAAAGAGATAATTAAGAAGGTTAAGTAAAATATTATCTTCTTTTGCAATGATTTGAGCAGACATTTAATAAGACAAGTGCTGAGTATGGATTCTCTTGCTTTATAAGAGTATATCAACCCTGCCTTCTGACCTGTAGACTTCTTTTTTTTTAAAGAATATATTCCTATCCACAGATTTTTTTTTTAATTAATTTATTTATTTTGCTGCATTGGGTCTTCGTTGCTGCGTGCGGGCTCTCTCTAGTTGTGGCGAGCAGGGGCTACTCTTGATTGCGGTGCATGAGCTCCAGGCACGCAGGCTTCAGTAGTTGTGGCACGTGGGCTCGGTAGTTGTGGCTCGCGGGCTCTAGAGCGCATGCTCAGTAGTTGTACCGCATTGGTGTAGTTGCTCCGCGGCATGTGGGATCTTCCCAGACAAGGGCTCAAACCACTGTCCCCCGCATTGGCAGGCGGATTCTTAACCACTGCGCCACCAGGGAAGTCCCTGATCTGTAGACTTATAAAATCTTCCCATAGTTGGGATCAGAAAATTGTTGTGATGCAGATCTCACAATGTGCCAGATTGTATCCACAAATGTTCTACTACGCAAACCCATTGCCACTTCTGACTGTGAATTCTCCCCTTTTCATTATTAGCTAAAAAAAGAAGATCCTATGAAATTCACATCTGTTACAACTTGAATCATTATTTGGGTTACAATTAATTTGTATCATGTGAAGATATAGATGGGTTGAGCAACTAAAAATCTAAATGACAGGAAAATCTAAAGCAAGTTTTATAAATTTTAAAAAGTTAATTTTTTAACAGATAAAAATTAAAGTAACAAGATATTTTATTTGCAGCATGAAATGATTTGATTATTTGGCCCTGAAGTTATTTTATACTGCCTTACCCAATATAATTGTTATTAAAAATTTTAAAGATCTATATTTTGCTGAATTGCCATTTTACTGATCATATCTGATCTTATTTTCTTGCCTAATCATCTGAATATTTAAAGACCTTATGATCAGTGAACCATTATCCAACCATGAAAGAATATTTAACACACTCATGTTGTGTTAATTTTTTTTTTCTCTTTTGTAGGCTAAGATTATCTTCTGTACCTAACCATACATTTCTGGTCAAAAATTTTATGCCCATATTATGAAGAGAAATGAGATTAGCAAGTGAATTTTGTATTTCTTGGAATATCATTTCAACAGTTTTTCTTTCTTTCTACTCTTCCTTTCCTCTGTTTCTTCCTCTCTCTCTTCCTTCCTTTCTTTAAAAAAAAAAAATATATAATTATATATATGTATATATATATATATATATACAGTGTTTCAATGCCTGCTCTGTAAAAGACATTGTATTAATTTCTAGTCTAAGGAGAATATTAAAGAAGATAAGATGTATTGTCCTTGACCTCAAGGAGTTTCTGTTTTGGTAGAAGAGAAAAAAATTATCAATTGATAGATAAATAGAGGTAGAGAAAGCTAGAGATATTTACAAGTGAGTGTGAGTGTGTGTGTGTGTGTGTGTGTGTGTGTGTGTGTGTCTATGGTACAAGGGACAGCAGTGTCCTGAGCAAAGGTGATTATAACAGATATTTATTATTAAAAAATAAGAGTAAATAATCTTTAAGTGAGGTTAAATGATCAATAATTTTAGAAGACTGAAAATTGAATGGAAATTAAGGAATTGACTAATGAAGCTCTTATGCTTTTATTTACCATATAATAGTAAGATTTTCTTATGGTGGAAGTGACATCCATTTCTTGTGTCCTGTCCCTCAAGCCCTAGCTCCTCTTTATTCTGATGAGCATTGGCAGGGTACCATCTCTGCTACTTAGATGTAGGTATCAGTAGAAATCAGATCAATCTTTGACCCCTTCTTCCACAAGTTCTGCCCTGTTGAGTGACCACTTGATGGCTTTTGACACATATGAAAGAATATAAGAAAACTTACATAAAGAATAAATGACACTAGCTAGGAATTAACTTGAAATGACTCCTTTTTAAGATTCTCTGTTGGTTTGAAAAGCAATAGTGAGTGAATTCTTGCAAGACAAGTTTGATGTAAGTGAGTCGCCTGTTCCCTGTTCCATTATGCTTAACTTCCTCAATAGCTGTTTTATGGACAGATCACATTTTATTTTTCCTCAAAGAAGCATTCAGTGGAAAAATGTACTACAAATGATACTTACCCTCAAAGTAAAATATCTGCTAGTTCAGTGCTTTGCTGGGACAATATTTCATATCATAAATCCACCCACATGATAGATATGGTTATTGCTTAGTTATTTCATCAGGCACAGAGTTTATGGTTCCTTGGCTGGGTCTTTAAAAGCTATTGGTAAGTGCAGTTCAGTAGAGATCTTGTGAAAACTCATTTCTATTATCAGCAAAAATAATATCTAATAACTAAACACCACGAAGTATAATTAATTATATACCAATGTACGGTTAAGAGCAATATAATATTTACAGTATACCATATTGATGCATTTTATTTTCCAAGAATGAAAAAAACCCAGTTGTTTTGCTACAGGATGTAAAACACACTTTCCTTGTGAATGTCTATGAAAAGCTTTCAAATATATTATCTACTGTATGGTTACTTTTAAAAAATGACACTAAATAACATGAAGACACTATTTTTAAGAGATATGTACAGCCTTTTTTCTGTTATTGAGAATTAAGAGTGCTTTATGCATGCTAACTTGGAATTTTTAACTTGAGTGTTGTAATAGTATAAAATAATGATTACTCAGGGTTGTATGGCTGATCTAGATATAGACAAAATTCTTCACTGAGAAAAAAAAGGAGGGTAGCATTTCAACATTATACAAACCGTGTTTTTGGTACTCAGATTTCCTTTTATTTTTAAGGGTTCCAAGACCATAAACACTTTTACTGAGCCTCCTAGCATCCCTCTGAGTATTGATCTTATTCATCTAGGCTTCCTGTCCACGTGTTATTTATATTTCTGGGGTTCTCAAATTTATTAAGATTTTCTTATCTTTTTCTATGTATCTCCAAAGTACTATTTTCTGTTTACTAAATCTTTCAGACTCCAGGCTAGGGCATCATCTGTCTTTTCCTAAGCACCGACTATTTTGAGCTCAGGATTGTGTTCACAGTGCTGAGGTCCTGTTGATTTCCCCAAGATGAAAACATTACTGAGTTATGTGCAGAGACCTGAAGACCAAATCTGGTCTTGAAGTTGCTTGAGATTATTCATGAGGAGAATTTTCCAGCTATCTTTTTGTTTGTTCCTGCCTGGAGCCATTGAATGCCTCTTAAATCACCCCGACAGAAAATTCAGGTCAATGCATTGCCTGAGGTCATTTAAATTTCAAATCTGCTGCCATTTTCCTGCTTGTAGCTATTGGAAGAGAAGAGCATTTGACCTACAGTTAGTGAGCTGGAGCCAAGAATCTGGCACAGGAAACTTCAGCTCAGAGTCAAACTTAGTTATGCTCTGCTGAAGTATGTCAGGAAGCTTAATGAGTCTGAATTGGCATTCTGTCTTCTGACTCAGGGCTGGATTAGGAACTACATACAGTAATAAGGACAAGTCTCTTTGCTAAATTTTGTACCACTTTTTAGAGTTTAGGCGTATATATATATATTTTTTTTTAAATAAATGTATTTATTTATTTATGGCTGTGTTGGGTTTTCATTGCTGTTGCGTGGGTTTTCTCTAGTTGCGGTGAGCGGGGTCTACTCTTCATCGCGGTGCACGGGCTTCTCACTGTCGTGGCTTCTCTTGTTGTAGAGCACGGGCTCTAGGCACATGGGCTTCATTAGTTGTGGCACGTGGGCTCAGTAGTTGTGGCTTGTGAGCTCTAGAGCTCAGGCTCAGTAGTTGTGGCACATGGGCCTAGTTGCTCCGCGGCATGTGGGATCTTCCTGGGCCAGGGCTCGAACCCGTGTCTCCTGCATTGGCAGGCGGATTCTTAACCACTGCGCCACCAGGGAAGCCCCTAGGTATATATATTTTCGTAAGCATAGAAGGTATTATTCTGGCTCCATACAAATGACCTGTGAGTTCGACTTCCCTGGCCTAGTGGTAGGAAAGATCTCAGGCTCATCTTGTACCCTCTCTGCACCAGCACTGAATCAACCATTTCTCCAATTAATAAATGTAAAAGTAAGGGTGGAAGTAAAAAAATTACAATTTGGCAAACCACAGTAATTGTTGCCGATTAGAATCAGCAATAGATACTAAAATTACTGGGCAAAATTATGTTTAAATAAAGATATTTGTGTAGATCTGTTAGTTATGGTATCTATTTTATATTTATCTTGTTTTGTTCCAAAAACAATTGAAGGTAGCTTTAGTAGGAAGTGCTTACATAGGCATCATGTCATTTATCTTCAAAATTATATTGTTTATTGGGAGGTGTCATTTTTCATGGTTTACCTAAAAATATATATTTACTTAATCTCAACTATATATTGATACAGTAATTCACTACCCCAGTTTTTTTCAAATAAAACTTAAATTGTGTTCTATGTACTCTTTTTTTCCCACTGAAATTAAAAACGTAAATATTAATTCCTCATATGGATTTAATAACGAATTTTAGGGGGAAACAGTTAATTAGAAACAGTTAATTAGCACCATTAATGTGCATTTTGAAATTGCTATCTAACAGCAGCATCTAATTTGTCTATTTTTAACTTATCAATTTGGAAACTCAATTCATTGATCCAGGGGCTATATAACTTATTTTCCAAATATATGTTTCTTTTTTTCAGTTAATTTTTGTTACTTATCTTCAATTAAATTGTGGTCAGAAAATATGGCTGATATCATTTTTTCATAATTCATTGAGACTTGATTTGTAGCCTAGAATTTGTCAGTTTTCATAAATTTTGCATGCATGCTTTAAAAGAACGTAAGTATTCTCTAATTTCTGAGCAGTGTTCTATCTATGATATTAAAGTTTATTAATCACATTATTTAAAATTTTATATCCTTATAAATATTTTTGATTCTTTCAGTTTTTGAAGAATAATTTTAAAATCTATTGTTTAGAGGTAGTTCTGTGCATAATTGTTTTGATTTTTGCTTTACTTATTTTAAGGCTATATTATTTGATACGAACAAATTTAGTATTACTATATCTTATTTATTAATTGTCCCTTTTATCATTATGAAGTCACTGTTCATCCCTTTTATTCCTTGTTTCTTTTCAAGTCCATGTTTTGATATTGACAAATCTATGTATATGATACCTTACTTATTTTCAATGCTAATGCATCTTTGAACTGTAGGTATATCACTTGAAATATCGTATGGTATATTATTAAATTCACTATGACCATCTGTCTTCTAACTGGTATGTTTGATCCATTTATACTTACTGTGATTACCAGTGTATTTAGAAGTATTTCTACAGTATTATTTTCAACTTTATATTGGCCCTGCTTTTTCTCTACTTATGTTCATTTCATACCTATTTTTATTGTTAATATTCCATTATTTCTTTCAACTGTTTCATCCCTTATAACTCTATTACTATTTTTTAAATAATTAATATTAAAAATGTAACATGCATTTTAAAATCAACAAAAGTTCAGCAATCAATATTTCTACCCTACTCCTGAATAATGCTAAACAGTTTAAACTCTGATAATGTCCATCAATTTTTGTTCTATCTTATTTTTTTACCCTCAAGTTAGTGCTATTTCTGTTGTTCTACACCATAGATTCCCTACATATTAACCTGTTTATTTGTTCACCATTCTATCTTGTACCTCAGAGATTTTTTATAGGATAATTTACCTTCTTCCTGAAGCGGATTTTTAGAAGTTGAATTTGTGGGAGTCTGCTCATGCTATATTGTGCTTTATAATCTACAAATGTATTTATTTTGTTTTTATTCTTAAATAAAGAAGCCAGGTACACAATTCTAGGTCAGTTGCCCATTTCATTTAGCACGTGAAGATGACGCTGGCATCCAGCTCTATAGTTACTGTTAGGATGGCAGTCTAATTGCAGTTATTTTGTAGGTGGTTGTATTAGATTCATAGAGCTGCCAGAGCAAATTATCACAAATTGGGTGGCTTAAAATAACAGAAATATATTCTCTCACAGTTCTGGAGTCTAGAAGTCCAAGGTCGAGGTATTGGCAGGGCCATGTTCCCTCTGAAGTCTCTAGGAGAGGACCTATTCCATGCCTCTCTCCTAGTTTCTGGTAGTTGCCAGCAATCCTTGGCATTCCTTGACTTGTAAGCCCATCACTCCAGTCTTTGCCTCCATAGTCTCATGGCCATCTGCCCTTTTTATATTTCTGTTTCTTTCTCTTCTCATTTATAAGGGCATCAGTAAAATTGAATTTAGGGCCTACCCTACTCTAGTATGATATCATCTTAAATAATTGTGGCTGCAAAGATCCTATTTCCAAAAAAAGGTCACATTCTGACGTTCCAGTAAGGACATGAATATCGGGGGGTGGGGGGAGGGAATATTTAACCTAGTATACTGTTGTAACTTTTTCCTTGTGGCTACTTTAAAACTGTCTGTTTTCTTGGATTCTCACTAAGATATATATTTTTATGTGTGGATTTCCTTATATTGATCCCATATGAAAAATTTTTATTCCTGTCTTACCAGTTCTGGAAATTCCTAGCCTTTAGCAATTAGAGTAAGTTCTGTCTTTAGTCTCTCAGTGCTCTCTTCTTGGAACACTAGTTTAATGTATTTTAGACCTTCTCACTCTAATCTTACATGTCTCCTAAGTTCTCTCTCATATTTAAACTGCTTTTTAAACCATCCATTCAGTTTATCATTTTAATTATTGTAGTTTTTATTTCTAGAATTTTTTGATATTTCTTCAAATCTCTTTGGCAGTTTTTTATATTTTATATTTTTTATATTGTATATTTTCACCAGGCTTTGAGTTACTTCTTTTATTTCTGTAAACATTATAAACATTGTTATTTTAAAATCTGTGTCTTATATGTTCAATAGCTGAAGTCCTTGGTATCTAATTATTATTTGATTTTCTGACTCTCCTTCACGAGAGATCACATTTGGCTGAACTTAATCTGTGAAATCACAATTGACCTAGATTTTACATGCCTTTCTGAAGAGAGAATTTGTTTGTATAACCCAGTCCACTACTTACCTGAGGTATCTTGCCTCAAGGTTTTCTGCATCACACAGGTAGTAAACATTAAAACAGCTGACCAACTAGAGGACAGTGCTTAGTTACAGTTTCTTAAGAAGGTTTTCTCTTCTTTCTTAAATTTATGTTTTTTATTTTTTTATTTTTGGCTGCATTGGGTCTTCATTGCTTGCAAGCGGGCTTTCTCTAGTTGCAGCGAGTTGGGGCTACTCTTCACTGCAGTGCACAGGCTTCTCATTGCTGTGGCTTCTCGTTGTGGAGCATGGGCTCTCGGCGCGCGGGCTTCAGTAGTTGCGGCACACGGGCTCAGTAGTTGCGGCTCGCGGGCTCTAGAGTGCTTGGGCTTCAGTAGTTGTGGCATGTGGGCTCAGTAGTTGTGGCTCGTGGGCTCTAGAGTGCAGGCTCAGTAGTTGTGGCACACAGGCTTAGCTGCTCCGTGGCATGTGGTATCTTCCTGGCCCAGGGCTCAAACCCGTGTCGCCTGTGTTGGCAGGCGGATTCTCAACCACTGCGTCACCAGGGAAACCCTCTCAACTTTCTTTATTCCATATCCTGAGTCAAGACCTAATCAGTCAGTTACTTTGTTGACCCCCTTCACAGGCTGGTGGATTATTCTACCTCATCTTTACACTGAGGTATAACCTTTTTAGTAGGTACAGGATTTATGCAAGAATCTCATTTGCACCTTCCACGTAGCACAGACCCAAGGCTTTGTCTCTCATCACCATGGTGCCATTGCAACCCAAGACTTGTATTGGTTCTTGTATTACAGAAAACACCCAGAGCAACCCAAGACCATTTCACGTTTACCACTCTGTATTCATTCCTTTGTTTAATAAACATGTGTTGAGAACTTGCCTGATGCCAGGCCCTACACAGGACTCTGTACTCCACCCAGCTCACATCTTGTTGGAATATCAACAAATTAAAAACTAAACATATAAGGTGGTAAAATGTGCTATTAAAATAAATAAATAAAGTGAAGAAGATAATAATAATTTTTATAAAGAGTGGTCAGAAAAGGCCAGTATCATAAGATGACCTTTGGTCATCAGTCAGTGAAAATGAGGGAATTCTTAGGTGGATATCTGGGTGAATGGATACTAGTGCTAATTCCTGAGATGGGAGCTATTTAAAGGACAAAGAGGAAATTGGTTGGCGATAAAGTCAGAAAGATGCGTATGGTGGTTGTGGTGCTGAGGTGTTTCAGGAAGGGCAAGATTGGGAAGGATGACCATTATTAAGTCTTTTTATTTTACACTGAATGATATTGGAAGCTACTGGTGTGTTTAAATCTAAGGAATAATGTGATATGACTTACAGTTCTGTTTTTGACCTCTTTTGATTTCTTTTCTCATCTTGTGATCTCACTCTGTTTTTGAAGGATTTAAAAGAAAAAAATACATGTGTGAATGTAGGGTTTTCCAGTATATATGGTCCATTAGCAGTAGAAATCCGCATTATTTATCCAGTCACAAATCACTTTCATCTGTATTATCATGATCAAAATTTGAAAATAGATGTTTTTAACACTACCAATTGATTTTAATATGTTTTGGGCCATAAGCAACTAGTTATAGCATCCCTATAGTATGCTGATTTTTATGACTTGGACTGTGCTGTTGACCTTTTGTTGCTTTAAGTGTTGACTAGAATATAGACGTACATCAGAGAATACCAGGAGATTATGTTCTTTTCTTTTTAAATTCAATTTGTAATGTCATCTGTTCCCTTAAATAATGCAATACTAGAATTTAAATAGCCTTTCTTAAAAGTGAGCTGGAAGTTTTGGACAGATGTTTGGCATCTGACTGAGGGTCCATCAGGATGTATAAGTCAGTGTACCTACCTCTTTTAAATTTGAAGGTTTGATGATACCTTCTGAGAAATGTGGCAGTTTCTCCTGCCTTTAATTCCACTGCCTGGTGAATGACAAGCAGTCTTTTGAATAAGGAATAGGTTTACATCTCAACACTTCTAAGCTGTGTAATCTTCTTGAAGACATTTTAAAAGATGATTAGGATCCAATTGTATGTTGAAATTTAACTAAATGTACTACTACCAATATAAATAATTAAATTGAAGAGACAGTGTGGATGAACCAGTTACATTCTAGCTTAGCTAAAATCTGATTAACCGGTTGGGCAATAGTAATTCTGTCAAAACTGGCTTCTCTACTTGGAGGCTAGCAAGTTTCTTTTGCATACTGATCCAAAGATATATCCTAGGATATAAATAGTAATATGTGAATTTAAAAGGTGGCAGGGAGATCTTAGACTTGAAGAAGAAGGATATTTAATCCAGAGTTGACACTAGTTTATTTCAGGTTTATATGAGTGAAGCAAATGTTTCAGTGTCTTAAAATGAAGAGACTAGTATATTTCTGCTTTATGAGAGGAAGACAGAGTAGTTTTCAGTGAGGAAAAGTTTTTACAAGAAATTTTTCAGGTCACTTTATAGCTGTAAGCCTTCAGACATAGTTGGGACATCAATCTTACTATTAGATAGCCTGTGAATCATACCACTGCCCCAGTAATCATAAAAGGGGTTTAAAAGGTCACTGTTCTATTAAGTCCACTGTGTTCTAAACTATTTGGGAGATGACCAAAAGACACTTACGAGTTGGTACACTACGGTATGTATACGGGCAGAGCAGGAATAAGTAAAATGAGTTATGGAGTCATGTCTTGCTGACCTTGTTGAGAAAGACTAATTCCTACAAATAACAAATAAAATAAAGTAAAATTGCAGTTTTGCTCAGGTCAAGATGTAATCCATCAAGGGAAAGATTCAAACACTGTCAGGTCCAAAAAATAAGAAAAAGTTATCTTCCAGTGTATCTGAGCGACTGGACTGTCCCTCTGTGTGCCACCGCCTCCAGGCGAGGACATTACAACAACTTACTCAGAAGTATAAAGTTGAGATCAAAGGATAACCAGCATGCTGATGCCAGTTATTTACCAAATCCTGTTAGGGAATCGGGTCCCCCTGCTCGCTGCTTACAAAATCAATACTCACAAATGTTGGTAGAAAGGAAAGGTGGCTTTAATCAGAATGCCAGCAATCTGGGGAGTTAGTGGACTCAGCGTACCCCAAAAACCACCTCTGAAGATTCTGCTTGGCTATGAAAGTTTTTAAAGAGAAACATGGAGGTGATCTCAGTTAATCATTGAGGTAGGGGGTCAGAGTCGTCCCCCACTGTGTGCAGACTTGGGTGCAGGCTTGTCGACTTCGTGTGATTTCTCTTTAGATGCTATCTTGTTCTCACAGTTTATTCGCGAGATAATTGAAGAGGTCGCTAGGGAAGAGATCTGGTCATCTGTTAATGACTTCTGTATTTCTACTTCTTTGATCTATGGAAAGAACCAACATGTTAGGCAAAGTATTGTGTGATCAAAAGATGTGAAAGTTGTGCTAGGGCCGGAGATGAATAGAGCATGAAGGTGTCTGGTTTAAGGTTAGTGACGAGACAAAACGGGCCTCATGCAGAGAGCTCTTTCCTGCAAAGAGCTTTTTCCTGCCAGAAGCTTCTTACAAATTCCCACATGTCAGAACATCATTCCATTTCCATCGGATCGTGGGCAAAGGTCCGTCTTCTGTAACTTCATGCTGACATAGGGCACCGTATTCTTAGAGTGGAAGATGTCTACATGAGTCCGTAGCGTCTCTCTGCTGACAGTTGTACTTGCCCATTTACATATATGGGCAGAACAAGCTACGATTATTTTCATGCCCACAAAGATACAGATTATTATGAGCAGTAGCGTTCATTCCATTCTCTTAAGGCCTAGCCATAGATTCAGTATTGCTCAAGATGGAGCCGTTTATGTCATGGGGGCAGTCTGGTCATCATGCAGTTAGCTTTTTCCTTCTGGTGATAGTTACCATAGCTATAAAACAACTCAGGACTGTGCATCAGATGTTGGGTCTGTGAGTCTATTGTCCTAATCATTAGCTGCTTGAGCCTGCTCTTTTGGGACTCAGGGAGGCCTGGGGGGCCTGGGAGACCAGCTTTTCTATCAACTAGAGGCAGGGAGCATGGAGGGGCCTTTGGACTTGGGATGGGGGATGGGGGACGGGTGCACACAGGGTTCAACTCAGTTCCAATCGAAGTCAGAGTTTTTCTGGTCTGCTCCTCTATTGCCTTAGCCCTCACCTTCTGTTTCCTCTGTACATATGTTTAAAGTTTGCTAATTTGGATTGTCAGAAGAGAAACTGAGGCATATGAAAATTTTTTAAAGTTTAATTGAGCAAAAGTCAACTCAGATAGGGCAGCATCCCATTGAACAGAGCTGTATAAAATAAAAGACTTTTATAGTCAGAAGGGAAGTTATACGAAGAAAAAAAAAAAGAAGTTGGTTATTGCAAGGTTGCTCTCCTTTAGGGGACGGCAGGTAAGGATGGCAGATTACCTTACTTGATTCCTGCTTGGCTGGTTTCCATTGCTGGGAGAGCTGAAACTCTATGTCTCAGTTTGGTGACGTGGTTTAACATAAATGAATGCACTTTGGGCCTGTTGTTTTTAACAGGATACATTTAAAATTTTTAAAGTTGCTTTTCCTGATGACCCATTAACTCCTAAAAATTTTGAGATTCTATAGTTCTTTGACCGGTTTTCCAGAGAAATCCATTTCCTTCTGGTAACTGTGCGAGCCAGTAAACTGCAGTTACCTTTTTTGCCTTCTCTGAAACCTTTCCAGTTAATCTTTGTTTGGCTCCAGTCATTTCAGCATCACTTCATCATTTCAGAAAGCATCATGGACCTTATGATATGAGAGAATGTGGGATCAGATGGTCAAGGCATGCATGGGCCAGTCGAGTAGCAACTGGGCACACATGGCTATTTGAATTTATATTTAAATTAATTAAAATTGTGTTAAAGAAAAACTTAATTTCCACGGCCGCACTAGCCACGTTTCCAGTCGCACTAGCCACGTTTCAAGTGCTAAGTAGCCTAGTGGCTAGTGGATACCATAATCATCATAGAGGAACATTTCCATCGTTGCAGAAAGTTCTGTTGGAAAGCACTGGTTCAGACCAAAGAAACCAAACAACGCTGCATCTAAAATTTAAGAGCACTGTAGAGCCTCATTTAAGCCATTACATGTTACTCAAAGTCGCAAAAAGTTACTAATGATCTAAAAGAAAAGAAAAATCTACTTCAATTCAACATTTTCCCTCTACTGTTTACCTAAGCAGAGAATGGTCAAAAAGCAGGCAAGAGAAGCAAAGGTGAGGAAACTCTCAACGGGACTCTTTCATTCTGAAGAGGATTCTAATGCCATTTCCCTTTATAAAGGTGTCATCTGCCAAAACAGAATTTGATGAATTTATAATTTTAAGTACCCAATTTTTTTTTCCCTGCCTAAATAACACTGTTGTGCTGTTTCCC
>NW_020837955.1:6193914-6208730 GCF_003676395.1 Aethalodelphis obliquidens | reverse complement strand
CCTTGCAGCCATTCACAGGTGGGCAGGGTTCCCTGAGGCAGGCCATTATATATGACTATAATAACAAAAGCAACAAAACGCAACTGTTAAAGTCAAAGGAACAGGTCCAACGTGGAGTCCGATTTAGCTCTTCCCTGTTACACACGTATCCACCCTACTGTCATACGTATCTGGGTTGCTGGATTGTTACGAACATTCTTGTACATTTATTTGATGTACATTTGCCAGTATTCCTGTTGGTTAAAACCCTCAGTGCATTTTTTGGATTTTAAAATGGAACAGCTCTGGGACAGAATGTACGATTCTGCTGTCCCTTCTTTATAAATGCAGTGTGTAAAGGTTTGGGTTTTCTTTTTTTTTTTTTTTTAAGAAAGGTATAGTGGGTTTTTAGGAACATCTGGTCTGGACTGGAGCAAGTCTGCCACAACAGAACTGTGAGAATTTTGCACCTTAATAAATACTTTCACCAGTGATGCTGAGGAAGCAGCCTAGACTCATACGGCAGTAACTGTACTTCTCTCTGCTGCCAGTAGTCCACACCCTGGCTTTCGTTAGACTCAGTTGCCACAGTGTCCAAAGATAATGCCAGTCACTGGGGCAGATCCCAGGATCTCATCATCTATTTGTGCTCAGAGAGGCACTAGCTTTGGGGGATAGCCTGGAAAGATAACCTCAATATCCGTGTGCCTGTTCAATGCATCTTTATTAAAGCCCTGAGTTGCCAAATGGAAGGAGAGGAAATTGGGCAAAATCCTAGGTGAGAAAGGGACACAGAAGATCCCATATTTCTGTTTCATGGTCAACCTCTCTGATAAGATTTTTTTTTTTTTTTTTCAAATCTTGAAGCATCGGACCTGGACTACGTAGGTTTTGTTCTTCCCCGTCAGATGAGTAAAGGAGAAAAAGGAGAGGATTAAAGATCAGGGAGAGGTCTTGTGTTCTCACTGTTAGCACGTTTAGTCATAACAGTTTGATAAGACATTAATTAGAAAATGAAGAGCTGAGTGGATTCAGGGAGAAAGAGGTCTTGCTTTCTCAGCATGATCTCAAAGCTTAGCTTAAAAACAATCATTAACAAATGTAAAGGGCAAAACCTATGCAGCTGGCTTCACAAAGCTATCTCTACATTCTGAGGCTCCCTGCAAGCAGCCAGGAAGGGAAGCCATTGACAGGGAGGGTCTGGGAAGCTTCTGACCAAAGCAAGTAGTTTATGTGCAAATTTTACCTTCTGTGTGAGGGAACAGAATACAGTTGGACAGGATGAATTGGGAGATTGGGATTGACATATATACACTAATATGTATAAAACAGATAACTAAGAAGAACCTGCTGTATAAAAATAAAATTAAATTTAAAAAAATTTAAAAAAAAGAATACATTTGGACATTCACATATTTGGAATGTCCAAACATGGCTGGGATTAGGATTTTTTTAAATAAAAATCTTTAGCACAGATCACTACCACCACCATCACCACTGTTGGGCTTGCACCCCGCAGGCCTACGAGGCCTGTGCTTGCCCAGCTTCAAGACGAAAGAAAGAGCCTGGAGTCAGCGACAGAGACATCAGTAGTTTAACAGAGCGGGGAGCTTACACGTCTGAAGCAAGGTCCTGGAGCAACACCCCACTGTGTGCAGCTGTTAGCGGGCAGGACATGGTGGCAGTCTTCACTCCCTGGGAGAAGAGGAGGTTACCGGTTATAGGGGAATTGGCGGCAGATGGGCTCATTAGTTACCAGGGAAACCAGCAGAGGGGCACACCCCTCAACGCCCCTTTGTTAAGAACAATCACCAGCTGGGACCTGGGGCAAGTACATAGGAAGGGCAGTCCTTTGCTTAGGGTGTAGGTGAAGCAGGCACTGGTAAGGCAGGAGATATACAGAGAGCAAGAGAACAGCCGTCTTGAGTGGCCTGCCCATACAAACACCACCCTAGATCTACTTGAATCTGAATCTTTAGGAATGGGAACCAGGAATTGTGTTTTTCAGAAACTTCCAGGAGATTCTGATATGCGTCTGGTGTGAGAATCACTCCTCTAGATAGAGCCTGATTGTGCATGGCTTATCTTCACCTCAAGTGATAAGGGGTTAGTTATTTAGATTGCATTGTTTTATAGGAAGAGGTGACTTTGCATAAGAAAAGAGGGGACTTTGCACAAGTAGCAACAGGGGCCTCAGCATGAGCATCAGTCATTGCCTTTGGGATGTAATGTACTCATATCAACTCATGGGGCTACTGTGGTGAAAATTCTTCTGCATGAATTTTATGATGCATTCATTTATTGATATTTATGAATATTAATAGATATTTATTGAACACGTGGTACCATGCCAGGTATTACTCTAGATATTGAGAATCCAGTGGTGAAGATAAGGTTTCTGACATTTAGATCTTATTTGTTTTTTATTCCTGCAAGTGTCTTTCTTCTCTTATTGCTATATATCTGCTGAAATATTATATAAAATCTATATTGTTAAGTCAATTACTACACTTTACATGCAGTTCCAAGCCAGTAGTCTCTGCAAAAGGACTTATTTTTCAAGCATAGTGCCTAAGAAGCAACCTATTCATTTACTCTCTTTTTCTTAATGGCTTTTGGCTGGGTTCTTGATGGCTAACGTTGCTAAATGTCTCACTCTCGTAAAAACAAAGCCATTTTTTAAAAAAAAAATCCCATAAAGAGCTTGCTGGCAGGTTACTTCCAGCCACCAAAGTATTTTCCACCTGGATTCCTTTGATTTGTTTCATGATTGATCTCTTTCAGAGAGACCTTTCTCAAATGTCAGTCTGAACTTTTCATTTTCCTTCCTAAAATCCTTGAGTTTCACCCTATACCTTTCAGCACAAAGATCAAACTCTTTAGCTTATCTCTGATTCAGTGGGGATCTAGACCCTGCCTTATCTCATGCTACTCCTCACCTTTTCCTCCTCACTGAAACAAGCTGTATAGTCCTCTGATAGCACCAGCCTAGTTCATTGCAGCACCTTGGCTCAGACAAGTCCTCTGCCCAGAATGGTTCCTCACTAACCCCTGTCAGTCTTCAAAACTCAGTTCTGCTACAAGAAAACTTCCCTGACTGCTTTCAGATTCTTCTAATTGTGCTGCTATCGTATTGCAGTGCTATAGTGCCCTGTACTGCCCTCTATTTTGGGGGCTCTCCCCTCTAGACTAAACTCCCTCAGGGCAAAGTATATGCTCAGAGTACCTGGGACGAAATAGATGCTGAATAAATGTAAGATCAGTGGGATCAGTGTTCTTTTCTATTGTGTTGATTCCTCATTGCCTGACACATGGGGAGCATTAGATAAATACTCCCTGAAAGAATAAGTGAATACAATGAACTATGTATACTTTTACTTCTTGTCTTCTGAATACTACATGTTGTGTGAGAATCTATGGCACAAGAGGTGGTGTATTTATTGATCTAAGTGCATGGGCACTAATTATTGACTAGCAGTTTTAATGATGCTGTTAACACTGCAGATTCGTAGTGGAAATACCCAGTCAGGTGATCTATCTGTGATTTTTGAACCATTACCCAGAATGATATCTAGCCATAAAGTAACTCACGTCCTCTAAGTTTGTGCTACCCAGTATGCTAGCTGTTAGCCACATGTGGAAACTAATCCATTAATTAATTAAATTTGAATAATTTCAAATTCGCTTTCTCAGTCTCATTAAACACAATTTAAGTTTTCAGTAGCCACATGTAGCTAGTGGCTGCCATATTGCAAGCATTGATATAGAATATTAGATTTAATGATATAGTAACAAGTTCATAAACTGGAAATTTACCCATTTTGCTCTTGCTTTTTTTAAGTAAAAGTTTGAGAAGAAATATGGTAGTCATAAGTAAATACGCTTCAAAACATGATGAATACTTTGACATAAATTTGCTTATTGAAACCAAAATGTATTTGCTAAATTAATGCCAAGTGAACGTTAAAGAAGAGGATACTCATTAAGAGTTCCTAAATATAAGTCGCGTGCCACTAAAAAAAAGATCTGTAACTTTGAATTTCAATGTAATTCAGTATTGTGGTAGTTTCCAATTTTTGGCAAAATAAGCATATTTATAGGATTTGTATACGTTAACACTCTTTACTTAAGCTGGCTGTATTTTGTAAAAGCTTTTTCCAATACATGTCTATAATTCTGTAGAATCATTTTCTTAAGTCAGGCTGAGGAACACTTGATATGTATAAAGCACAGAATACTAAATGGGGATTGATTAAATCATAATATTTTGGTGCATTTATGCTGAAAGCTTTAAATGATAGTATAGCATAATGTGTATCATCTTTGAAAGCATGAAGAAAGGGCTGAGCTTTACAAAACAAACAGTTAAGATACATGTACCCTAAATATAACACTATAGTGCAAATATTTTCTCAAACTTTTTTTGTTGCATTGTTAAAGTTTGCTTTAGATTAAGAGGAACACATTTTCTAAAATCTTTCCTGTATTGTACTGGATAAAATTATAGGAAATAGAAATATATAAGCCATAAAAGCTCACACGAGATAAAACCGTGATTCCATTTCTATTGGTTTGTCTAAAACAAGATTTAAGGAGCTTGAAACCTCTTGGGTCAAACAGAGTCAGCTGTTAGAAGGTTTTTCAACATAAGATTGCCTTCACCTTTGTAAAGTTGTATTAGATTTCTTCTTGTACAAAATATGGCTTTACTATATAAGGAAATACAAAGAATGTGGTAAGGAGAGAGGTGATATTTTTCTTTCCCTCTCCTGATCTTACAGGCTTTTCATCGAAATCACAGATCAGATCACTCTGGTTTAAAATGCCTCCTTCTCTGGCAGTAGACTTTTCTTGGGAGTTCTTTCTTTTTTCTCCTAAAGTGGAGGTCCTCATAGCCGAGCTAATTCCTCCCATGCTCTATTCCTCTCTCTCTCTTTTTTTTTTCAGGGCGTACAGAGCAATAAACAGAGCTGGGTCATGTTTTCATGTTGCTCTTATGGTTTCTGTGTCCCCAGTTTTACTTTTTTAGGGATAATACCAATATCTAGCACATATCAAGAGTAGGCATGGTGCAAAGTGTGCTACTAAACAGTTCTCTCAACCATGCTAGGAGGTAGTTAGCTCAGTGGACAGAAAGTGAGAAAGAGAAATGGGTCACATAGGTAGTATTGCTGGAGACAGACTTTAAACACAGGGAGAGACCATGCTCTCTGTTACAGTACTGCATTGCCTCCCTGGAAAAACACCCTCTGTTCCCTTCAGAGTCAACTAATGTCTTCACCTTGGAGGAGAGGACAAAGTTTTCCTCAGCCCTCTTAGGGTCCCTAGCTGGGTCTGAAAATTAAACTGACCAAGATTAACAGGAGAAAAACATAACCGAATTGATTTAATACACGTTTTACGTAACACAGGACTCTTCATAAGGAAATGAAGACCCAAAGAAACAGACCTGAGTAGTTTGATGAAGAGTGGACAGTCCTGTAGAAATATGATGGGTCAGAAGGGTATGAGTCAAGTGCAAACTGGGGGAAACTTAGCAAGTCCTGTTTGTTCTTCTCAGCATCTCTTTGTCTTCAGAGATAAGGATGCCCCTTTCCTCGGGGTATAGGGAGGCACCTCTCACAGGAGGGTTTTATGGGGAGAAGGAGGAAGGTCAAAGTGACCTTTCTGCTTCTGCCATTTTTTCATACTTCTTCAGCTTAAAGCATTCAGTATGCCAAGGTGACATATTTGGGGCTCACGTGTCCTAAACCCCACCAAGAGATATAAGCCATGATAACTCTAACCTACATTTTCCAAAAGGGTATAGGAACATAACTGAAAACTGTCGCTTCTACTACTGTAACTTGACTCCTCCTATTTCAGGTCACTTCTTAAATCACGAAAGAACTAATTTTCTTCCTGATTTAGAAATTGTCATCTGACGATCTGTTACCTACGATAGAAATGCTGAAATCATAAAACATTTTATTTATACATTTTATTTATAGTAAATAGATTACATGGAATAGGCATTTCTCCAAAGAAGATATACAAATAGCTAACAAGCACATCATTAGCCATCAAGGAGATGCAAATCAAAACTACAGGGAGGTTCCACTTCACACACACTCTCATGGCTATAATTAAAATAAATTAACAAGTGTTGACAAAGATGTGGAGAAACTGGAACACTCATTTGTTGCGGGTGAGGATATAAAGCAGTGCAGCCACTTTGGAAAACAGTCTGACAGTTCCTCTAAGCATTAACATAGAGTTATCATATGATGGAGCAATTCTAGGTATATACCCAAGGGAAATTAAACAAATGGGCACACAGTAACTTGCAAATAAATGTTGATAGCAGCACTGTTTTTTTGGAGATAGAAAGCAGATCACTGGTTGCCTAGGGCTGAATGGAGAGATGAGTGAGAGTAAGAAGTGAGGCTAATGAGTTCAAGGTTTCTTTTTGAGGTGATGAATGTGTTCTATATTTAGGTTGTCATAATGGTTGCACAACTCTATGAATATACTAAAAAACATTGCATCGAATGCTTTAAATGGGTAAATTTTATGGTATGTAAACTGTATATTATTAATTTTTTTAAAAGATGACAGGAAACATAAATCTCAGTATTTAAATGAGATGTTGACTAGAACTCTCCAGAAGATAATCTTTTTTATATATTTCTTGTAAATGATTTACTATAATTCCATATAATATGTTTTCATTCTAGTTTTGTATTTCATTTTCCCCTCTCTATTCTACCAAAGCCCAGGTTTAGTACTTGATTCTTGGGAGGAAGAAAAAATAAGGACAAAAGATTGATTTTATATATCTTTCACTATTGCCTAAAAATCACTTTTTCTAGACTGTGATAAACTTCGTCACTTAGTAGAAACGATGCCTGACATTCTTCACATTCAGTCCCTAGTGTGAAAGCTGTTCTGTCTCCTCACTACCTCCTTCTTAAAGCAGAATGATGTGATGGGGAAGAGTAGGGCTTGAGAGTTGCACAGACTTAGATTCACTGGTGCTTCAACCTTCTACAAGGTATGTGACTGAGGGCAAACTAGATAACTTCTCTAAGCATATTTCTTCCTACTGCCTCCAGATTTTAGTCAGCTTGGAGATGATGTTTGTCAAGTGCCTGGCATTAGGTAGCTCTCACTGTTGTGGCCTCTCCCGTTGCGGAGCACAGGCTCCGGACGCGCAGGCTCAGCGGCCGTGGCCACGGGCCCAGCCGCTCCGTGGCATGTGGGATCTTCCCGGACCGGGGCACGAACCCATGTCCCCTGCATTGGCAGGCGGACTCTCAACCACTGCGCCACCAGGGAAGCCCGATAGAAGCTTTTTATGTATTAACCATGACTCAACCTTCCAGAAGAGGGCATGGAACTTATGACTGACATCTGTGTTAGTTCTGGAGCCTTTGAAAGGCCCTTGCTACCACCTTCCTCCCTCAAAAACAAATATCTCCCCTACTCCAGTCTTGTGGCTGAAGCCTGAAATTCCACTATTACAGGCTCATGTCATCACTTCAAAATATTTGATCACTGTGTAAATAAAAATGCGTATTAGAGTAAAAATATTTTAAACAATAATATTCCAGGTCTATATCAACTTAAGTGAATTTTTCTTCCTTTTCTTATTAAAACAAAACAAAAAAAGCCTTTAGTGGTATGGCAGGTAAGACCCAAAAGACACACTGAGGGACAGGATGAGCTGGAGAGGGCACTGCTCGCTGGGGGCGGCAGCCACCATCTTTCATGTCAAGTAGGTCTGCATTTCTGGCAGGGTTTCAGTGAAAAAAAAAAAGTTAAACCTCCACTCCCCCACCCCCCAGTTCCTTCTTCTCTTTTTGAAGAGTGAATTTGGGTTGAAACACCATTTTCCAGCCCTGATAATTTGCTCAACTTCATCACAGTGATCACAGGAGATGAGTTTTCACAATCCTGCCTTGGCTGACCCCGGCTGGGTCAGTGGCCAGCTCATCTATCTTCCTTCTCTTTATGAATCATCCTAGGCAAAAAGGACAATGGACAAGAGATGCAGAAAAGCCTCTTTTCTCCCCAGGATAATCCAGCTCTAATTCCTCAGGAGGGGCAGCTTTGGGTCATTTTAAACCAAGGTCATTGTTGTTCAAGGCTCAACGAGTTTGCCTAGTTTGCACTTCCCAGCAGAGGCACTAACTAGGGAGGAATTGCTAAAACCTGTTTATCTGAAAACAATGACAACAAAATCCCCACCAACCAAAGATCCTATAAATCGTTTCACTTCCAACTCACAAAACATTCTAGTTAAGCAAATTTTGTCTTCCCTCTAGGCAAAGCAAGTGCCAGATTACTAGAATACAAGTAGTCTGAACACGTGTGAAAAGGAGAGATTCAGATTCACATGTTCCAAGGCCATCTTCACAGCTTCACAATGATGCTTTGATATCACTTCTTGAAAGGCCTTGATTTGCATTTAAATTGTTGTTTGCTAGAAATGTTTAGAGTTCAGTCAATAAACTCAATGTAAACTTTCCTTTAAGGGGAAAAAACATCATTTGTTTAATTTACAAATGTTGATTTGGTTAATTTGTACCCTTAATTATGATCAGGTTCAAAGACCAAGTTTAAAGGCCCAGATTACAGCATACAGTTTTGATGCCATTTTCAATAACTCTACTGAAAATAAATTAACAGAATAAATGCTGGGCAGTTACTTTTAACTGCTTTGGTTATATTGGTCCTTTCTTTTTGGTACATAGGAATATGTAGATGATGTTTGAAAAATATTTAGCAGCAGAATTCTATTGACAGTTTATTCTCACTGAAACATAAGCATGCTGATTTTATGGTTTCAAGATTTCTTCTGTTTGCAGTAGCCAAGATAGAAACGCAACCTAAGTGTCCTTGTATAGATGAATGGATAAAGAAGATGTGGCATATGTATACAGTGGAATATTACTCACCGATAAAAAACCAAATGAAATCTTTCCATTTGTGACAACATGGTTGGACCTAGAGGGTATTATCCTAAATGAAATAAATCAGACAGAGAAAGACAAATACTGTATGATTTCACCGACATGTGGTATCTAAAAAACAAGCACTAAACATTTCAATCAAATCTAATAGCTGTGTTTTTACACAGAGTAAAAGCAGGAGTTGTAAACTCCAAGTATTACAAGGACTGGCAAGTAATTGTGTGAATCAAACCTAGCATAAGATCCAGGGAAAAGCTGGGCTCGTGGACAAATAGGAGGATATATGCTGTACCTAAATGCATTCAAATTCAAAAGTTTTGAGAACCTTGGCTGGTCAAACAAAACATATCTGCAGGCTCAATTGGCCCACAGGCCACAGATTTGGTGTCCCTTGTCCAAAGACTTTTAAAGCTTCTACAGGACAAAACTTTGACAAAATTAATGGTGGTGGGATGGGGGGAGATATGTGATTCTAGGGATTTCAATACTGTAATTTCTCTGTTTCTTAAAATAGATGAGGATCTTTTTCTCTGATTGATGACCGATACATGTAAAATGATGAGATCATTTTGGCTAAAGGATTACCTAAAGATAGGAAATATATTCTATTAATAGGCAATGGTCGTGTTTACTCTCTTAGAGCCAGGTTTGTGTCTGGCAATTTTTTAGTCCTTCTTATTTGTATTGCTGTATTATTTAACATGTGACCAAGGGTGACATTTGGGATATAGAATATGACTTTTTGAAGATTAGGGCACCAATCTAGCCCTGTATAGGCCCTTCCATCACATTAATTCAAATATATGATTTTTAATGTGGCTCATGTTTTGAATGTTATTAAGGTGAACCTTTAAGATGGAACTGGAAAGTGTGTTATTGCAGATGTATTTTTTTCTGTGGAATGTCCGAGGATAAATACATAAGTAGATTCCTAAACAGGTACAAGTTGCTTCAAATCCACTCAGGTAGGAAAGCAATCAAAGGCTGGCGGGTACACTGAAGTGGCCTATAGGCTTTTGCAGTAGAATCACTGAAGAATATTAGTAATGTAATAAGACAGAATTTTGATTAACACAGCTAATTAAATAAACAAAATAATTTGGAGGAAACTTCTGGCTTCATTTCTTGATGCCCAGGAAATTAACCATTCTACCTTTGTGAAAGACAACAAATAAGAAACCAAGCAGATAAGATTTTTTTTAAATGACCAAGCTTTGTGACACATATAAGATGGATTTCAAATGTCTGCAGATTTTATACATATTGAATAATACAAAATAGATTACAGTTGAAAATGTTATATATTTTATCCTAACTCCTTGATAATTAGTCACCTACCTTTGGGAACTAAATCAACTCCTAGTTATAAAGAGTTATCATCAGGCAGAACATCTCGGTTCTTTTTTTTTTGGGGGGCGGTACGCGGGCCTCTCACTGTTGTGGCCTCTCCCGTTGCGGAGCACAGGCTCCGGACGCGCAGGCTCAGCGACCATGGCTCACAGGCCCAGCCGCTCCGCGGCACGTGGGATCTTTCCAGACTGGGGCATGAACCCGTGTCCCCTGCATCGGCAGGCGGACTCTCAACCACTGCGCCACCAGGGAAGCCCTCGGTTCTTTTTTTAGGTAAATAGTTTGGTATTTTTATGTACAGCATTTAATAAGCACCAGGTTTATTATTTTTGACAGTGCTACCCGAAAGTCACTTTTGATACACTACATGTCCTTTACTGGCATAAGCTTTATATTGTGGTACAAAAATATCTAGAAGAAACATGTCCGTTAACATTTCATGAGAAAGGTAATTTGTAATATGAATATCTGTGAAGCTGATATTTTCAACCATGGGGGTAAAACTTTTGTTTTAAGGTGACAGAAGCAAATGAAAATATTAAAAGATCTGGGATCTGAAATATACATATACATGTGAAATATATTAGCATATTAGATACCAATATCATGTAATAGTCACACTATCAATAATATTTAACAATAATATTAGTAATTATTAATTAGTTTGAATATATTCATTTCCTTAAAATGAATTAAGTCTTGACTCTAGAGCATTCTTGACAAAAGACTGATGAGAAGAGCAAGCTCCAAGCAGAAATCTATCTGGCGATTAGCCGGCAGTGTAAAGCACTGAGAGGCTGACATATTCTTTTGTGAGAAGACTGTGAGATGTAACTGATAATTCAGTTTATCTGCCACAGTAGGTTGTTGCACGTAATTATCCTTAGACCTCATCAGCCCTAAGAGAATGGCCTGACACACCATAGGAAATCAGGTTCTGTGTGCTTAGCTAATGTCCCATCACAGCATGGAAAAGCAAGAAGCTTTGGAAGCTGTGATTATATTAAGGTTCTTCTTTTTTTAAAAAAAAATAAAAAATGCTTTCTACCTTTAGAATTCTGAGGAGTTGAAAAGTCATACACGATCTTACTTCGATTAGCCTACCTTCACCTGAGATTCACATTGGCTTCTATCTTATCAAATGGTCCCAAATCATTAGTCTTGGGATACCACCACCATTAAAATGTATTTTGACATTAATCAGTAATGTAAGAGGGAAAGGGCTATGAGCAGGCACTGATTAAAGCTGATGGTTTATTTCCAAACAATATGCACTGCTCAAGAGGAAAAAGCCATAAAGAGGCATTTGCAAATCAGCGTTTCACCCCACTGTCTTCAACTGTTGTTATTACGAATCAATTTGCTTTCATTTTAGTCTATCCATATTTGGGAAAATGCAGGATGCCAGGATTATAACCAACAATTACGTAGTAAAACACGATTCTGATTGTAGCAGACATGCACTGCTTGTATACATCAGTACTGGAACAGTCAGACCATGCGTGAATTGGAAATGAGGAGAGAACCGATTTTATTCAGTTTATCAGAGTATAGGAGATTGCTTGTATTATCTGTTTCTAATTTATTTTCTAATGCAAACAGTTGTTATAGCTCATTTGTTCTGTGTGGAATTTAAATCCTTTGTAGGGAAATTCATGTGCTCTTAACAGGATTTTTTTTTCCCACTAAAACTCTGATAAAATATTTTGTCCTTCCTTCTCACCTGCAATTTTTGCTATGGAGAATATAGAAATGAGTAATACGACACATCATATTCAGTCTATTAAAAGTGGGAGTGGGGGGGGGGTAGAGAGTAAAAGTAAAATAGTGCATTGCAATATAACAAGTGCTGTCAGTAATGAAGATACAGTACCTGTAAGGTGTTCCTGGGATAGAGGCGTTCTCAGTGGGGAATACAAACAAAAGGAAGCCAAACAGCTGAGTATCCAAGATGTTGCTACTGATACCTACTATAGAAAAACATGATGGGCATATAAAATATATAGGTATTTCAATTGTGGGACTTTATAGATAATGAATCTTAAAAAAGGTATTTCCATTCAGTCCTGTAATTTCTTTAGATTTGCCTTTTTCATTTGAAAGAAAAAGTATTCAGGCCCCATGGAACTCTCAATAGATAACTTTTGAATAACACATCTATTAAAAATAAACATCATGGGGCTTCCCTGATGGTGCAGTGGTTGAGAGTCCGCCTGCCGATGCAGGGGACACGGTTTCGTGCCCCGGTCCGGGAAGATCCCACATGCCACGGAGCGGCTGGGCCCGTGAGCCATGGCCACTGAGCCTGCGCTTCCGGAGCCTGTGCTCCGCAACAGGAGAGGCCACAGCAGTGAGAGGCCCGCGTACCACAAAAAAAATAAAATAAAATGAACATCAGACACTAAATTCAGCCTTCATTGTACATTCTTTTTATTGAGTCTGCATTAAACAATGCAGAGATTTTACTATAACAAAGAGCATAACATTTAATAGTTTTCAGTTAGAGCCTTTCAATGAAAGCTTTGAGATAAAGCAACTACAGTTTCAAAGTAATCAAGCCAACTCTGAATTAGTATTAACCAGAACTACTATACATGTAAAGGAGAGTTATCCCCTCCAATAAGGGGAAGCATATAGAAAACATGGGGAAGTTAACAATATGAACAATAAAACAGGAGTAAAATAAGTAGCAGGAAACATCGTAGGGAGGTAAACTTTATAAAAAGAGTGAATTATCCATTTAAGATGTAAAAACCTTGCAACGGGAAAGTAATTCAATTTCTAAGCCTCCGCTCTCTCCTTGTATTAATTTTTTCCTCTGTAATTAGGTATTGGCTTTTCTTCTCCTGAGTAAGATCACCTGGTTATTTAGGTGTTTATACTTCTGTTATTACTACTTGTTCTGTCACACAAATGTTTGTCTCCACATCCTCAAGGCTTACAGACAAATTAAGTAGTAGCTCTAAAGTTACTGTGGTAAGCCCCACCTTCCTACTGATTTTTAAATATGTCTCATGGGCATGTATATTAGGATTAAACGGCTTTATTACTTGTAAAAGGAAAGTAATAACCAATTTAGCAGATTTCAGGCTACAAGGATATCTTTACCTACGTGGGCTTCAATTATTCTGGTAAAATGGTGACAGATAATCAGATTTTGAAATAAGAAAATTAAGAGGCATTTTAAATGTTGCTGAGACTTAAGATTTTTAACTCCTGATTCTGGTTGACCAGACAGATCTGTGTAATGGAAGCTAGTTACCAGAAAACTGAGAGCTTTACTGCATGAAACCTTCCATTATTTATGAAAAGTCCAATGCCATGTTTAATTCATGCAGACCAACTGGTCCCTACACAGATTTTGGGGAAGGATGTGAGAGAATTACTCAGATTTAGGGCTTGAAAACTATTGAGAAATAGGAAGGTACTGAGAGAGAGAGTCTCATCAGAGCAGATTTAAGTAACCTCATTGACCTAGAACTGTCCCAGCAAAATTGTCATGCACAAGGCCAGGCCAAAATATTGCTTGAAAGATGGGATAAATGAAATAACATCACATCAGATGCATTCCTTGATTTTTCAGGTAGCATAGCTTCAGAAAAAAAACAATTCCAATACCACAAGTTGAGAATTATCTGTTTAGCTCTTAACATTCTGAAGTAATTCCAAAATAGTACAGTACTTAACCTAATTCAGCATTCTGTTGCCCCTGAAATAGGATTCTGTGTTTTAAATGGCTTACCAAAAACTATTATCTTGTAATTTTGAGGTAAACGTCTTTATTTTCTTATACAACCAAACACGTTAAACTATCTTAGTACATTACCATTTTAACAGGTCATCTTTTAGTCTTTAGGTGCAGTTTTCACATTGTTTTGCTCAGTATTTTAAAAATGTACTTAACACCTTGTAGACCCTTTTAACAATGCTGCGTATCCTTTGTAATCTTATTTGGTATAATATAATCATGTTCAGAGTTATTTTTGTATTATTTACAGTGAATTAAAGTGAAGAGACCCACTTCCCCCCTCCCCCTACCCCACAATTAAAAATAAAAACTAAGAAGACTACAAGAAATGAGATTAGGTTCTGAGAGGAGGGAACTCATAATCATTCAAGGGTGGGGATACGAAGTCAGCTTACCGCACCCACCCATTCTCTATGCTACAGAAAACCTTTGTGGGACTACTGCCAAGTATTTTCTAAAACCTTTTAAGAAGCTCCAGTAGATTTCTGGATTTGTTCCTTTAAAATCAGGATACTCTGCCTTTGCTCAGGAGGCAGCATGGCAATCTGATCTGCAGTCAGTTGAAGAACCTGCATGATCAAAGCTGCCTTTTCTTGATCCTGTGGGGTTACCTGACTCTGCCCAGGACTAAAACTGCTAGGCTGGCCTCCACCTTGCTTGCCTGCCCCTTGCATGCTTGCTCCCTGCATGCCTGTCCCTTGTATACTCGCCCCCTGCATGCCTGCTCCCTGCATGCCTGCCCCCTGCATGCCTGCTCCTTGCATACCTGCCCCCTGCATGCCTGC
>NW_020837955.1:6111628-6193904 GCF_003676395.1 Aethalodelphis obliquidens | reverse complement strand
CCTGCCCCCTGCATGCCTGCTCCTTGCATACCTGCCCCCTGCATGCCAGCTCCAGGATTTCCCACCCCTGAAATGCTTGCGACCTGTCTGGGTCCCTGAGGACCACCTGCCCCCATATTAATAGGACCAGCACCCTGAATTCCCCCAGTCATAGGGCCTCTTGAACTAGGGCCAGGGCCCCTCATCTCCATTCCTCTTGCATCCATGCCTCTCGCTTCCATCCCTCTGGCTTCCATTGCACAGGTTTCCATTCCTCTTCTCTCCATTACTCGTGTCTCTAAGACCTCAGTTTCCATGGCTCGAGTCTCCATCCCTCGAGAATCTCTGCTACCTCTACCATCCATAGGTAGACCCCTTTGATCTATCATGGGTCCTCTGGGTTCTCCAATGAGCAGTCTGGGATCTGCTAATGGCCCTCCCCTCATGTCATGTGAGGAAGGGCCCCGGCTGTCATGACCAGACGCATGGTGCATTGGAGGGCCCTGATGTGGTGGGCCAAGATAGCCTCTGGGCTCTACTTCTCCAGTGACTGAAAGCAAAGTTCCTCCACGTGGGTCATTTGGAGCATCCCCTAACAGTCCTCGAGGAGGTAAGCCACCAGCAGTCATGGGTCCACGAGACATAGGAGCTCTAGGATCTGATATCTGCACCTGTCCCCGCTCTAAGGGCACCGGACCAACCCCTGGCATTCCAACTTGGGGCTGCATTGCTCCACCAGGAGTTAAGGGGCCAGGGCCAGGGCCAGCAACTGCAGCTGGAATTGGGCCCGGGGCTGGAATTCCACCCTGGATAGGGGTCTGCATCAGAGGAGGGATGTCTTTCACAGGTCTTCTGGCCAAATGCTGAGGCTGAGGGGCTGGAGGATTCTGCTGGTTCAGCAGAACATTAGGTCCTGGGCAAAGGCCAGGGCCAGGGCCAGAAACGGATTGAGATTTGCCTGGGATGAGTGGTGTGACATGTATTTTGCGATGCAGGATTTTCAGAGCAATCTCTGGATCCATGATTCTCATCACTACTTGAGCCTGCAACAGCGCATAAGCCAGCTGTGGGTTTTGAAGTAACATATTTCGAGCTTCCTGGTGACTGTTTTGGACACAGAGCTTCATCTGCTTCATCAGCTCAAACATCTGCTCCGGGGGCAGACTAGCGACTGCTCTGGTAATTGACTCAGGGGCATCTTCTGGATCGATGGGGTCCCCATAGGGTGAGTCAATGATGGGCGCTGCAGGCCCCAGGCTCTTTAACTCCTCCTTGTTCTTTTCACTGGCAGCATTGTCCACCCGAAGCGCTCTCCCGCTGAACTCCCGCCCGTTAAGGTTCCGCATGGCACTAAGCGCGGTCTCCTGGTCTTGGTACTCGCAGAAGCCATAACCCTTAGGTTTTCCCGTCTCTCTATCGTATACCAGCCGGAAACTCACAACGGAACCAACCTCGGAGAAAATGTCCTTCAACTGCTCCTCAGTTGCCTCATACGGAATGTTCCCCACGAACACGGAACGCAGTGATCGATCCATTGCCGGGTCTCTCACCGTCAAACTCGACATGACTCCGGTTGCGCACACACAGCGGACAGCGGATTCTTCCCAGAGTCGTCCTCTGGCGACTCACACTTCCGTCGCGCAACGGAAGCGGCTTTCAAAGTCCGGGCAGAAACTGCACTAGTCTGCTTGAATCGTTCCGCTAATCCGCGGCATCTGGACCTCTACGTTCCACTAACTAGATTAAGGCATTCTGCCCCTGGTCCTTCACTGAGGCTTATGATTCGTTTCTCATCTCTTATTCTGCAGACATTTCCGCGGCGCGCCACCACCCGCGCTAGGAAAAAGCTTGGTGCGGGCTGACCACAGTAAATATGGCCGCGTAGACTTCACCATGGTAACTAGGAGAGGCCGCCTCCCATGACGTCAAGGGCGGTTTTGCTTCCGTTTGCCTGGCGGGAAACGGCTCACTGAAAGATTAAGGGCGCGTGTTCTGCGTTCTGATAAAAGTATTTCCGCACAGCAGTTTCTCCTTATTAGAGTACATTTATGCTATATTTAAAATCACAATGCAGACAGTGAGGGAAAAGTGTAGTCGTTTCAAAGCAGATTTGGGATTTTCTCATTAAAATACAAAAGCAATAGCTCCTTTTTAGAAAAGCATTTTTGGACAATAACTGCCCAGAAATACAAACTGAAGGCGTGTGCTAGCTCCATCCCCGCCCCCATCCTGTTGCTTCAGGCAGCCGCTGTCGATAGGTGTCTGGTCCTTATAAGTTTATCTTTGTGCACGCACTCAGCAGTCGAGCTATTCATAATGATACCTTTTTCTTAATTATATTAACCGATATTAATAATAATAATTAATTGAATTTTAGAGCTACAGCGGATGAGTTAAAAGTATTTAACCATTCTTATACTGTAGGCATTTAGATTGGTTCTGATTATTATAAATTGATGAAATGATTTCGCCACCTCTATTATGAAGGAGAAAACAAACTAGTTTCTCTTCTGCTGCTATTTTTGCTGGCAGAAGTTGAAACATGTGGAATGTGGGTCTTTCCCCTATTTAACAGGCGATAGAATTGAAGCTTGGAGAGGGCTAGGTAATTTGCTAAGCAGCCGGTAACCGGCAAAGCCTGAATTCTTACCCAGGTTGGTCCCTCACAGCTCCAGAGCGTCTCCGCCCCGTATTGTAGCTACTAGCAACTTGTAGCCTGTCGAGGACTTGAAAATTGGCTAGTGTGATTGAGAAATTGAACTTTTAATTTCATTACTTTTATTAATTTTAATATAAAAACTGATATTCACTTAGGCTTTTGGAAAACTTTTTAGTATGTTTGGAACAACGAGTAAGGAATCTACTTTTGCAATGATAAAATTTATTAAATCTAAATAAAAAGTATTTTCAGTTAAAATTTAGCATTCTAACTGAGATTTACTATACTTGTAAAATACATGCAAGATTTTGAGGACTAAGTATAAAAATGTAAAAATATCTCACTAATTTATTTTTTTCATGTTGAAGTGATATGTTTAGTACATTGGATTAAACAAAACATATATTTAACATTAATATCACTCATTTTATTTTACTTTTTTTATGTGGTTACTTAGAAAAATTAAAGTTACATATATAGATTGCATTACATGTCTATGAACTGTACTGCTGCAGAGCCTAAGTCTTAAATTTTAAGCAGAGAATCATTTTATTCTATGTATGCCTTTTGAGGAGATTATGAAACTTTACGTTTCATCAAAAAATTGTGTTATGAATCTTGGGTATCATAGTTCAATGAATAGATCTGAAATGAGTGTGAGGGTTTAGCTACAAATCAGACAAAGCATCCATTTACCTTCAAGTGTTTTAATAGTTCTTTAAAACAGCCTTGGACATAGCTATTCATTCAAGATGTATGATAACCTATATCTGCAAATGATAAAGTGTATTACTTGATAGTAATATTTTTCCCCCTGATTCTTTTATTTGAGGTGGGGCAGGGGTGGAGGGGAATTGAGGATGGCATCATTTCAGAAAACTAAAAACAAGTTCCTTAGGTTCATTTGTCTCCTTTTCATACCATTTCTTTACTAAGAAAGCCATGACTTTTTTTTTTTTTTTTTTGACTGCATTGGGTCTTCATTGCTGCCTGCGGGCTTTCTCTAGTTGTGGAGAGCGGGAACTACTCTTCGTTGTGGTGTGCAGGCTTCTCATTGCGGTGGCTTCTCTTGTTGTGGAGCACGGGCTCTAGGCACGTGGGCTTCAGTAGTTGTGGCACACAGGCTCAGTAGTTGTGGCTCACGGGCTCTAGAGCGCAGGCTAAGTAGTTGTGGTGCAGGGGCTTAGTTGCTCCGCGGCATGTGGGATCAAACCCATGTCCCCTGCATTAGCAGGTGGATTCTTAACCACTGCGCCACCAGGGAAGCCCCAAGCCACGACCTTTTAACATGCATTCTGTCGAGGACAACTTAGATGTCGATTACATGTGTAATTGTGTTTATGTTAAATGTAGTTATCAAGCGGATGATAATAGGCTATTACAATAAGTTGTAAAGTTCATAAAAGTCCGTGCAGCTTATCTGATAGTGAGAGTTTCTTTACTGCCCCTGCTGATAAAATCTAAACCAGTGGTCTTCACACTTTGGCATATGTCAGAACCACCTAGACCCATGGCTAGTTAAGTCAGGTAGCTGGGCCTCACCACCTCCCCTCCCCAGTTCTGCTTCAGTATTTCTGGGGTGGGACTGGAGAATTTGCATTTCTAACAGATTCTCAGGTGAAGCTGCTGCTCTGGGGACCCCACTTTAAGAATCACTGGTCTAAACAAAGAGACTTGAAGTGTTGGGTTTTTTTCATTTGTATCAGACCAAACTAAGCTTAGTACACTCTGTTAAAAGGTATAAGATATGGGAGCTCTTAAAAAAATCTATTACTCTTTTAATGCTGACCTAGTAGAGCTAGGACATGCTGACCCTACCCTGAAGAAACCCTGGGCTCAAAGATGGGTGAACAGAGTAGCTGAGGAGCTCTGGGGACAAACAAGAAGGGAAAAGCCATGACTGTAACAGTGTGCTTTTTGTCAGAGGCCTTGTATGTTCTCTTTAGTTCCCGTATTCCAGACTAGAAGAATGTTTTGATATAGGACCCCTTCATAGAGGTCCAGTGTGACCCAGCACATAACTCAATGAGCAGGACACATAAACTAATATTTATTAGTGAACTGGGTGGCCCAGAATTACCAAGAGTTCTTAGGAACCTGTATATCTCCTGGTACCAAAACATACTTTTCACAGATCTGCCTTGGAAGAACTTCCAGTTTACATTGCTTTCTTTGTTTCCATAACGTTTAAACTTTAGATATTTATAGCACGGTATGCAATCTGAAGAAAAATGTAAATGGCATCTTTCATGTTCAGACATCAGTTCTTTCACTACATCAAAATACCAACTATACTAAGAGTGATTTTTAAACAAATATATCAGGGCATACGGCCAAATGGGGGCCATTCTTCAAACTAATCACCTTCAGAAACTATAAACTTAATCCATCAAGGCTTCCAGTGTTCAAAATGATTTTTAAACTACTGCCCTGAAATTGTTTCATGGCTCCATTTGTAAGTCATACTAGAAAATTGGTGCCTTAACTCAAATGTATACCTTGTTTACAACCAAGAACAGAGTTATGCAGCTAAATCACCTGACTTTCTGACAAGACTTGGCGAAAAATATGATATTTAGCTTTTTCCAAATATCAAATCTTACATCAGAATATAAAGATTCTGTTGACTTTGAAGGATTTAAAAAGGATTCACCATAGATTAATTAGACAAATTCCAAAGGTAATTACTAAAAATATTTTTAGCTATGATAGGCATTTTTAAAATAAATGTATGGGTCCTTCAAGGAATAGATCAAATATACTACTCCACAAAGTTCTCCCTAATCTTCTTCCTCCTTTCTCTAGGTTGGAAGTAAGTTCATTTTCCTTTGGATATAAACCATTCCTTATCTTAACATTTCTGATGATAGAAACCCTTCTACCTTTTAGTAGAATTGTACTTTTCCTTCTATAACATCTTTAAAGGAAAGAGTATGACTCCCCCTTGTCAATTAACAGTGTCTTACATTTATTCTTTTATTACATAAATATTTATTCTAAGTATTGGCAATATAGCAGTGAAAAAGATAGACATTCCACTAGAACAGACTCTCTAGGTATGGTCCCTGGGCCGGTAGCATGAGCTTCAGCTTAGAAATGCAAAATTTGGGACCCTACTGCATCAGGGACTTGTGTGTGTGTGTGTGTGTGTGTGTGTGTGTGTGTGTGTGTGTGTGTGTATACACGTAGTTTTAACAAGTTCCCCAGGTGATTCTGTGATGCAGCCTGATGTTTGAGGACCACTGAGCTAAAAGGGAGACAATCATAGATAGACAGACAGATAGATAGATAGTTACTTTGTCTTCTTTGCCACTGTATCCTCAGCCCCTAGGATAGAGCTTAATTAGCACAGGTGGGTGCTAATTATATGTTGAATAGATGATGGGAGTGACATTAGAGTTCATTTTACATAAGAAGAAACCTGTAGCATTAAATAGCATGCCCCAAATCAGAATGGAGACCTGCTGTCAGGACCCTTGTCATTTTATTTTAGGTCAGTGATAATTCCTGCAGGTTATTATTTGATAAAATAGATATGTAAATAAAGTGTGTAGAGATGGAAGAGAGTGATAAGATCTAGCTCATCAGGGAAGACTTCCTGATGGAGCTGGGATTTAAGGGATGGGTTATAATCTAGTATGTACAAACAGAAGATCCAGAGAACAGGCCAGGAGCTTGGAATAGCCAAGACATGAAATTGGAACCTGGTGTTTTGGATGCCCTCAGAGGAAACCAATAGAGAGTTAGTGAGCAGTGCGATAGAAGACTGTCTTTTGGATCAGATTACGAAAGGTTTTGAAGATCAGATTCAGAAATGTAAACTTGATTTAAGAGTCACTAGACTTTCTCTCATCTTTCTGAAATATGAACATAGAATGATAATGGCAGAGATGTAAGACTACCAATCTTATCCAATCCTTCTCCAGGATATCTTTTGCACTTGGACTATCCTTTTTAATACTTGGACTAGAGTATGGATTTGACACCCATTATCTTCTGTCATTAGAGGTACTGATATTCTTGTGTTATCACTTAAGCATAGAACCCACATCTGTTTTATATTCTTCATAGTGCTTAGTCCAGTGTCTTATATTCTGAGCACTCAGTAAATATTTTTTAAATAATTACAAGGTCATTTTACAATAACAATTTACTTATGTTAACCAAATGGTAATTTAAGGCTTTCAGTTTATAAAATAATTTCTTTGGCTTCCCACATCTGATTTTGACAACAATCATGTGAGGTACATACTACTGCATCCTTATTTTAAAGATGTAGAAACTTAACTGTTACTTAGAACTTTACCTAGCAATGGACGCACCCGAAATACAGATACTAGTCATAATACCTAACTCTGAGCCCTTAAGAGGAAGGAGACCCTTTGATAAATGTTTTATAAAATACAACATTTTATTTAATCCTTCCAACAACCCCTCTGAGATAGGCAGTCATAGTATCTGAATTTATAGCTAAAGAAACAGAGGCACAGAGAAGTTAACCAGTGTGCCCATGTTAACTGGCAGAGCCAGGATTTGCCCACACATCATTTGACTCAAGCTCTTAAATTATTATTCCATTAAATAAGTTTCCCAAGGACACATAGCTAATAAGTGGCAAAACTGTAGCCTGAAACCAGGTCTCTTGATTTTAAACTTCCCATTTCACAGTAATCACAGGTTATTAAGACCTGGACACAGTCTCCCTTGGCCTTTTTCCTGATTGTCTCTGAGTGTAACTAATTGCAATTTTGATATCACAATCAGTGCTGTGGCAACAGATGGACTATAAGGTATAAAAACTGAAGCAATTGAGAAAATGTTTCCTTTTTCAATTTGCATGGCTATAGTTAAACATCACATAAGGATTTTAAAATACATCTAGTTAGATAGGTAATGATGTATTTTCCATAAAAATGAAAGAGCCCAAATTTCTCAAACCTAAAATAATATTGGTCCATGACATTTTTCCCAAATTTTAAAATGTATTTAATATGAACAAATAGTAAAATTCATTTACTTATACGTGAGATGAATCACTTTTACTGAACAGAGCCAAACATTCTCCCTGGGTGGGCCTGTGTAGTCCAACCACATTCTTTTTTTTTTTTTTTTTTTTAAATAGGTGAAGAAAATAAAGCTCAGGGAAGACAAGGGACTCAACCGGGGTCAGATGCCTGGTTACTGGCCTAGCTTGTAATGGGATCTAGAGCTTCTGAGTTTCCCTTCCAAACTGTTCTCAGCACTTCTGAGAGGCAGTAGAGTGAAGGGGTTAAGAATACATACTTTAATCAGAGCTTTGAGTCAGCTGTCTAATTCAACAAGTCACTGTGTAGCCTTGGACAAATTACATAAACTCACTGTGCTTCCATTTCTGCATCACTTAAATGGCAATAACATCACCTGTATTGAATTCTTGCATGGAATAAATTATGTATTTGTTTTTGATCACTATTTATTTTGTATGGTAATTGTTAATCTACCTTTGTTGTGTAAAATTAATTGTTGTGGTAGAAGCAGCATCCTAAGTGGAAAGAGACTCAGATTTTAGTCTAATGCTATTTATTTTTAAATGTATATCTTCATTTTTTCATCCAGGTAAAATTTAGATCTTCATTTTTATCTTGGAAGGGGTTGTATTGGGTGAACTAATGGTCTGTTGTCAGACGATATTTTTAAAAAAATTGTACAGAGACAACCTTGGATAACATTGCCATTTTGGTTTATGGTAGATTTGTAGTTGAATATGGATAATTTTTAGGCTGAATTCCATAGGACAGTGCAATGAGAATTTTCCTGATCATTTTTGGTGCTCACTGAGTTCTTATACTAAATCAGGAAATGCACTCTTCAAATATTTAGTTGGCTGGAATTCCACTTATTCATTATTATTAAAAGGGCCCGCCTGAACTTTGACTGTGGAGGATCCAGGCTTATACAACAGTGTGTTGGTCTGGCACATGGGATACCTATTTGAGCTTACAGTCGTGTCCAGCACAACTACTACTTTCGAGCATTCACTGGCAGACAGAGGCCATTTATTCAAACGTGGAAAAACAGAACTAATTGGGCAAGAAGCAGAGCTCCCTATTCCTGCTTCAGGCTATCACCGGAAAGAACACAGAGGAAGGAAGTGTCCTCATAAACTGTGGAAACGTAAGAGCCCTGAAAAAGACATACTGTTTAAGATTATCAACTTGTGAATCTTTTTTTCTGTAACCAGAACAATCCAATACCCAACTTCAGAGAAGTGTCAGAACTGCCATTCACTTCAGAAGTTAGGCTGCTACCTCTCTTCTGAGGCTCGACGGGCCTGTAGAACGAGCCTATATTTATACCAAGTTACAGGAAAGAGGTCTTTCTGAAATATTTGATTGGGGGCTCAGATTGTTAAAAATGACCACAACAAAAACCAGCGTCACAGAAAGTATTTTGGATTTTTTATCAATTTGAACGATCCTTGAAAAAACATTACTTTGGAGTGTCAGTTCAAATTTTCCATCAAACAGTTAGATCCCCCAGAGTCACACATGGGATAAACATGTAAAATACAATGTTTATAGGAATGTGGTAACTAGTGCTTCTTGGTACAAGTACAGAAACCAACTCCAACATTGATAAGCAAAAGCAGGGGATGGTATTTTAATGCTACACTGTTACCTCTCAGAACCCACAAGCAATGTATTTGTCTGCTTGGGCTGCCATAACAAAATACCATAGATTGGGAGGCTTCAACAATCAAATTTTATTTTCTCACATTTCTGGAGGCTAGAAGTCTGAGATCAAGATACTGGCATGTTTGCTTTCTCCAGAGACCTCTCTCCTTGACTTGCAGATGGCCAGTTTCTAGCTGTATCCTCACATGGCCTTTCCTTTGTGAGTGTTTCTTCCTGGTGTTTCTTCCACTTCTTATAAAGACAGCAGCCATATTGGATTAGGGCCCCACCCTTATATTTCATTTAACTTTAATTACCTCTTTAAAGTAATAAAGAGGTCATATTGGAGGTTAGGGCTTCAACAGCAAATTCAACATATGAACTTGTGTATGTGGTGGTGATGGTGGTGGGGCACAGTTTAGTCCATAACATGCAGTAATACCGTCATCTTCAGGAAAACAAAGAATGGGCAATTGTAATGCATTCAGGATGCTCTATTCCCATATTTCTTCCTCCTCCCCCCTCCCCAACTCTGCTTGAAGAACCAGATTGCTCTGATTTCTCTCCCAAGACCACTGCCTTTAAGGGGCTCTTCTACAGTCTTTTGATTTACTTGCTACAGATTTTCCCAGAGAGAATGATTTGTTTTCTGGGTACCAATTCCAGCTTCCTGGGAGAGAGTGGTGTAGCTCTCTTCTGATGTCCGTCCATGATTCAATACAGTATGGGAAAGGGAGTGGATCCAGGGTGATAGTGAAACTCTTTTACAACTCTATGTGGGCACCCAGCAATCAGCTGGAGTGCGAGGGACTCTACAGACTGTTGCAGTGCCACGAGTTAACCTCCTTTACCTGCTAGCATGGAGAGGTCCCTGACAATGCACCTCCCACTGGAGAGAGTTTTCCTACAACATTTCTCTAGGTCACTCCCTCCGTCTCTGCAAAAACAAAATGCTAGTGCCAAAAATGGGTCATTTTCACAGAAATTTTAAATATTGATTTACAGATAGAAAAATAGTCTGGAATCAAACAGTAAAGAAATATTTGGCCACTCATTCACGATCTTCAGAGAGCTCATGCATGTATAATGTATGATTTTCTTGTAGATGAATAGAGCGTATATTTTAAAATATCAAACTCTTCCATCCGTCATATTAAAATATTACTAATTCTCTTCCTGGCAGTTTAATGGTACAGTAATGAATAGTAACAATTCTTCCATGTATCATCTTCATCACTTCCATCTGACATTCCCCTTGAAATAGCTGCACACACTTTCTGGCACAGCGGTACAGTGAGAGATGTCCTCTCACTCACCTGCAGGTGTTTGCCAATTCCCTCCTGGCTCTGGGGAACAAAGCCAGTGCCTGCAGGGAAACAGGGAAGTTCCAATGACCGATTCCTTTGGAGGTCAGTCTTCTGTTAGCTCTGAAAATGGAACTGTGCTTGTTAGCCCGTGGCCTGTGAGGGGTCCGGGAAAGAGAAGGTGATACCTGCAGGGAGAATCAAGAAGTTTCTCTGCCAGTTTAGTGGTCTGGGGTCTGCTGCAAAGGTCCCAGGCTTGAGCAATTGTTGCAGGCCTTCATTCTCACCTGCAGGACTTCCACAGGGAGGCCAGGTTCCAAGAAATCCTCCTGAGAGCAGGTGTCTGCAGACGGGATGGAAGTGGTGGAGGAGGGCAGGAAAATGTATGCATCTCTGACAGGAAGGAAACTTACCTCACTCATTTCAGATCAGCAATGGCCTGATAACTCTTTAGGAATGCTGTTATTCATTATTCAGCTAAAATTGATTCAGCACCTATTCCGCAAATATTTATGGAGCACGTGCTCTGGGGAAGGTAGGCACTGCGTTTGCCACTGTGGGGTTTAAATGTGAACTGAAATGTGACCCCTGCTTTAGTAGGACTTTTCACTAGAAAGTTGTATTAGCTTTTCTCTGGAACTTTTCCTGAGGATTTATGGTGTTCAGATTCAAATTTGTGGCAAAAGAACAGCTGTGTCTGCAAGGAATTTCCGTTCTGTCAGACAAGATAGAGAATACAGGATTCGAGCAGACAGTTTACAGATGCATTTTTGATTTGATTTCCTGAGAGGTATATAGAAAATGAAAATATAACTACTGTTTACCCACTGACCCTCTTGCTGGGGTAGAAGATGAAATTTTTTTCCTTATTACTAAGAAAAGGGACTGTTATTTCTCTTTACCATGCTAGGTCCTCTCTCCCTCTCTCCATAGATATTTTATATATGTGTGTATATGTATATATACACATATATACCCATATGCGTGTGTATATGTATACACACACATATACATATGTACATGCATATATGTATATATGTGTATATATATGTTATTACTTAACACATTGCGTTTGACTTGAAGTCAGTATAACGGACAGCCCTTCATGTTCCTCTCTGTCTAGACCCTGGGGATGTGGGCAAGGCTCTTTCTTGGTGGATAGTACATCATTGCCAGGCCATTTATTCAATGAGCATCTTATTATTTTCTGATTAGTCCTTAAACTCTGACCTTAAAACAAAGCATGATTTCTTGAGAACAGTATTTAAGTACAGCATGGATAAAATATAACCAAACTTATTTCTTAGTTAAATTAAGTATTGCAACTAAATTCAAATGTTAATTGTACTTCGAGGAAATGGTACAAACATGAGTTTATCTTTGACCACGAGTCTGTGCTCGCAAGTGAAGCATCATAATAACTTACTCACCAGGGACAGTAGCATCAAGCCTCTGTTAATGCCTTGATACATTGTCCTGTTTTTGTGGGGCTCAGTAACTGGTTATGTCATTTGAGGACTTTGCTTCTTCCTAAGATGACCTTCCTTTTTCACATACTTTCTCCTGGATTTAAAAAAAAATTTTTTTTTCTCCCTCCTGTTTCTGTAGCTGCTGTCCATTACTTTCCAACCTCCTTCTTTCACTCAGAGTATAAGCACATATGATTCCTATTGTTTAGGTAGAAAAGAGTCCGAAGCTCCTAGAAAGAGCAGCACCATAGGAAGCAAGATGAAATCCCCTTCCCTTTGGTTTCTGTCATGGTGGCTCCAAAGCAGTTCTGATTGCTTAGCTCAAAGTGTAGCATTTTTTGCCTTCTTCCCTGAGAAGACATCAGCAGTTTTCCTGCATGAGGGAGGTGGCTGTCAGTAACTGTGGGTGGTTGAGTGAGAAAGCAGATGAGATGGGTTGCTGTAAAAGTTAAATTAGGAGAAGAGTGAGTTGTGAGTGAAGATAGAAGTAAATACTTTAGTAAATAGATCCAGAATGGCAAAGATCACGATAAACAACGGTGGCAACAGGTTTATATTCTTTTCTTCTTTCCTCTCTCAATAGTCTTTCCATTTCCAGCCATGGATTAAAATTATTGTCCACTGTTAATGCTTACTCACAATATTATTTGGAAAACTAAGGGCTTAATATACAACCCTTAGTTTTATATATATATATATATATATATAATTATAGAATAGAATATCATTATACAACCCCACGTGTATTTTTGTAAATATGGCTCTAAAAGATTATTTAATATGCATCCCTACGACCTAAGAGAGAGCCATGTGAATCCAAGCTATTTTTGTTACAATTACAGTGCCCCGCACAGTACTAAATGCTTTATACAGAACTGCTCGTTCCACCCCCGTAATAACCTTCTGAGGGTTTTTTGATAGATGAGGAAACTGAGGCACAGTTCGTTACCTAGACAGTTTTCTAGATAGGCTAGATCACGTGCTCAGGGTTTTACGGCAAGTAAGAGACAGACGTGATTTCAGGCAGTCTGACTAAGAGAAATAGTGTATTCCTGAAAGCTGTAACTTATTTTTCTGCACTTAGAATAAATGTTTTACTCCCCCAAAGGAAGAATTCTGTTAATTTCACCACCAGCCAGATATTTCTAACTTTTCTTGCCCTGTCAGCTGCCTGTCAGTTTTGTAAAGAAATGCAACATAAAACTGACAGGAAGACGCTCTGAAATCTATAACCACATGACAGAATATTGAAAAATCCTCGCAGAAGCTTCTTTTGTCATTTATTGGATCGCGCTAAAACCAGCTGCCAGTGGCACAGGTGATTTCATAGACACCATTTAGCTAATATGTTATTTTGCCAAGATAATTCACTGTGCTGAATTCTTTTCTAATCTTCTGTGGCTGCTTACTTAAGAAAAGAGTGCCTAGAAACTAAATTATCTCACAGAGGAGAAAAGTAAAACAGAGATGGCTATTAATTTAAGCTGTTTCTCATTGCAGCTGTCACTCTGAAGAAATATATATGGAGTAAGATATATATGAGTCTTTGCTAAATGGAAACGCTTAAAGTGGTCCATTTCATGTTTGGAAGTTCAGAAGGGATTTATCAGTAGGGTATTAAAATGGATTGAATATTTTCTAGCTTTAAAAGTAGGATGATGAATATAAAAGAGTCTTGCAGACTCTAAAACATTATGCAGGGACTTCCCTGGTGGCGCAATTGTTAAGAATCCTCCTGCCAATGCAGGGGACTCGGGTTCGAGCCCTGGTCCGGGAAGATCCCACATGCCCCAGTGCAATTAAGCCCGTGAGCCACAACTACTGAGCCTGTGCTCTAGAGCCCGCGAGCCACAACTACTGAAGCCCGCGTGCCTAAAGTCTGTGCTCCACGACCAAGAGAAGCCACTGCTATGAGAAGCCCGCACACCGCAACGAAGAGTAGCCCCCGCTCACCACAACTAGAGAAACCCGTGCGCAGCAACGAAGACCCAACACAGCCAAAAATAAATAAATAAATTTAAACAAACAAACATTATGCATACCTCAGGCACATATAGATTTATGTAATGCAAGTGATTATGTTTGGCGTATTAGTATTGGGTCAGACTAATATTTGTGCACTGCAGCAATATTATTATATAGCTTCCAGTGTCTGTTCAGAAAAAGACATCCAAACATTATTTAGAATGCCAAATTTTATTTAGAACCTGAAAGACAGCCACTTAAATCTAATAGATCCTTGTACTCTGTTATTTTTATTTCTTCCACTTACATAGTGCTTTATCAAATTAGATGTTCGGATTTCTTCACACAGGGAAAGAGTGGCCAGAAACCCCATGTATACAGCATGGGAGAGCATCAGTTATCCTCTTGCAGTGACCCTCAATCGTGTAGAAGACTAAAGCACATTCAGGGCAAAGAGAGGAGGATGATAAAAGAGGGCAGTAAAAAGGAGTAGGGTTTTAGAAGAGAAAAGGGTCTCTCTCTTATCTCTTGAAAGACAGAAAAAAATTTCTTGGAAGGCAAAGAAATCACATAGAAAGATAGACAGAAGGATGGTTTAGGTGCTAAGAGCAAAATTTTTGTGTGCTGCAGTATGTACCGCCCATTTCAGAGAATGGCAGATAACACTGATAATGATCATGACACCTTCCTGTAGTCAGAGAAAGACTGAACCATCCTTACCCTTATTACTTGGAGCAGTAGTTCTGAAATGTTGGGAGGCATCGTTCATTGTAATCACAAATGCTAGAAACTACATATATTTCAGCAATGAATTAGATGAATTACATTTATTATAGCTATATATCATATAAAAGTATAATGTCTTTTATAGAACTACATGCGATTGTTTTAAAAATGAGGGACATTTATATTTGTACTTATGGAATAATCAACTATATATATGTTTTAGTGAAAAAGAGCATGTGACAGGCCAATGCTATTGTATGTTCCCATTCTTTTTTACCCCTCTCCCCCTGCAATGGGCTATGTATACACATATGAGATGTTATACTGGTATGTTTATAAGGCATTTCTCAAAGGATATCTAACAAACAAATCATTGCAGTTTTCTATGAGTAAGAAGCCTAGAGAATAGGATAATACAGAGGTTTCTTTTATCAAGGTATGTCTTTTTTTTTTTTTTTTTTTACTGTTGGACTTCATCTACCCTGTGCTCTTCATCCTCTCCCCTGACAAAAGCACTCCATTAGGTAGTGTCCAGTTTTCTACTGTTTGTCAAGCTTCATAGATAAATTGACAAACTTAAAAAGATTCTCAATCAAATTAGCATGCATCAGCAATCCTGTAGGAACTCGCTACAGTATAGATTACCTGGGTCCCCTCCAGGAGGGTTAAATCAAAAACTCTGGACACAGAGCTCTGGAATCTGCATTTGGAGTGAACATCTGGAATCAAGCCCTCGGTGGAGGGGGGGGTCTATAGACTTCACCTGTAAAAAGAAAAAAAAATTATTTTTATTGAAGTATAGTTGATTTACAATGTTGTGTTAGTTTCAGGTGTACAGCAAAGCGATTCAGTTATACATATATAGATTCTTTTTCAGTTTCTTTTCGCATATAGGTTATTACAAAATATTGATTATATAGTAGGTCCTTGTTGGTTATCTATTTTATATGTAGTAGTATGTATCTTTTATTCCCTAAATTATTTCCCTAAATTATATTCCCTAAATATTCCCTAAATTATATTCCCTAAATTCCCTAAATTCCTAATTTATCCCTCCCCACACCTTTCTCCTTTGGTAACCATAAGTTTGTTTTCTGTGTCTGTGATAGACTTCACTTTGAGACACACTCCGTTTGAGTTCGTGGAAGGCATGTACTGGTGTGGAGGACATTTACGCATACTAAAATGTAATTGCTCCACAGAATGAGGGTTTCAATAGCCTAGAGAGATGTAAATTTACAATGACCACATTAGAAAAAGCATGTTAAAAATAGTAATTATTATTATCATTATTGTTACTATTTTTAGATCTTCTATCCTATTGATTTCCTTTCATCTAAAGGGAGGGGAGATATCGCCCTTGTGTTTATCATCTCACCTGGATACACCTTGCTTTGTCTCTGAGGGAATGATGTAAAGAGCCCTGATATGGACAATCAGAATGAGAAAATGTTTGAAACTTTTCTTAGAAAACCTGCTAATATGCATATTACCTTTAATGATAATCACTGAAAATATAGATGTTCTTATATATGCTCGTGTGAACTTTCCTTTCCCAGGCCTTTTGCAAACTTCTCATTAGACAATCTGAGTCTTGGATGCTCACAGCTACTGGAATTGTTAGGATGCCAAACCATTCCATCTCCACTTCCCAAACCTCACTTTTCATGAAGGCTGAGGCTTTGCCTTGTGAATGTCAAGCATGTCTCAAAGTGACTGTCCTATATTGTTTTGCAGCCTGATGAGCCCTGATCACTGTTTCTCTTGATGAAATGAGACACTTCACTGTTTTCTTTTCTTCTACCACCTGCTGCTACCACTGCTTGCTTCTTGTCAGTTTCTATCTCCCACTGCCCCGGGAGAGCAGGAGAGGATGTGCCTCCCACAAGTAATTACACATTTTTTGTTACCTTATCAGTCAGAAACCTAGCTCTTCTAGTTTACAAACCTTTATCCTTGGTTTCTGGTAATTGTCCTGGAGGATATTTGAGAGGGTCCATCTTCTAGTCAAACATAGCGTTCCCTACCATTCTCAAACACATTTTTCAAAACTAAGACTGGGTATCTGGACATTCATGTACCCCAAGACTTCTGTGAGGTCTTTGGTATTCTAGGACCTAACCATCTGCCCCAAATCTTTTTAAACATTTTGCCCGGATGCCTCTCGGAAACAGGTTTCCAGGTCATTTACTGTGAGAAGCCAGCATCCCCACACTGAGCCGATTGATGAGGCTCCCGGGTTTCCCGGACCTTCCTATAATAGGATGTATTGTAACAAGTACAACATGTGTTTCCATGTAATTGCTATCATTCATTGGGTTGCCTAGGTAACAAGCACTATGTGAACTGTTAGAATCAGTATGCATATAGCTGTTGAGCTGTTAATACTAAGAACTATGCATTATTCAGCAAGCTGTTTTCTTTGCTTACCTAGTTATGTAGCTTTTCTTCTTTAAAAGCACAAGTGATGCTCTTCCAGTTTCATGGGAAGCATATTTAATAAGATAGTCCCCAGTAAACAGAATGGATTTGCTCCAGAAAAGCTGCCTATATACTGAATTCTGTTTTCCTACTGACATCCATTATAAAAATGGAATTATTATTTTGCGATTTTTGTTGTTTCTCATAAAATATCATTTACAGGTAATAATGCAGCAAGCTTAAAAATAACCTGTGGAAAAGGTAAATTTATATTTTTTAGGAGTATTAATATTAGGTAAATAGCAACATGGAAATGCAGGATTTCTCAGGTTGTTTTCCTTATTTGCTCCAATAGGTTAAGGGTTCACAGAAGGAAAAAGCAGCCCTTGCAAAGAATGCTGATTAATCAAGTTTCTATTTATGCTTTTTTTTTTTTTTAAATATTCTAAAGTAGAAAAGTTCAGAGTTCTGTCTGGTTGCTCAGATCCTGTTTCTACACATGTTTCATTAGGAATGGATAGGCTGAAAGTAAGTTGAAAGGAGAGGACATGATCAAATACCAAACAAACAATAGCCTATTGTGGCAATCATTTTGCAATATTTATACATATATCAAATAATTATGTTGTACACCTTAACCTAATACAATGTTATATGCCAACTATATCTTAATAAAACTGGGAAAGAATTAAAAACAACATTATTTTCAAAAACCAAACAAATCAATAACAGCCATTCAGTTTATAGCAATTATTCATTTGGAAACCTTGACACAATGCAGACTGAAAGCATCCTGTGAATTTTAAGTTTTTGTACTTGGGACATAATAACAGCAAATACTTGGATATTAACCGTGAACAGCACATTGAAACATTCGTCCTGTGATTGTCTTCCTTTGAGGAGCTTGCTTTTTGGAAGTAAAAATGTAAGAATATTTTCTAATTATCTTTTGATTAAATAGTCCAGGATTTAATGAGTCCTGACTCATAACCTATTCTGAGTTGATATTTCCATCCTAGAGCTGGGGATAAATAGATCAACCCATTCCCCACCTTCAAGGAACTATGAGTCTAGCAGGAAAGCTAGAAAATAAACAAGCACTATTCACAAAGTGTGATGACTGCCAGAACATGAGAAGCTCAGGGTGCTATTGTTATTGGTTCTTAAGAGCGTCACAAAAAAACAAAACAAAATAAAAAACAAATTTCCACACAACACGATGCTGAGACCCAAAGTACAGATAGGAGCTAACTAGTTAAAGATGAGGTTAAGAGTATAACAGGCAGAGGAAAAGAAAGGTACAGAGCCCAGAGTCAAGATACACCAGGGCATTGCAAGCAGTCAAGGGCACCTCCCAGATAATATTCTGACAGTAACGGGTGAGTCTGTTAATAACCCACTGCACTACTGTGTCAACAGCTGGGAAATGCCAGGTCTTCATCCAGCGCTATTGTTAAGCATCTTTCTACTGCTATTATATCCCTGAGGAAAATCAGTATTAAATTTGTGCTCACAAATCACATGGGTTTAAGATGGAATTAAAAATAGTGCTTTAGGGCTTCCCTGGTGGCGCAGTGGTTGAGAGTCCGTCTGCCAATGCAGGGGACGTGGGTTCGTGTCCCGGTCCGGGAGGATTCCGCATGCCGCGGAGCGGCTGGGCCCGTGAGCCATGGCCACTGGACCTGCGCATCCGGAGCCTGTGCTCTGCAATGGGAGAGGCCACAACAGTGACAGGCCCGTGTACCGCAAAAAAAAAAAAAAAAAATAAGTAGTGGTTTATTACTTAATTTTTGGTTTCCTTTCTCTGTTGACTTCCCCTTAAGTAAAGGTAAGACAGTTTTCGTTAATAACATTGCTTTCTCTAAAGTATGCAGAGAGGAGGGCTTGGCAGGCAATGTGAACACGTTGATGGGCAGTAGGGTTCCAACTAGTTCTTCCCATGAAAGCACCCTCAGGGCAATGTGCCTTGGTCTGAAAATAGAGCCGATTCAGGCCTAAAATGACCAGGAAAGCAGATGGAAGGCAAAAAACAGGCATTCCCTCGCCTTTCTGCCTCCCTCCCCCAACTCTTTGTGTCTGCTTCTGTTCCTGTGAATAGATTAACTCTGAATAAGCTTAGGCAGTAGTCAGCAGTGGCAGAAGTCTGGGGAGGCCAAGGGAAGGAACTGTCAAACTAGGGAGGGGATGCAGAGCCTAGGGGACAGCTAATCATCTTTGAAAACTAGTCACTGTGCTGATATAATATAAATGTAGATTCGTTGGCAATTCCCTAAATCAGAGTATGAGGTTTATGATCGTCAAGGAAGAAGGGAAGCATCTTTAGAAATGAAAGAATAATGAGCCTATGATCAACAGCATGGACAGCAAATTATAAGCCTTAGACATGTAAGTCTTCCTTGCCTTCTGCCTTGTTTATTTTATTTTTTTAATTTTTTTGCGGTACGCGGGCCTCTCACTGTCGTGGCCTCTCCCGTTGCGGAGCACAGGCTCCGGACGCGCAGGCTCAGCGGCCATGGCTCACGGGTCCAGCCGCTCCGCGGCATGTGGGATCCTCCCGGACCGGGGCACGAACCCGCGCCCCCTGCATCGGCAGGCGGACTCTCAACCACTGTGCCACCAGGAAAGCCCTGCCTTGATTATTATAGTGTTTTTCTAATCCCTCTTCCTGTGTCAGATCTCTTAGTCCTCCCCTTCATTCATTTGTTTATGTATATTTTCATCAAACGTTTATCATCTCTTATGCCCTAGATATTCTGAGTGCTGAAATGAAGTTCCTTTTCTCACCCAGTTTACGTTCTGGTGGGAGGGATAGGAGAGAACAAACAGCAAACTTATACCTTAGAGTGATTATAATAATTTCCAATTATAATGAATGCTATCAAAAGAGTATGAGTGAGTGTAACTGATTGGTTGTTTTGGAGCAGGTAATTAGGAGAGGCTGCTCTGCAAAGGTGGGTTTTAAACTGAGACCTGAATGCAAAGATCAGAGATAACAGTATTCCTGGCAGAGACCAATTAGTTTAAAGTTGCAAGGTAGGAAAGGGAACAATATGGAGAGTTCAAGCAAAGGTCAATGTAGCTGTGCTCTGTGGGCTGGAAGGGCGGGGTAGGGAGTGGTCTGAGACAAGGTCACAAACTAAGTATAGTTTGTAGGTTTTGTCAGAGGGATAAGGAGTTTGGATTTTGTTTTTAGTGTAAGGGAAAGCCACAGGGGGATTTTAAGCAGACAAGTAATAACATACTGTATTGTCTATATTTTTTAAATCATGTTGTATAATAGATATCTATGAGTCCATAATTAAATAAATGATTGAATAAATAAATAAATATGGGAGAAGGGGCAAATATTTCTTGCAGATAAATTCAGAACAATAAAGGTAGATCTCTCCTCCTCCAGGAAGTAGAGCTTAATTCCTCTCCTCTTGAGCGTGGGCTAGATTTAATGGTTTGCTTCTAATGAACAGAGTATGAAAAGGGAAAAATAGTAACTTTGGAGTGAAGAAACTCAGCAGACACCACCAGAACCAAGTGATAGAGGTTAACATGACCAGATACGAGTCTGATCATATTAGACATTCATATAAATGAATGTCATGTACTGTTATAGATTGAATCTGTGTCCCACCAAGATTTATCAGTTGAAAACCTAACGGTATTAGGAGGTGAGATCTTTGGGAGGTGATCAGGAAGTGATCAGGAAATCAGAGAAAAGCCCTCATGAATGGGATTAGTGCTTTTATCAAAGAGGTCCTGAGATCTCTAGTCTCCTCTGCTGCGTGAAGAGATAAGAAGTCTGAAGCTCAGAATAGGGCCCTCACCCAGTCATGCTGGCACCCTGATCTCAGACTTGCAGCCTCCAGAACTATGAGAAACAAAGTTCTGTTGTTCATAAGCTACCTGTGGTATTCTGTTATAGCAGCTGCACTAAGACATTACCCCGGACATGATATGATGAGACGGCCATTTCACTTCTGGTAATCATCCCTCACATCTATAATCGTGAGAAAGCATCAGACAAACCCAAACTGAGGTACATTATATAAAGTACCTGAGCAGTGCTCCTCAAAACTGTCAAGGCCACGAAAGATCAAGGAAGGACTGAGAAGCTCTCACGGATTGAACAAGACTATGGAAATACAGCAGCTAAACGCAACATTATATCCTAGATTGAATCTTGAGACAGAAAAAGGGTATTATTGGAAAAACTGGTGAAATCTGAATAAAGTTTACTGTTTAGTTAATAGGAATGTACCAGTTTCTCAGTTTTGATAAACATACCATGATGATGTAAGATGTTAACATTGGAAACGTGGATGAAGGTTATACCGGAACTCTCTGTACCATATTTATAACTTTTCTGTAAATCTAAAATTATCCCCAAAAAAGTTGAAAAAAAGGAAATAAACAAAGAATTCTAGCTTCTCTGGGATGAATAGCCTGAGGCTGGCCTACAAGAGTGGAAGCAGGGAGCACAGTGAGTTCCAGGGCTACTGGATGTTTTAGGTGAGAGATGGTGGTGATCAGGCCAAGGAGACTCGTGGTGGAGATGGAGGGAAGGACATAGACTTGGTATTGTTTTGGAAGTGGCCAAGAGAGGACTTGGTGATGGACTGGATGGGAGTGATGGCATAGGGAGAATGGGGAGGGGGAGGGAAAAACAGATACTACGGTAGGAGTTATTACCCTGAAAGAGAGATATAACGATGCTGATTTTCATTTTAGAAATCTTCATTAGTTTCCCCTGAAAATATGAAACCAAACTCTTCATTCTGACCGACCAGACCCTCCATAATTCAGTCCCTACTTATGGTTTTTTATGTCACACACACTGCATCTCCTACACACAGACAAGGTACACTTAGTGTTCCAGTTACGAGGCATCTCAGACTCAGCTGGAGTTAATTTTCTAACTCTTTTAAAACAGCAGAACATGCTCATGTTGTATTATGAGGTGATAATAATGATGAGAGTAATAATAACAAAACTTTTTTTTTTTTAATAGTGTGCCATGTCCTGTGCTAAGAGCTTTACCTCTATCATGACATTGGCTCTCAACAAGTCTTACGAGGAGAGTGCTTTTCTTTCCTTGGTCTATACTTGGAAGAGCTGATCCTTAGTGGTGGGACATCTATATAATTTATTGTCCAAACTGAAAAGGGAGCACTATTGGCACGTACTCTGGGACAACAGGTATAAACCAAGGCTGTTCAGGGGAAACCAAGACACATGACCCCACAAATTGGTGTGAAGATCAATTTGCTAAAGGTCACGCGGTTAGCAAGTGACACAGCAGAGCTTTTAAACTATTAATATTCTTATTCCAAAATCACCGTTATTAATAGTTATATCAGTACTCTCTTGGTGCTAGATTATGGGTTTGGGTAAGTGACCTGATCTCTCTGAGCCATGCATTTGTCATCAGTAAAAATGGTGTTGCTGGGACTTGGTGAAAGTTCAATGAGATGGTTACTAAAGCACCTAGCCTACCAAGGGTGAAAACTCAATAAATGAGAGTGGCGGGGTTTGTGGCTTAACCCTGACCATCTTCTTTGGCCCTAAATAGTATTTAGCACAATATTTTGCTGGTAGGTGGTGCTAGCTTTAAAATAAATGCTACTTAAATGTACTCTAGGACTTAAATATCAAGAATTAGGTTCATGGGCCAAAGGAGTGATCAGGAACTACACTGAATCCAAGTGGATTTTGGGGAATGTTCCCCAATAACAGAGACTCCCCCTCCCCCATCACAGTTGCTTCAGAGCCAGAGCCAAAACAAGAAAAATATTTGGTAGGGAAGTGCTGTGGAAATTCCATATTATTTGCCACAATAAACTGAGCAGCTAACTTTGGATTCATTACTTCAAGTGCAGGACAGGGTATCAGGGGGCTCTCTTCAGTGCATGAGTACACGAGTCTTACCCCCCCGTTACAATTTGCTGCTAACTGAATTAATAATGCATCTTCTTTTTCCCCTAAATATTTTAACCGGCTCAGTAGCCTAGACAGAATAGAGGCTGTTGTTAATATTACCAGTGGTGTTTTCTTATGTTATCAGGTTGTCCATGTGTGAAGTCCCAACTCTAAATATTAACCATAAATGCTTTACTGAATCTTCACTCTGTAACCGTATAATCTGACCTGATGCATTTTCTCCAGGGGCCACCTTTGCCATTTTCAATAAAGTAGTTTAGCTGTAAGCATGTATGTTTTGCCTTGCCTTCTTCAGGGCAGGATTATACTTTAGAGTTTTCATGTCAATGCAAGTTAATAACATTAAATTATTCATGAAATAGTTTTCAGTTATGGATGTTTGCCATCAAAATTCCCTTCCAAAAATCTTTCATGTTTTTTTTTATTATTCGAATGCAAACTGTGCAATACTCACCTTCTATTTGCAAGATAACATACCTGGTGCTTTAGTTAATATGGAGAATATAAAACATGATCCCTGCCCTCAAGGAACTTACTGTGTAATTATATTTATTTTTATATTTTGTTAGAACTTATTAAATATCTACTGTTTAATAGTGTTTTTTTCTGTTTTTTGGGTTTTTTTTTTTGTGGTACGTGGGCCTCTCACTGTTGTGGCCTCTCCCGTTGCGGAGCACAGGCTCCAGACGCAGTCTCAGCGGCCATGGCTCACGGGCCTAGCCACTCTGCGGCATGTGGGATCTTCCCGGACTGGGGTACGAACCCGTGTCCCCTGCATCGGCAGGCGGACTCTCAACCACTGCGCCACCAGGGAAGCCCTAATAGTGTTTTTACATGGAATAATTTCTTTATAGTTTGTAACAAACTCATTATCTAGATGAGGTTATATCTATTTTGCATATTATTACACCAACCATCTGAGAGGCAAAATGCTGTACCCCTGTGGCAAAGAAAGCATTTAAATCCAGGCTACCTTTTGATTCCAGGGCAAATATTCTATATGGAAAAGTATAGTTTGTTTTCATGGAGCAAGCAGAGCAATAGAAAAATATATACGCATAGAGTCATCTCTAGAGTTCTACCTACACTTTCTCAGTGTTGATAGTCTGGGGTTGTAAAACATTCATAGACATAATAGAGTTCTATCTCACTTATTTCTTTGTCTACGATTGCTTTAATGTTAAATCTTCATCTCATACAAAGTGAGCATTCATGGTAAGTAAACAAGTAGAATTCCTTCTGCCTGTTCCGTATCTCTGCAACCATATCCTATGGTTCCACCAGCTCTTGGTTTTAGAAGTTGCTTCTTTCATGAAAATATGATAGCTTCAGGTTTTGACTCTTATCTTCTTTTGGTGTTGAGAAAAATGTAAGTGTTACTTTGTTCAAGTTGATGTTTATGAATATGTGGTCACCATACCTGAACATGCTGCTTTGAGCCTCTGTCTGTGTAAGGTAGATATTTTGAGGTGTTGTAATAAACCTGATGAATTGAGTTGGCAGTTAGCTAGGCAGGATCAAGTGTATGTCAGTCTAATAGGCTCTAATGAGTTGAATCAGGATTCTGTTGACATTAGTGTTTTCTTTGGCAGACTATACTCACTAGTTTTAGAAACTTCTGTTACTTGAATGAAGCCGAGACCTCTCTAATAGATGAAGGTAGAGGCAGTACCTCGAATCTATACCTTACGTCCTAACTCTCAGCTTAGAACAGCAGTTCAGTGGGTTGTTAGCTGGCTGTAAGATTTATGTCGCCTAGTAGAGTAGTAATTGTACTAAGGGTAAATGACTATTTCAACCTATATGATTGCCTTTTGAAATGAAGAGTTTCAATGACGTTGTTATGTTTTAATATATTGAGACCTAAAAGAGTATTCATTAATACGTATGCCTTGATATCATGGCCCAATTTGAAACTCAATTCAGACGAAGCCCATGTGCCCTCAGAGATAAATGCTTCTCTCTGAATTGCTGTATGGAACAAAAATGAAAAGCAGAAATGATAGCTTGTCTTCTCTGCAGTTTTAAAGTCTTTCTCTGATAAGTAGTTGACTTTTGTCCTATTTCGAAAATATTATCTTTGGAGTCTAAAACTTAACCACATAGAAGGAAAAGAGAGATCCTGTTTATAGAAACTTGTTTTCCATACTCAATGTAGCACACTTCACCAGGGAAACTTTATGTAGAATTTATAGAATGCTAGTCCTAGATCATTCAGAAGTACATTAAATTAGGGATTTCCTTTCACCCTCTGATGAGAGAAAGTGCTAAATATTTAATTCTGTGTTTCTCTTTGCACAGGTACCAACTAAACATTGCCTATAACACTCCCAAATTATTTAAAAAATAAGCTTCAAAAGAAATGAATGGGAAGATGTTATAAATCTATGGAAAATACTTTTTAAGTAAAAAACATACCTCACAAAAATATGCTTGATGCAAAAGCAGTAGAATTATTCTGTTTTATGTACAAAGAATAATAAAAGCCTTCATCATGCATTGTGTTGACATAACCTTTATCACATCTACTCAGCAACTGTGGTGCTTTGTCAGGAAACCTTGCTGCAAAAGGGTGATACCTATTAAATGTTCACCATCCCTTCTTTCCAACTTCTGAAACTGTTTAGGGATGGTGCCTCAGTTAAGACTGAATAAGGTAAGGAACAATCGGGTGGTGGCTACCTCCAGTGTCAGGAGTGAAATAAGGAATGGAAAGGAAAAATGATATAATTCCAAATGTTGCACAGAAAGCTCTATTTGTACCAATACGTTTTTGGAGCCACTTTTAAGCTTAATAACTCAAGTTACTGAATAAAGTAAAATTGCAGTCTTTTCTTTCTCTGGTTGGCTACTATCTAGTGAAATTTAAATACGAGCCAAGGAATGGCTTGATGTTGGCATTTTAAGAGAAGAGAAAAGGGAGCAGTGATGACTGTAGGCGCCAGTCTATAGAGCATCAATTATAGATCATATCCTTTACATATGTCAGTTCATTTAATATTACTCTGACTCTGCAATGTAGATTATATCCCTATTTTGCAAAAAACAAAAAAGAGAGACTAAGAGCAGTTAAATGTTTTATCCAAGGTTAAAGAGCTTTTAAGAGGTGAAATCAGATTTAAACTAGTTCTCTCTGATGCTAAAATGTCTACTTTTTCCACTATATTACTGTAACTCTAAATAACCCATAGACTCAGTAATTTGCTCTGTTAGAATTCAGTGTTTAATGAATGAATTAATTAATTTCAGTGTTTTCTGTTGTTAATAGTGAATAAATGTTACTCTTCATTGGGGTCTTATTTGATTCCTGGATTGAGGGCTGCCTTCACAAAGCCTAGCTGGCTGGCTTTGGCAAATACTTTACTTGCTCCCGTATTCAGCCTCCCATCTCATAAAAGCTGAGAAAATGTTGACAGTATGTGGATAAAAGTTATTTCCCCCCCAGTCCTTTTCTTCATAAATTGCTGTTTATTTAGTACCATGATGTATTATATAATTCTATTCTCTAGCTGCTTTCTTTTAGTGTGCTATCAATAAACCAGTGAGAAAGTTTTTTCTTGAGTAAACAGAAAGTTCTTTTAAATGATCACCTCTGGAAATATGCTATTTACAACAAACAAACAACAACAAAATTCTGTTGGGCAATTTTTGGATCAAAAGCAGAAATGCAAAATCCCTACCCTCAAAGAATTCACAGGCTATCAAAGAGGAAAGGAAGGAATCTATTACTTCACAGGGGATCTATCTCATAGGGTTGTTTTAAAGATTAAATGAGTTATTATATGGAATGAACCTGGAACAGTGGCTGACACACAGAAAGTGCTATATAAACATTAGCTATTATTCGAGTGACCAAAAAAAAAAAAAGAGTGCTGTGGACATGGAACAGAAGAGTAGGAAAGGCAACTTCTAGAAGCTTCAGTATACTTTAAGCTCATCCACCCAAAGGTGATGCTTCATTATGACAAGGCAGGAAGAGTTGTCAGTGGGCCACAAGTGAGCATGCAGGCAAGGACAAGACTGTTTTCCAAATCTAAAGTCTAGCTAAATATGTTGTACCTTGGAATTGTGTATGAACTTTTTTTTTTGCCCTTCTAGAATTACAAATCTCTTAGAAAGTCATTTTATTTCCTTCTAAAACCAAGCTATGATCATCTGCAATTTGGCGTAGAAATAAAACAACACACCTTGCTGCACATATGTTCAGAAAGGCAGTCAGAAAGGCAGTCAGCAACATGGAAAGATTCCTCTATGTTGAGAAATTTACGGTTTAAAGTGTTGGATTGCAACTAGGCAGATGTGACACTGTCCTTTTGTCCAATGCGATGGAACCTTTTCAGCTTTTTGTGCTTTTCTATATTTCAGATACATTCTAGCGCATGCCCCTGTTCAGAGCTTGGCTAGAATAGAAGGAAAGACGTTCCAAGCTAAAGTCAGCATATGCGACTCAAATATTCTACTAGGGTTCATTATCCCTAGTAGTGGGGTGAAAAGACGGCTTGCCTTTCATTTATGAAACACTTTATCTGAATGATAAAATAACTTAAAAGCCTCTGGCAAGAATGAAGTAAATTGAGAAGCCAAAGTCCCAGGTAATTCAAACTAGTCATCAGCTATTGAAAAGGAGAACTGGCAGTGTTTTCAAATACCGTCAAAGTCCCCTTTTAAAAAGAAAGAAAGAAAAAAAAAAAAAAAATATATATATATATATGACTTTATTTTTTAGAGCAGTTTTAGGTTGCCATCAAAATTGAGAGGAAGTTACAGAGATTTTCATTCTGCCCCTCACATGCATATCCTCCCCATTATCAACATCTCCTTCCATAGCGGTACATTTGTTACAAAGGATGAACGACATGACATTATCACCTGAAGTCTGCAGTTTACAAGGTTCACTCTTGGTTTAGCAAATTCTGTGCATTTAGACAATTAGGGTCTATTGTTTAAGAGAGCTTACTACCTTTGTGGTGAAAATGTAAGCTGAGAGGCTTGGTTTTCACGAGATGATGTTCCAGAAGCTGTTGCGGGGGTGTGTCCTCAGGCTAGGGCACAGCCCTTCAACCCAGAGCAATAATAGTTCAAGTCCTGTAGCCTCCAGCCTTTGTATTGCTTTGTACTGTCTTATGACTTTTACTGTTTAAATATGTTTACATAGTCTCTGGCCTTCAAATGTAATGAAGTGCAAATGTGAATGACCATTGGAAAATGTATATTTACTGAAAATTGGGAAGAAAGGGACTATACATCACACATTTTAGAGTTCGACCTTGCAGAGAGTTACTTTACTACTGTGAAGTGGAAAGGGAGAAAAAACAAAGATTTGTTTTTATTTTTTTGGCTTGCTTTAAGAATTCATATGGTAAGTGTCCTTTATTTAGATTATATGTTACAATATATTAAACTAGTGGCTTTCAAACTTTTTGGCCATAGCCCTCAGTAAATTTCTCTTTAAATATTGCAGTCCATTAAATACACACAGATTTATCTGAAACAAACTTATTCTTATTTAAATTCTGATCACAATCCATGTAACCCCCAGTTTGGAAAAAAAAAACAAAGTAGATTAAAACTTCTTATGCTTTTGCCTGATAGGCAACGTTTTTATAGAGGAAAAATTAAACCTATTTAAATTTAAAAGAGTAACTAGATATATGGTCAAGAGCACACAATGTATTTCATCTTTCAAAAATTTTTTGGGGGCTTCCCTGGTGGCGCAGTGGTTGAGAGTCCGCCTGCCGATGCAGGGGACGCGGGTTCGTGCCTCGCCGGTCCGGGAGAATCCCACGTGCCGCGGAGCGGCTGCGCCCGTGAGCCATGGCCGCTGAGCCTGCGCGTCCGGAGCTTGTGCTCTGCAACGGGAGAGGCCACAACAGTGAGAGGCCCGCGTACCGGAAAAAACAAAAAAACTTTTTGGTAAGGTTTATATTGAGAAATAATAATTCAGTTGTCAGTTATTCTGGGAGGAAATGTTCCCAAAGTAACTAGAGATTAGACCTTGGAAACACAGAAATGGGTTATTCCAAGTTAGAAGCTAAGATTTTAACTTAAAATGCTTTACAAATGATCTATACTAAATGGTATCCAGTAAACTTTTAACTTAAAAAAAAAACAACAACAGCAAATTGGTATCTGCACTTTAATTATTTCTCCAACTTGGTACTTCTGATGAAGACTGTCTTCATAGACCTTGTTTTTAGAAATGTTTCCTCGAACTAGAACGGTATCAGTTAGGCCTGAAGAGGGAAGACTAGACTTGAGAAAATTTAGCAGTTAAGATTTTCAGAACTCCCAGTATTCAGTTTTCTAGAAGTAGAGAATCAAGAGGAGAAAGGAAAGTACATGTGAAAATGGATATGAGTAAACACGTGTTGAGTTAAGGCGTCTGTTCATATATGCAACATATGCATACATGCAACATAAACTTGAATATATAAGTTTGTAACTCAAGGGAGAAGTCTGAGTGAAAGATTTAGGAGCCATCAGTAAATAGGTATAGACTAAGAATGGAACCCCTAGATGCACCAACAAGTAATGATTGATAAAGAACTGGGAATCCGTGTTGATAAAGAACATCAGAAGGACGGTCAGGAAGGGGTACAGAGGGGCAAGATTTTAAGGAAGCGAAGTAAATTTCTTTTGCTATGGAATGCGTGATCAAATTCAGCAGAGATGTCTAATAATAGAAGTACCGAGGGAAAAAATCACTTGCATTTGGCAACTAGAAATCATTGACAGTCTTAGTAAAAGCAGGTTCAGCTGAGTTATGCTAATAGTTAGATTTTACTGGGATGATAGCAAAATTGAAGGCAAGAAGAATAAACATAACTCTTCACAAGCCTACAAAATGATAGAATTTGAAACTTGTAAGTTATCGTCTTAGTAGAAATTATAAGAAAATCTATTTTACTAGATGAGAGGTGATTTATAGAGGCATAACTCCTGATTCACTGTGCACGAAGAACATAAATAAATTTGAGACAAATGCTGAAGGAAACCCTGGATGGGTATAGGATTTTTAGGTGGTAGTATCCAGGAGGCAGATACCCTCTTCTACAGAGTTCTCCTTGATGTCACTACCAGATGGACCAATAATCTGAGATTTATTATGGCCTTATACTTTGCTTTTTTACTTCTCCATATAGGATAGAGTTGAAAAAGCAAGTGAATGATTAGTGGTCACTTAATCTCCCTCAAGTGTCTTCAAGAGGTGGAGTCTTCGCATCAAAAGAGTCCTTCTTGTTGAGGGTGATTTGATAAAAAGGATTCCAGTAAGAGGCTTAGTAGAGGTTTTGGTCTTACAGGAACAGGGTACAGTAAAGAAATCAATACTAAGCTCAGCCATGAGTGAATAGGTTGCTGGTGTAATGGCCAAGCTGCCAAAAGTCATGAAGCTATAATATTGATGCTACATTTATTGCAGTTTATATTTTGAGTACCTCCGGACCCTTAGTAGTTAAATAGCATTTTATCTTCTCCATGTCCCCACATTTTAATTTAGTGGTAATGACAATTTCAGCATACCTGAGATTAGAAAATACTAAAATTTTACATTATTAGTAGGAAAAAAACCCAACATACTCCAGCTGTTACATGGTGTTATTATCCTTTATTAAATTCCAGGCATTCTGGTAAGCAAGAGGTTTCTGTAACCGATTCCCCTGGTCAACTTTTTAAAAGTGCTTTAGCAATTATTTTTATTATTTTCTTTTTATTATACAAAATCCTACTACTGGCATTTTAAACCTAAGATTCTGATCACCAATTCCAACGTTTTGGAGGGATTTTCCCTCACCACCAAGAAGTTCTCCAACACTAGCTGGGTGTCCTACAATTCAACTCAATTATGATACTATCTACTCAGGGGTCGTGTTAGATTCCATAGGTTAAAGCCTTGGTCCCACGAAATTGTCCCCCCGACCCCCAATTCAGATGCTATTCGCAAGCCCAGGTTACTACCCCTGCTAATGACCAACTGGCTGTAGATCAGAGGTTCTACAACCCCTCCTCGTGTTTGGTTAATATGCTAGAATGGCTCACAGAACCCAATACAGTTTACTTACTAGATTACTGGTTTATTATTAAAGGATATAATTCAGGAACAGACCGATGGAAGAGATGTATACAGCAAAATATGGGGAAAGGGCGCTGAGCTTCTATGCCCTTTCTAGGTGCAACACATTCCTGAATCTGCAGGTGTTCACCAACACTGAAGTTCTGTTAACCTTGACCTTTTGGGATTTTATGGAGGCTCTATTACATAGGCAGAGCCCCTCTACCCTCCTCAGAGGTCAGGGTGGTGGGACTGAAAGTTCCAACCCTCCAATTACTTGGTCCATTCCACTGGCAACAAGGCCCCATCCTTAGGTGAGGTCCAAAAGTCACTAATTAACATAACAAAGACAGCTTTATCTCTCTTATCACTCAGGAAATTAAAGGGTTTTAGGAGCTTTATGCCAGAAATCACAATACCACAAAAAACAAACCTGAAAATTATCAATATTTGCTTTCAGTGAGTAACAGTATATGACTAGTAAATTGTCACGATTGATTTAATTTTATTTTCTGCCCTTATAACTCTTGGGGGAGATCAAGGGATTCCATTAAATAATGTTAAAATGTGCTTAGTAGTAATGGCTTTGCATCTATTTGGGGAACTGTTTAAAATACAGTTAAAACTTGAAGCATACTACTGGGTAATACTTGCCTCATTGGAATTATTTATGTGTCTTCTTCCTTTAAACTATGAATTAAAAGGTCAGAGATACTGTTTAATATAATTTTATTTTATTTGTATTCCAGTGATTATACAATATCTGGCAAATGAGTACTCAATAATTATTTGCTGAATAAGTAACTGAATTTAGAAGTTAACAATTAGATCAGTGTCATGCTAAATCAAATATAGGTCTTGAGAAGGAATGTCAGACACAAAGCAAATGGATACTTTAAAATGTGGCTCTTTCTTAGTTGAAGGATGGTGTTAATAAAATGAATTATTCTCAGGAACAAGCTCTAATTTTTCACGAAGGATTGGTAGGTCAAGATAAACATGACCTAAAATAATCCAAGAGGTATGGGAACACTGTCTTCCTCCAGACAGAATAAATCTGCAGCAACTATCACTGTTTCTCTTCTTTACCCAAGAGTTCAATTCTAATTTAAAAGGAAGAAAGAAATCTTATCTGAAAATGAGCTATTGTTCCATGTGTCTCGTTGGTAGGCTGCAGCCACAGAAACATATAGGCCCATTCAAAACAATGAAGCTGCATCTGTGTGTTTTGTGCCTGGGGTCAAGCAAAGGATTGTCCAGGAAAATACCGCGGGTCGTTTCTCTTTGTGGGAGGAGCTCTTGAAATATGCAAAGAAATTCTGGGACTCGGAAGAAGCTGAATCTGATAGGAAGTGTTAGTGTTGCCTTTATAATAGGTAAGAATTATAAAGGTAAAACAAGGAGCACACATCTACCATCCCATCACTGTGCGTAGAAAGCAGATTTTAGGGGATGCAGGTGGAAACCAGGAAGAGATGAATTGCTACTGCTGATCTCCAGGGAGATTCTCTGTCTTTGTGTATTACTCACTACATTTATTTCTTTGAAAATACCTTCTGAGGCCAGTGTGGAGAAGTGAAAGTTCCTTGCCCAGAGTTTACTTTCTAAATCCTTGGGTTAGGACTCAAATCAGGAACTGTCATCTGAGCCTAATGCATGTTTTATTTATGGATAATCCATTAAGGCTATATTAATAAGGAATAAATGGTAATTTTCTACCCCAATTCGTTCTGTCTTTTGTGGGAGGAACTTGATTTTCCTCATTTTAATGTGTGAAACTCCAGTGTCCTGTTTTTCACCGTTTCCAGAAGGGAATGAGCACACTTGGATATCAACAGTTGAGGAATGAGCTGCTTTCAAGAAGCACATGAGAAACTTTTTTTTTTCCTCCTCCAACCTTAAACTCTGCTTATTTATTTATTTATTTTTGGCTGTGTCGGGTCTTCGTTGCTGTGCACGGGCTTTCTCTTGTTGCGGTGAGCAGGGGCTACTCTTCGTGGCAGTGCACGGGTTTCTCATTGCAGTGGCTTCTCCTTGTTGTGGAGCACAGGCTCTAGGCACACGGGGCTTCAGTAGTTGTGGGGCGTGGGCTCAGTAGTTGTGGCTCGCGGGCTCTAGAGTGCAGGCTCAGTAGTTTTGGCGCGTGGGTTTAGTTGCTCCACAGCATGTGGGATCTTCCCAGACCAGGGCTCGAACCCATGTCCCCTGCATTGCCAGGTGGATTCTTAACCACTGTGTCACCAGGGAAGCCCTGAAGCTAAATCTTGATTTGTTTCTAATCAGTAAAGTTTTTTAGTCTGCAAGCACAATATCATCTGGTTTTGGATACTTTTATTACACACATTTCCCCTCTAATATCTTATTATGAAAATTTTCATCATACAGCGCAGTTGAGAGTTTAGAGTGAATGCCCATATACCCAGTGCATAGATTTTACTACTAGCATTTTATTTTGCTTGTTTTATCACATATGTATCCATCTATCCCTCACTCTATCCATCCATCCCTCACTCTATCCATCCATAAATCCCTCTTACTTTTGGTACTTTTCAAAGTAAATTACAGGTATCAGTTTACCATCTCTAAATATTTCAGTTTACATATTATTGTCTAGATTATTAATAACTTCCTAAGATTATTTACAGATATGCAAATATGAAGTTTATTATCAAGTATGCTCTCAGCCTGTAAGCCACTACACATTTGACCAGGGTGTATATGTAGGAATGACTATTGGAATTGAGAAGACTGGATGTCTTTTGTCTCCACAGAGAAATCAGATAAGGTGTTTCAATCTTGTCCCACCCTCACATCCTTCCCCTGCAAATTATTTTTCCATAATCCCCTATTTCACATGCCCACTGGACACTGCTGTAGCTCAATCCTGACCTTGCCTTTCACTGTATGTCTCTGCCACCTTTCAATCTTTCCTTCTTGAGAATGCCTATTATCTACCCAAAACAGATTTCAGAGAGTTAAAACACTGATTTTGGTTTTGCCTGGTTTATTGATTTCAATCTAATTTAGATATGTTAAATGTCAGGTAGTCGTGTTGTTGTAACTTCCATTACCCACAGCTACATAAAGGGGTAGGTTTTGTTTTGTTTTGTTTTGTGGTACGCGGGCCTCTCACTGTTGTGGCCTCTCCCGTTGCGGAGCACAGGCTCCGGACGCACAGGCTCAGCGGCCATGGCTCACGGGCCCAGCCGCTCCGCGGCATGATGGGATCCTCCTGGACCGGGGCATGAACCCGTGTCCCCTGCATCGGCAGGCGGACTCCCAACCACTGTGCCACCAGGGAAGCCCAAAGGGGTAGGTTTTGATTGTTATAGATGGGAAGGAAGACTGGAGAGTGTGAGGCAGGGAATATCACCCCTGCTCTCTGATGCTTGGCTGGCTGCTGGCTAGAAAAGCCCCTGGCTCCTCCTGCCCTGGTCCCAAGAAATCTGGACCTCTTGTCTGGTAGGGGGATCAGGATCTTGCATTTTTCGGAGTTCCCAGGATTATTCTGATACACAGTAAATTTGGGGGAAATGGAGTTAAGAGCATTGATCAAGCTTGACCAGTCTCTTGCTGGTAATCTCAGTAAGTTATATATCTTCCTCTAGTCCTCAGTTTCTTTATTTGTAAAATGAAGGGCTGGACTAGATAGATATTAGCTATGATTTCTTTCTGTTTTTTATATCTGTGGGCTCTGTTTAGTCCTTCAGAAGGATGGAGGCTTGTGAGATTTCTGTCTAGGATTACAGGAGGATGGGAAGCAGTAGAAGAGCAGGAGTTAGATTGCCTGAGTTCACGTTCCAACTGTATGGCATTGGACAAGTTATTTAATTGTTCTAAATTTCTTTTTCTGTAAGTAGGGGTGACAGTAATCCTGCCTTCATAAAGTGATTGTGCAAAAAATAAATAAATAAATAAAGTGATTGTGAGAATTAGATGTGGAACAATGTATGACACATACTAAACGTTCAGAAATGTGCTGCTTCTATTACTTGTTATATTTGCTGTTGTACCTGGATGAAAATGACTGTGTGTGTGCGCGGGGGCAGGGGGGGGCAGGTTTTGAAAGGAAGAATGTGTTTCTCTAAGTAGAATTCTAAGTAAAATTCTGATGTAATTCTGACCATTTTTTTAATAGGACTTCCTGAGTAATGGACACTGTGAATTTTAAGACTGATCATACTTTCCTCTTTGCTTTGTCTTCTAAGTTAGTTTAAAGCTGGACTTGGGATCTAACTTAAGTGATTGTGGAGGGCGTCACTGGGGCTGCCTTCAGGGGTGTGTGACCTCTGCTGTCACACAGGGGTCCAAGCTTAGAAGCGCCTTGCTCTTGGTTTAATGCTGTACTGTTACCATGCTGAAAGATTTTTTTTTTTTTTTTTTTAACAAGGGACACTGCATTTTCATTTTGCACTGGGCCCTGGAGATTATGTGCTGTTCCTAGATCTTGATGTATGTTTTTCTCTTCTAGCTTCATCTTTGGTTTCATTCTTTGTTTTTTAATAAATTTATTTTATTTTTTATTTTTGGCTGCGTTGGGTCTTCGTTGCGGTGCGCGGGCTTCTCATTGCAGTGGCCTCTCCTATTAACGGAGCACGGCGAGCGGGCTTCAGTAGTTTTAGCCAACAGGCTTAGTTGCTCCGTGGCATGTGGGATCTGCCCAGGCCAGGGCTCGAACCCGTGTCCCCTGCATTGGCAGGCGGATTCTTAACCACTGCGCCACCAGGGAAGCCCGGCTTCATTTTTACTATTCTACCTATTCTTACTTTTTTTCTGATTGCCCTGCGTGCATTTTGTGAGCTACCACATTTCCATTTGGTTAACCGGCAGAAAATAGATAAAGGCATTGCTTTTTCTATGAAGATTTGCCCCCCAAAACTCATAGTTACATTCCTCTCCTCATCTCATAGTTAACAACATTTAGTGTTTTTGTTACTCACTTTGGTACTGAATTATGCATTACTGTGCATCATTATCTAACTTTGCTATATGGTCATCTTTATTTCTCAGGTTATTCTAACCTCTTTGAGCTTTTATATCTCCAACAGTGCCCATCTTCATGGGTATTGCTCCTAACAGCCTCTAAGGATATAACTGTTGAATTAATTTAACTAAAGATTGAATTGACTTTACTGGCTAAAGGAAGAAAGGAGAGGAGATTTTAGCTAAGAGAAGGAAAGCTGGGAAAGGACCCCAGAGGATGGCCACAGAGGATAATCCTTAATCATTGCTTGAATTCCACTCTTCAAAACACCAGTTGTGCAATGATTCTCAAATCTTTTTGGTCTCTGGAGCCCTTTACAGTTTTAACAATTTTGTAACAAAATAAACCTCTTACGTGATAACGTATTAACATATTTTTATAGAAAATATTTTATTCCCAAACAGAATTTTGCAATGAGTGGCATTATTTCATGTTTTGTAAAGCACTGTAACATCTGGTTTGATAGGAGACAGCTGGATACACATATCTGCGCACTCAGTCTGTTGTGGTATCGCATAGCGTATAACTTCTGTAAAACTCCACTGTACACTCTTGAGAGAATAAGAGTGTAAAGGGCAAAAATGACTTATGATTATTATGAAAATACTTTTTTTTTTCATGGACCCCTTGAAAATGTCTCAGGGGCCATAAGTGGTCCCCGGAGAACTTTTGAGAACTGCTGTAGTAGAGGAACATCTCTCTGCCATGCTGTTTTTCAGAATCAAGATAGTATTTACAGTGACACAATGCTATCTCCCATTCCTTTAGCTGAGAATCTTCACATTAACTAACTTGCATGGTCCAGTCGTTTTCTCTGAGTATAAAAGCATCAAGGGATGGGATTTGAGAGTTATCTAAGATTTTTCTTTTCACTTTACTTACATGCTGTAAATGATGGGCAGATACAAAGAGAGAACCAAGCAGTTGAGACACCCTCACTCATCTAAACTTGAGGCCATAGCCCTTTCTAAACAATGCTAAGTTTCTTAGTTTAGGTAATTAATTAGCTCTGTTATTTTTAACTTGATGTTGGAAAACAATCAAGTTAAATGGATATGGCTTGGAATGAAACCTGTGGTGGAAAAAAAAAATAACATTACTGAAATAATTACTGGAACAAATTACTGAGTCATTCCAGGTGTGACGTTTTGTACATTTTCATGCATATTTCAGTTGCTGTAATTTGAAAATATGTATCATGCACTTAGTTTCCATTCATTACTATTGGCAGCTCGGCATTAACAAGCTTAGGAGTGCCAAAGTCCAGATTAATTATGCAGAATAGCATTGACAGACTTTTATGGTAAGCTATATTTAATTTCAGCCTACAGATGCTAAATAAAAAATAATAATAAAGTTCCTTGTACTTACCTTTTGCTTCTAACACAAGAGTTTGCAGTGTTAACTTTATAGCTGATCTTTATAAGGCCTGTTTTAAATGGGTATTTGGAAAAAAATGCTATTTGCCAGTGACATCAACATCTAGAAGCAAGAAGAAACACTTTGGGAGCTATAACTGGGCTTCAAAGTTTTGTGTTCTGTGTTTAATAAACTTGTCTCCCTGAAAGTTACAAGTAGATGGACTTTAGGAAACAAATGGACAGCGAGAGAGTTTAGCTCCTAATTCATACCTCATCCAAGGTGTTTGTCTGTGGTATTTGATCTTTTGAGATAAATGTCCTGCTCTGTTCTGTCCCTTAGGGAGAAGCCATATTCTTACTAAGTGTGGCCTCTCCTCTACCCATCAGGGAAAGATGCTGTGTCCTTCAACTGTAAACTGGGCCCCAGAGTGTGAGTCTTGGTTAGAGATCATGGATGAGTATAAGAGGATGAGATTCACCTGGAGCCTAAATTTCTTAGTGGTTGTATGACCTGCGGCAATTTCCTTAATCTCTGAGCATCAGGTTCCATGCAGACACTGTATTTCAGGAAGATTCAAGGTAGCAATAATGTGGAAGATGAAATGGGGAGAATCTTGAGATCCAAAAGCCAACTGTTTGGTTCGCTATTTAGTAGTCATGCGATAAGAACTTGAACGAAGCCACTGCTGTGAGACTAGAAAAGAAGGAGCAGAGTGGAGAGATTGTTATTAGGTAAAATCAATAAGTTTCGATGACCAATTGGACAATCCAGAGGAAGTAAGGAAGAGGTGGGAATCTTAGATACTCTCAAGTTGCTGGAAATGGTCAGTTGATGTCATTTGGTGAGACATCAGAAAAAAGGAGCTGTGTGGTGGGTGATGCTGAGTAGGAGGTAAGGAGATGGGGGAGAGGGAAAACTAGATCTAGGTGGGAAGGCCTGATATGGGTTTATATATCCTATATATCTTGCCCTGGAGCTCAGGAGACATTGGAGAAACATCGATTCTTACATGTGGCAGATGAAGACATGAATGTGGGTAAAGTTACCCAGGGAAAAAGTGCAGAATGAGAGACCTGAGATTGGCCTCAACCGGGGGAAATGAGCTGCTGTTCTTTGAGGAAAAGAAAGGATACAAAGAGACTGGCAGCTCTTTCTCCAGGAGAGCTAGAGCACACACAAACATTTGTTATGGGCTATAACTCTGATAAAAATTAGTTTGCAGTATGGAGCGATTTGGAGAGAGAATTTAGGGACAGAGTAGCTGGGCTCCTTGGCCCCAGACAGATGTGCCAGAGCCCCCTGCAGATGGAAAGTCTGGAGCTCAGATGGGACCCCCCAGGGACGAGATGCCCATGTGCACATAGCGCTGCCCTTTCAGCCGCCCTTTCCATTTCTTCAGGGAAGAAAACCAAACTTTGAGTGTCAGCATGAGTAGAAGGATGCGCCTCTGCTCCAGGGGATGAAGGTAGCAGCTTGGAAATAATCACATGTGATACTCCCCAAGGGCAAGCCAGCCTCAAGGCAGCTGGCAGAAATCTGTTGTCTTCCTGAGTAGCCCAAGGTGGGATCTCTTTGGTATTTGGATTGCTACTCAAAAAATCCATTCTTTTTCTCTCTTTTCCATCTCTTGGAGAAGCCTTTATTCCCCCCAACTTGCTCTCTTTCTCATATACGCATTTTTAGTTACCTATTTGGCATTATATATTCAAATCTTGAATTACCCAAGATCATTCTTTTGATTTTTTAACAAACTGAAGAGAAAGACTTGGAATTTCTGACTTCTGATTGTTCTAAATATTAGGCAGAATGCACATTGTAATATTTAGAGAATGGTTCCTTATTCTCTGGGTTAGCTTAAAAGTGACTTTAACAAATATGTTAATTACTTAATTAACATAGTGCTTTTATGGTATCAGCTTGATCTTCATACCTTTATTGTCTTTTCTCCTGGGTTTCTTCACTTCTATATTTCTTGCACTGTAAGCCACAAAAGTTTTATTTTTTTCAGGATAAAGTGATGGTTACAGTAATACTACTTATAATACTAATAAGTAAGCTAATATATTTATTGCTCTTTTACTATGTCCCGAGCCATGAATTCTCATTTAATTATCCCAGACATGTGAACTTAGTGCTACTGCCCTCCTCATTTCAATGAGAAGGAGACTGAAGCACTGCCAGTTGAGTAACGGGCCCAGCGTTACTGAAGAGCTGGGACCTGATTCCATGCGGGGTAGATCACAGCACCTCTACAGGCCGTTGTTTCTGTAACAAGGAAGAGCCAAATCTGACTACATGTTAGATCTGTTACTTTTATTTTAACCTTTGCTTTCCACTGCCTTTTGTTCACTAGAAGGATACTGTCTATACATAATGGCCTGCCTCGGGGAACCCTGCCCCTCTGCCTGAATGTTAAACCAAAGTGCCTTTGATCAGGGAAACATCCAGACCCTGTCCACCTGCGGATGGCTACAAGAAAGCAGAAACTGACACATCCCCTCCCTGAGGCTGGCCATTCCAGGTGATATTTGCAAAACTTATGGCCTTTTTACTTTACTTCCTCATCTCTTCCCCTTCTCTGTGCTATAAAAGAAACTGGCATCCAAACACCGATAAGATGGTTATTTTGAGACTTCAGTCTGCCATCTTCTCAGTCTGCCGGCTTTTCCGAATAGAGTTGTATTCCTTGCCTCAGTGCCTCGTCTCTGATTCATTGTCTGAGTCCCCATCTTAGCCCTGCACTGTGGGGCCTAGCTGATAGAGCACCTCTGCTATTAGCTGAGGAAACTAGTTGCAAGTTGGGGACTCATCAGAGGAACCACAGCTAGTGTCAGAGTGAAGATAAGGGCCCAGGACCCCCTACTCTTATTAGCATGCTATTTTACCAAAACTGTCTCTCTAGTCTGATTTTGCCACGCTTTTACATGAAAATATTGATATAGTTTCTTATGTTAGACTTTTGCATATATTTTTCTCATTTGTATAGGAAGACATTTATGTATGGAAGAAGGACAGATGCACTTTTGTTGTTTATGGCTCGACGTTTCCGAGCTTTTAAGGCAGCTGCTTACTGGAAGCTGTTGCATTAACCACTATTGATGGGTACAGTAAATGTTAGGAAAAACACCAAGTTGCATTAATCATGGATCTTCCCGGTTGTCTCAAGTTGAACACGTTTGGCGGCTAATACAAGTATATCGACCCTTAGAGAGCTTCATGAAAAATTAATTTGCAAAACAGCTATCTTCTAAGTGGTTTTGTGAAAATGGTTGGAAACAAATTTCCAACCTCAGTCCGGCTAAGAGATTTTGAGTTTTTTATTTTTAAAACTGCTAGGCTCTTAAGGGAACAGTATACTTATAATAAAGCAGACTTTTACTAGTTCATCTTAACATAAGTCTTAGTAGACAATTATATGTTTGATAAAAATTAAATACATTTTCTCAACTGTTTGTGAAACATTTTAAAGATTAAAAATAGAAACCAAACGTATGGTTTGCCTCACTCCCCTTTTCCTACTTCATGTTAATATATCACTTTTAAGAGTCAAGTAATTTTGAAAATATCTGGCCATTTTCAAATCATTTTACAATGATTATACAATTATTAACTTACCAAACCAGCTTATTAGATGCCATGATGTTTGCAAAATTAATATACTAAATGCTACCTTATAGACACAAAGGGCTGAAAATAACATTAGTGCTTTTAGAGCATATAAGATGCATTTTTAGAAATATTAAATTTTTTCTGGAAGTCTTTTCTCCCTAGATATGTACATACATATGTACCTATGTGCCTGTGAATCATCTGTGGTTTTAGGTGAATGATATCATGATCTAAATTTGTATAAAGTACTTTTAATGGTGCTGAAATATTTTGAATATATGGTCAGGATGAAGAAAAACAAGTGGTAGTTAATGATATCATCATTTTTCCTAGCTAAGGGAAGTCAAGAAGTAATGTTTATTGATTATGTATTATGTTCCAGACCCTCTGTTATGACTTGACATTATTTATTTATTTCTCTTAATTTGTTACAAAAGTCATATGAGGCAGATGGTGTTATCCCCATTTTGCAAATGAGGAAAAGGAGCTAGGAAGATTAAGTAACTTGTCCGTAATCTCAAGTCTGCTAAGTAGCAGCATAGAGTTTTAAACACAAAACTGCCTGTGCCCAAAGTCAGGCTCTTTTCCTCCTGCTTATTTTGTAGCTTTTTATATTAAAACTGATAAATGGTAAGTCATTGCTTTGATTAATGAATATCGACCTTTGAAAGCATCCTCTTCCTATGTAGGCTCATACACATTGTGTGCCGTTATTGGGTATTTTGTATGAAGCAAATTAAATAATCAACCTATACAAGTGTTGTGAGCAACTTGGGGGGTCAAGACTAGTTTACATTAAAAACACACCTCAGCTGTCTGCATATCAACCTGGGGTCCCCTTCACTTTCAGGCCATTCTTCCCTCCATCTTGGAGTTCCTCCTTTGCCTCAGGGATTGCGCATCACTGTGAAGTTCTCCCCACACACCTCTACACCTTCCTACTTTAAAGCATTTACTCCATCATGAAAGGGACTGGCACGTTTGTGGTTAGTTCTCTTCTGGTCCCCAGAGGAGTTTCCGTGTAGGTCTGGCAACAAAATATTATTTTCCCGATAATACTCATGGTTTGTGTTTAGTCCACTGAACTTTTGTTGGAATTTGAAGGGCAGCTGTTCTGGTTACCACCTCATTTCTAAACGATTAGTAATGCCCTGTCGTTCTCAATCTGTACCAGTGGCAGCCAACGGCCTGGAGGCACAAATCTTTGTGTGCTGTTATTTAATCTGGGGTCACTGAGGGTCTTTGCTTGTCAGAGAAGTCAACATTTCCAAATGTAAGGAGGAAAGAAAGAATAAACTATTTTGCATGACTCAGAAGTAGTTTAGATTTACCCAGAAAGAAGTCAGCATCGGCCATATCACCTGCATTTCACAATCATCATCATCTCAGACTGAAAAACAGGCAGGTGTTTGCCTCATGTGACAAAGAGTGCACCTCCTTTGCTAAGGAGCAGGCTGTACTTGTCATGGTTTCTGAGTGTGACTCTGGGCACTCTAGCGTCCAGCTGTTGAAGAAGGAAGCCGCTCACTGATCAGAGGTACCGAGCCTTTTCCTCAGGTTCTGCCAAAAATCACGAGTGGCCCTGTTGGGATGCCTGAAGGCATGGATGTAAGAACAATTCACAACATGTGAACTCAAGGGAAAATGAGATAATTCCCAATAAATTCATAGTTTTGTTTTTGTAGATCTGTAAGCTGCTAATGGCAGTTTGAAGGAAACTTGAATGGAATACTGACACTAACTAGTAAGTGACTTTTTAATCTTTCCAGCATGTAGCTCCTTGAATTTTCAGATATCAAGGCCATAAAGTGCCCTAGAAATCACCAAATCTAGTCCCATTAATTGTATAGATTATAAACCTGGAGCCAAGTAAGCCCCTTGCTCGCTCAAGGTGTGTATAGCAGTAGATCAATGACGCCTGACTTTAATACCATTGTTATTGTATTATTTCTAGTCCAATAATACACCAAGTATAAATTTTGTCTCTCCAGAAAGATGATTATTCACTTGGTAAAATCTATGAGCCCCCGCATGTTTGCAGTGCCCATCCAGTATCATTGAAGAGAGAAGGGAGTCTAGTCAAAAGACTTTAAACGTTATCGTTTTAATGGTGGAAATGACTGAATCTGTTTTGATAGATGTCATTAGATGTTCAACACAACTAACCAAGTCCCCTTTTCTGATTCCATGTTCATTACACAACAGTCTTTTTAAAATTTGACTTGTCATGTAGGTTGGCCCACGGGGTTAAATACCCTGAGAGTGCTACAGGGAATGTTCTAGTCTGTGTGATACTTAAATTGTTCATGTTATTTTTAATACATTGGCATTTGCTTATATTTTATTTTTCTGAAGGGTGTCCTATAGCAAGAGTGTATTTCCTGCAGAAAATTCTATTGTACTAAACGGTTACATGGTCAAGGCTTCATCCTTTTGGGAAAGAATATAAGTGAGTCTGAATGGTAGCATCTCAATAGTTAAAAAAATGTGTCCCCACAAAAACGTTTTTTTGAAATGATCATTTTTCAGAAAATGTTTTGTTTTAAACTGGGTGTTTGAGGGGAAACACAAGTCATGAAAACAATGCTACAAATCTTTCAAAAAATCACAAACTTCATTACATGCTTTTATTTGGGTAGCTGAAAATATTTTTGAGGTACCTTTATGCAGATTTATAAACTGATGAATGTATAGTTCCACCGGTCAGGTAACTAAGGATACTTGGAGTTCTAAAAATAGCATCTAAACAGATGCTACTAGAGTTTTCATTATTCTTTGTGAAAGTTCTCTTAAATATTTCACCATTTCAGATTATCTTCGGTCAAACACCTAATCTATTGGGAAGTGTAGTTAAAATCCACTACTCATTTTACTTTTGCTTAAACTATATAGTGACTGTTGTGATTTCAGATAAGCTTTAATGAATTTGCGTAAAAATGTCCTGCCTTTCATTAGTTGGGAAGCCAGACAAGACTGAAGTTGAAAAGATGAGATTATGAAACATACATACACTAAATCATTGAATACCGAACAGGGAAGTGCAGGTTGTAGTGTCTGGCATCTATGAGAAAATGCTTAATGTTTTTTATTTCAGTCCCATCTTAGTTTGCTCAGGCTGCCGTAACAAAATACCATAGACTGGGTGGCTTAAAGAACAGTTTTAAGTTGGAGGTCCTGGAAGTTGGAGGTCTAAGGTCAGAGTGCCAGCATAGTTGGTTCTGGTGAGAGCTTTCTTCTGGGTTTGCAGATGGCCACCTTCTTGCTGTGTGCTCACATGCCTTCCCTTGGTGTATGAGTGGAGGAGATCTCTCTCTTCCTCTTCTTATAAGTCCACAAATCCTATTGGATTAGGACTCCACTCTTATGACCTCATTTAATCTTAATCACCTCCTAACAGCCCCAACTCCAAGTGCAGTCACATTGGGGGTTAAGGCTCAGGCTTCAACATATGAATTGGCCGGGGGCAGGAACAATTCAATGGTAGCAAGTGGTTTGCTATATAAGGTGCCAGCTCCAGCTGTTACACACTTTAGATTTAGAGCGAATTAGAATACATAGCACCAGTTTTAACCTCTCAATATATCGTTCCCAAGTATTTTTTCCTAGATTTACCCTGGGAGATTCATTTGTAATTCTTGTTATATTAAAGTGCTCCTCAGGGGACAGATGCCAAATCTCTAACATTTAATCAGGTTTATGTGACTTTCAAAAGCTTTGCAGCACTTTATTTGAGGGGCTTATGAATTTGATCTTAAAACATATTAAAGCTCTATCTCTGTTTAATAAGTATTTGATTTTTAATCTCCAAATATTAGCCATAATTCTGCAGGTGTGGTCCCACAACCGACTTGCAACCAAAAAAATGTATTTATCAATTTCGTCTGAATGTTTTATGCATATGGGCATAATGTGAAATCACTAGCAGACATAACAGGGATTAAAATAGAATAAATATATTGAATTTTATAACAGTTTTACACTGATTGACTAGTGTCCACTTTACCATGAAATACAGTTTATAATTCTCCTATTTATTTAAAACATGTATTAATGCTCTAAGATGTATGTATCTGGTATTGAGCTAGCTTTTGGGCTAGCCATAGGGAAGGATGCATTTGCTGCCTTTAGGAGTTTATTGTCTGATAGGAAAGATAGTCTAAACATCACAGAGATAGTGTGTCAAGAGCTCTGGGAAAAATCTCTGTGGTTAGGAGTCAAAGCATGCTGGAATCAAGCTAACTGAGACCATCAGGCCTTACATATGATAATACTTTTTTCTTTCCTTTTTTTCTTTTATTATTTATTTATTAATTTATTTTGACTGCTCCGGGTCTTAGTTGCAGCACATGGGATCTTCGATGCGGTATGTGGACTTCTTAGTTGCGCCATGCAAACTCTTAGTTGCGCCATGCGAACTCTTAGTTGCGGCATGCATGCGGGATCTAGTTCCCCAGCCAGCGGTCGAACCCAGGCCCCCTGCATTGGGAGCACGAAGTCTTACCCACCGGACCACCAGGGAAGTTCCCACATATGATAACACTTTTAATTTAACATAGGTGATGGGTCTCCTTCAAAGGCATATTTATTCTTCCCATAAAACTTTTTTTAAATTAATTAATTAATTAATTTATTTATTTATTTTTGGCTGAGTTGGGTCTTTGTTGCTGCGCGCAGGCTTTCTCTAGTTGTGGCGAGCGGGGGCTACTCCTCATTGCAGCGTGCAGGCTTCTCATTGCAGTGGCTTCTCTTGATGCGGAGCACGGGCTCTAGGCGCGTGGGCTTCAGTAGTTGTGGCTTACCGGCTCTAGAGCACAGGCTCAGTAGTTGTGGTGCACAGGCTTAGTTGCTCTGTGGCATGTGGGATCTTCCCGGACCAGGGCTAGAACCCGTGTCCCCTGCACTGGCAGGCGGATTCTTAACCACTGCACCACCAGGGAAGCCCTCTTCCCATAAAACTTTTAAAGATAATTACACAATCATTTCAAATCAGTCCACCTCCTAATAGACACCTTTCTTGAGCCCTCAGACTAGGTGATGGCTCCCCCAGATATAAGGTTGCCAGAAAAAATATAGGACATCCAGTTAAATTTGAATTTCAGATAAGCAGCAAATAATTTTGTAGCACAAGTATATCTCAAATATTGCATAGGATGTATTTATATTATTTTTTCAGTTTATTTGAAATTCAAATTTCTCTGTGCATCCTGTATTTTATTTACTAAATCTGGCAACCCTACCCAGGTGTACAATTTCACAAAACCTTATGCTTCCTTCTTTGCACCCAGCAGATTTAGTAGTTAAATATTGCTGCAATTGTCAGAATCACCTAAGAGCTTTTTGCAGTGTTTGATTTCACTGTCTGTGACATGCTGTCTTAGAAAAACTCTCCTGCATTTTGCTTTATTCTCACACCCCTACCATACTCACAACACTTCTGATGCCAGCTATGTGTGTTTTCCACACATCAAGCAATTTTGTGACACCAGCTGAGTGTCCTACAATTCAGTTTAATTCTGAAACTATTTCCCTGGAGTTAGCATCAGATTCCACAAGTTAAAGGCTCAGTCCCACAAGGCTGTCTCCCCTGCACTTGAGATGCCAATTGTAAGCCCAGGTTGTTACCCGTGCTCCTGACCAACTGGCTATAAATTGGGGTTCCCATGACCCCTTCCTTGGATTTGGTGATTTGCTAGAATGGTACACAGAACGCGAGGAAACACTTATATTTACTGGTTTATTTTAAAGGCTATAGTAAAGGATACAGATGAACGGCCAGGTGAAGTGATACACAAGGCAAGGTCCGGAAGGGTCTTGAGCACAGGAGCTTCTGTCCTTGTGGAGTTGGGGGGTGCCACCCTCCCAGCACATGGATGTGTTCACCAACGTGGAAGCTCTTTGAGCCTCATACTTCGAGGACCTTTGCAAAGGCTTCATCACGTAGGCATGAGCGATTATTAACTCCACTTCCAGCCCTTCTCTCCTCTCCAGAGGATGGGGGATGGGGATGAAGGTTCCAAACTTCTAATTATGGCTTGTTCTTTCTGGTGACCAGCTCCCATTCAGGAGCCCACAAAGGGCCATGTCATTAGAGCAAAGGACACTCATTTCACCCAGAAAATTCCAAGGTGCTTGGAGCTCTATGTCAGACCCTGCAATCATCAGGAAATTATAAGGTCTTAGAAGCTCCGTCAGGTACTGGGATCAAAGGCTAAATATTAGAACAAAAGATTCTCTTAGTATCCCTATTTACAAGAGTTTTAGGAGCTCTGTGTCAGGTACTGGGGACAGAGAACTATATATATATATATATATATATATACTTATTATTTCACAGGCACGTCTCATGTAGTACTCTAAAAGCACTAATATTAAGATGTTTCATCTGTTACTTGAGTAAAAGAAACTAGTGATACTGAATCTAGCACCTCACAATTGGCAATTCATCCGTTTGGTGCTTAATTAAATTATAAATTAAATATAATCTTTTAGTAAGCTATTGGGAATGTAGCAGTTTGGCTAGCTTTTTGCTTATTTCAAGTTTACATTGAATGGGGTATCCTGTATTTGACCTGGAAACTCTAACCTGGGGGGCCCTTGACTCTTTTTCAAGGTAGTGACATTGTGCTTAACAATATGAACACATATGTACATAGTTAGGAAAAATTTGGTAAAATACAGAAGCAATTTCATGGAAGAAAATATTCAAGAAGCGATTGTGTAATGATCAAAACCCACGTATATTGAAATACTGGTCTCTATTCCACTTCTTTTGAAATGATGAGAATTTCTAGACCCCAGTTTGTTTGAATTGTAAAATTTCAATTCCTATTGAATTGCTTTTAAAAAAAATCATAAAAGAATTTTAGATGGTCTATTCATATCTATCTGACAAAATCAGTTATAGCAGAACTGTCCTCAAAATTGTGAGAAGCAAAGATGCTCTGTCAGTACAAATCAGGCACAACTGAGATGATCTGTTCAATTATATTTTATCCTCTCAGTACAGTTAGTTTCCCTCAAAATACCTGGCCTGATCATTAAATCAATAGGCACGTGGTCAGAGAGAGTAAAATGTACCTGGGTCTGGATTTCATTTAGAGGGTCTTGTGCCTTGAATATAGTAGGCCCTTAATAAATGTTTGCTAATAGCTTTAACATTTTTAAACTGTATATTCCAACTGACAGAGTAAAAAAGCATATCTTTCATAATTTACTGGCCTAGGGTAACTCTGCTTCAATTAATATGGTCTTTAAAATATGAACTGTAAACTGTGAAATGGATTTCCTTCACATAAATGTTTTAACCCTCTGAGTGGCTACGTGTATTTGGTAGCATGGAAAGGTCTCTTTCCCTGAAGCACATGGACATTCTTCTTTTTTTTATTTTTTAACACCCTAATTTGCTGCTTTGTCTTGAGTTTCTCAGAATTCTTGTGAATCCTAAGCTCAGTGTAACAGGGACCCTTTAGCCCTGGATGGGAAATCTTTTATGACCCAAGCAGCCACTGGTTCAGTTCATCCTTTGGGCCGTGCTGTCTGGCTGCTCTGATTTTTCTCTGGATTTAGTTATTCCCCAGGTGCCCGACTCTTCCCTTAGTTTGCTTATGACTCTCTGACTCCCCACGGAAAGTCTTACTGCATGAGCCTCTTTCCTGACCCAGCTTGGCCCCCTGTGCTTCTTTGGTTATAGTCTTTCACCCTACAAGCAAGTCTTAGGTTTCCATCCTGATCTGTCCTGAGACAGCACTTCAGGTCCTACTGGTAATTCTCTGGCTACATGACCCATTCAGTGGCAAAGAGTTCATTAACTCTTGTTGGGGGTCCATCACGTGCTCGCGGCTTTTTCGTTTACTTTCCTTGGTAGTCACTTACCCAAATGGGTGACCTTAACGTTAACACAGGATGATACGGAAGTCCACTGAGGTTGAGGGAGTTAGCAAGGACACAAGGCTAGCCTGAGGCAGTCTGTGATTAGAACTCAGGTCTCTCTGCCTTCAGAGCAAAATGGGGCTCCCTACCTTGTGGAACTCTGTGTTTGTTTCTTTCCTTGGTCTATCACCAGCTGAACCACTAGACCTTCAGCCAAACTCATAGAACTATTATGCTGTCACAAAGAAAGTGCCCATTTGGAAAGTGGTCACCATGAACACCCTCTGCCACTGAAAGAGGATTGTATCTCCCTTCAAAATAACTTTTAGGAGAGGGCAGCATGAATTCCAGATAAGCTATTTAAATAATGAGAGCATTATTATAAGTCTTTAATAAGGACTAGTTTAGGTCAGACATCCAGAAATTGTGTTTCTTCTTGAGGTGTGCTGTCACTAGAAAGGCAGTGCTGGGTTAGATGAGAATGTGAAGGCTCCCCACGGGTACCGCTAGGCGGTATTCAATTTGGAATATTAGCCCTCTCAATTATGCTTTGGAAGAAAATCAGAACTCTATTACAAAAAATTCATACACATGTGGATTAGCTACTGATACTAATCTCTCTCTCTTTTTAGAAGTATGGAATAAGAAATCATTTTAATACTTAGGAATTGAGTTAACTGATTCTGAACTTGCAAATTGCTTTAATCTCTCTGATTCTGAGGTTTCAAGCCAAATATGGAGGTGAAAGCTTCTTACTTGTTAAGCTGTACACACTCCCTGGACACTTAGGAGAGGGGTGGCCCTATCTGACATGCTGTCAGGGGCAGATTGCTGATTGATATCGACCATCTAGAGAACTGACGGTTGGCTGACTCTGCCCCATATTGTCTTTCATTCTTAGTGATAGAGAGAGGGAGAGAGTATTTAGGTCTGGAATGGGATGGGGTTGGGAGGTAAGCCTTCTCACTGTCTCACCTAGTAAACAATCCCCTTAGCAATCTACATCAAAGTCATTAGAAGCTAGAGATCTGTTGGTACTAAAATAGCTTCCAAAAATAGTCGAGCAAGCATCTTGTCTTATAGGCAGTTTTGGCACAGCTGATTAGATTTATACCTGCTCTATGTTAGAAATGTAAGCCAACTTTGTCAAAGCTAACTTTATATTTGTGGATAAATGGAAGCTAATCAAGTCTTTTAAAAGCTGTCCAATTATTTATTTATTTAACCAGTTCTGTCTTGCAGACTGACAGATCCTGAAATAACAGATGCATTGTAAATTTGGATTTTCACACATTAGCTTTCTTGTGTACAGAATCTTAAAATCAAAATGGTATTTAGACATCATCAAATTCAACTATCCACTTGGTATAGAAATTCTCCTTATAACTTCCCAAATAAGTGGCTAACTAAACTCTCTACCAGTAATGAAACCCTCATGACCAACTCGTTTCTTCTTTCAACAGCTTTAATTATTAGTAAGTTCTTTTCCTTTACATATATCAGGTTTTTTCTTTTCCTTTGTTTCCTGTTCTTTTCTTTTCTTCTCTTCTCTTTCTTTCTTTTCTACAGTTCAAGTGTCCTGGATCATGACTTTTGAGACAAATAAATTTTAACATATAGAGGACTTACATAAAGTATTTCAATTCAATATGTTCAAAATACTCTACTAGATAACATTGGAGACAGACAAGAAATGCATAAAACATGATCCTTATTCTCAGGGACCTTAGAATTCAAAAGAAATATATAATAACTGAAAAGAGTTCCATCTACAATTAAACAGCAAATGTAATGATATAGACATTGCGTGCTATAGAACTTGTAGAATAATCAGGGACACATTCTTGTAATTGATGGGGTTTGTGTTGGGCCTTGGAGGACAGAAATGATTTAGACAGGTTGACAGAAAGTCTTTTTTGTGGGAAACTGAGGAAAGTCATTTGGCTGAACTCAGAGGCCTACTTTGAAGAGAAGTGAGAAGTAGATAGTGAGAGTAGATAAGACTGGAACAAATTACGTATAAAAGTCTTTGAGTGTGGTTTGCTGTAGGATGATTGAGGAGATATGAAATGCTTTCTATACCAAAGGAAGACATTACTTTATAATTTTATATGTTTAAAATCTCATATAGTTGAGTTGTCCAATATGATAGCCACTAGCCATAAGTGGCCATTAAGCATTTGAAATGTGATTAGTCTGAATTGAAATGTGCTACACATACAAAATACGTACCAGACTCACAAAAGTTAATATGAAAAAATGTAAAATATTTTATTAATAATTTTTATCTTTTTTATCATATATATATATGATAATCTTGGGACATATTGGGTTAAATATAATATTATTAAAGTTTTCTTTCCAACTGTTTGTTCTTAATATGGCAAATACAAAATTTAAAATTGAATCTTGGGCTTGCATTGTACTGCTGTTGGGCAGCACTAGTGTAAAATGCTGTAATCAATTAATCTTTTTAGTTATAGGCTAGCTATGTCTTATCACTTGCAACCTAGTAGATAACCAAAGGAACTCAACACACATCAAGAAGAAACACAATTTCTGGATTGCTGACTTAAACTAGCCCATATTAAAGACTTTTGCTTGTATTATTTACTTTGACATCTGTTCTTTTATATAGAAATTTGATAGATGTTACTCTTTACTTTGCACCTGTCTAAAATTCAAAGTGAAATGGAGTGCTAAGAAAATTATACATTTCATCATATTTGACTTTTTCAAAAGCCTTGTACATAGAAAGCAGTCTAGAAAGTAAACACTAAAACTATGTGTCTGAGATTGGAACCAAGATGGCAGACTAGAAGGACGTGCTTTCACTCTTACGAGAGCACCAGGGTCACAACTAGCTGCTGCACGATCAGCGACAGGAGGACATTGGAACTCACCAAAAAAAGATACCCCACGTCCAAGGACAAAGGAGAAGCCACAGTGAGATGGTAGGAGGGGCGCATCACAGTAAAATCAAGTCCCATAACTGCTGGGTGGGTGACTCACAGACTGGAGAAGACTTATACCACAGAAGTCCACCCACTGGAGTGAAGGTTCTGAGCCCCACGTCAGGCTTCCCAACCTGGGGGTCTGGCAACGGGAGGAAGAATTCCTAGAGAATCAGACTTTGAAGGCTACTGGGATTTGATTGCAGGACATTGACAGAACTAGGGGAAACAGAAACTTCACTCTTCACTCTTGCAGTTAGAATGGGCATCATCAGAAAATGTACAAACAACAAATGCTGGAGAGGGTGTGGAGAAAAGGGAACCCTCTTGCACTGTTGGTGGGAATGTAAACTGATACAGCCACTATGGAGAACAGTATGGAGGTTCCTTAAAAAACTAAAAATAGAATTACCATATGATCCAGCAATCCCACTACTGGGCATATACCCGAGAAAATCATAATTCAAAAAGACACATGCACCCCCATGTTCATTGCAGCACTGTTTACAGCAGCCAGGTCATGGAATGAATCTAAATGCCCATCTACAGACGAATCGATATTGAAGATGTGGTACATATATACAATGGAATATTACTCAGCTATAAAAAGGAACGAAATTGGGTCATTTGTTGAGACGTGGATGGATCTCGAGACTGTCACACAGAGTGAAGTAAGTCAGAAAGAGGAAAACAAATATATATTAACGCATATATGTGGAACCTAGAAAAATGGTACAGATGAACCAGTTTGCAGGGCAGAAATTGAGACACAGATGCAGAGAACAAACGTATGGACACCAAGGGGGGAAAGCAGCGGGGGGTGGTGGTGGGATGAATTGGGAGATTGGGATTGACATGTATACACTGATGTGTATAAAATTGATGACTAATAAGAACCTGCTGTATAAAAAAAGTATATATTATTCAAGTCAAAAATAAAATAAAATGAACATATTGTTCAAAATAAATAAATAAATAAAATGATGTGTCTATGCGATATTACTGTTTGATTCTGAAAGTAAGGTGAAGACCTGTAGGTTAAGAGCCTATTACTGTAATTATTTCTCAACAAACTGTGCTAATGAGAGAAGAGTAAAATGGACAGATCTTCCAGCATCAGCTGGTTTTCTGTTTTAAATCAACTTTATTGAGTTAAAAGTCAACTTTATTATTGTTTCCAGCCTCACTTGTGATCTTAAAAGAAAATACATGAACAATACAGGTTCATTACAGGAAGTTAGAATATACAGATACTATTATTCCTTTATTAGAAATAAAATAATCTGTTAACATCATTTTGGTAATTATCTCTTTGTGTGTATATAATAAAAATCAGATAAAAATGGGATCAAGCGGTTTTATAATTAACACTGTTTATATATCAACAATATACTGTTAATATATAAACATTTTTCTGGGTCCATGAAGGTATTTCTAAAACAGTGGGTTTCAGAGTTTTTGTTTTAATACCATTAGTCTACTAATTAGTCTACTAAGTTCTTCAAACAAAAGCTTTACTCAGAAGTCCAGTATATAAAATCAATAAAAGCAAAACTCATCTGTGTGAGAGTCAGGGTTGGGGGCCTGGAACCCTGTCAGCCTGGCTGGCCCATCACAGCTTACTTCCATCATCCCCTAAAGCACTGAGGAGCCCAGTCTAGAAATGACTGTTCTAACCCTGTTGTGTGTGTGTGTTTTATTCAAGGTATTCATTTTTGTCTAACATGCTATAAAAGGTCTCTCATTTAAAAATATTTGGTGGTTATTATTGTTTTGGGATGTCAGAATGTTTACATTTTACATAATCTGGTTTTGTTTTGCTTCTTAGTCTGTCACTGAATGATCTTAAGCCTGAGAAGCTGAAGCTCCAGGATTCAAACTATGCTTTAGCTAATGGGAATATCACTCCATTCAAATACAAGTAAATGACTATGTAAAGAGGCAACAGCTTTCAGTCTCTAGTAGTTTTGCTTCCTTGGAGTAGGTTATTTATTTATTAAATATATCGCTCGGCTTTTCAAAAAGACCAAATTAGAGGGGAAGTCAGAGAAATTGTGGAGAGGATCAACAGGAACCCATTATTTCAACAATTATCTCTTTGTAATATGAAGTATCTGCTTGAAGCTCTGGTGTTGATGACGATTTGCTTTACTTTTACTTGATCCTTCGTGTCTTTAATTAGATTTTTGTTTTTTAGCTTTTAAAATAATCCTACCACTGGGATCTTCGCTTGCAATCAACTTTTCTTAAATGCCAATATAGGCTGTGCCCTTTTTTTTTTTTATGGTTATGCTTATTCTTGTTGTTGTTAATGAATGAAAGTATCCAGCTGAGCATTCTATGCATTCGAAGGAGTCTAGCTGTGTAAATGGGATTCTACATGGCTTCCTGCTGTCCAGTCTACTTGAATGAGCTTTGCAGAAAATGTATTTTGGTAGCCATTCTGTGAACACAAGGGTATCACTGATGATGTGAAAAATGCATATTACAACAAAGTAAAGAGAAGGCATTTTGATGCTTTCAAAAATGGAAATATTATTTATTTATTTGCCAGGTTGTGTTAAGTTGTGGAAAGTAGAATGACTATTATTACTTTTTTTTAAAAAAAGTAATTTTTATTTAGCTAGGATTTTACTTATTACTATGTGCATCCCTAAACATTACAAATAAAAGCACATTTCTCTTAGCATAGGAAATACTTCCCTTAGGAGAGCTAATTATATTGTTCTAATACCTGTTTAATGTTAAGATATTATGGCTTGCGTCTTTCTAAGATATAAACTAGATATAACATTTGCATAAAACTCAAATAGTATTAAATTATAAATTGTGTTTTAAAAAGAGATTTTTACATAGAAGATAAGAGAATTTTCCTTGAGTTTGTAGTTTTATAGTAGCAGATACAAGTGCATACTGTTCACCCTCAGGGATTCAAACCCATGGTCCGTGTGGTAGATGAGCATATTTCAAAAGATGATGACTCCGGAGTCGTTATTTAATGTGAATCCCTTAGCTTCCCATATATCTTGCAAGGTTAAGAGTCACAGGGTCTGAGATTATCATGGAGCTCTGTGAATTCAAGATAGGTAGTATGCTCCTCATTTGGGTAACACAAATAAGGGAAGTATTATTACCTAAATGTAGCTGTTTGGGCACAAGGGTAAAGCTCTTCTTGACTGTGTATACTTGAGAGATGAAGATGTTTCATAAAAATACAAACATCAATTGATTTCCTTCAAAAATCTCATTTTTAACTTAATAGTATATTTAAATTCTACATCTGAAATATAATGGATAAAATGCGAAATGCCATCATATTGCAGTGAACGATTACTGTTAAACTAAGCCATGGTGACACTGACTTTGTACGCGGGTCTCTCACTGCCGCGGCCTCTTCCGTTCCGGAGCACAGGCTCCGGACGCGCAGGCTCAGCGGCCATAGCTCACGGACACAGCCGCTCCGTGGCATGTGAGATCTTCCCGGACCGGGGCACGAACCCGTGTCCTCTGCTTCGGCAGGCGGACTCTCAACCACTGCGCCACCAGGGAAGCCCAACTGACTTTCTTTTACCGGAGGGTGTTACAGAAAATTCCCATTGCCCCTGGCTCCTCGTCCATGCCAGCCTCTTCCTAGACTAGTCAGCAGAAGAAAACAGTAAACTGACTTTTTAAAGCCACCCCTTAATTACAGATAGTCCTTGCTTTCTTTTGCTTACCCCCTTGAAAACCATTTTTAATACCTGCCAGCCAAGGCTGTGCTTCTGAGACCTTCATTCTTTCTTTTCACCAATGCCATGGCTTGAAGGATCTGAACCCTCACATTGGTGCATGTAGAGGTATCTTTGTATTTCTGTCATTTTAAATAGTCAGTGTCATGGAATAGAAAGAATAGTAGAACTAGAGTTTAAAAGACCTGTGTTCTTGTCCCAGCTCTATTATTTATAAGCTGTTTTACTTCGGGTAAATTATTTGGAATAATAATTCAGTTAATAGAATGCTTTAGGTTGTCTCCCATGTAGTTGTAAAGATAATGTTACATTAAGTATTTTCAAATGATCTAAAATTTGGAAAACACTGAACAAATGCAAAATAAAGTAAGTGTTCTCCCCAGCCGTCTCGATTGCTGATCCATCAGCCGAGTACCACCTGGGTGGTACTACTTGTTTTTTAATTCAAGGTGACAGGCCTTTCTCTCAGGATAAAAATAGTACAAATCCCACTCTTATATCACATCAAGCAAATTTATACAAAAAAATTAATCCTCTTTTATAGATCTATCATTACTGGGTTTATCCAGGCTTTGGAGAAATTGCTCATATCAGTGTAGGAAGTCTTTGAACGCTGGAAGGTTTGAATGTAGCGGTGAGATTCTCACACCCTGGCTTTTCAGATCAAGTAAATTGCTTACCTTTGGTGGAGAAGAATAGCCCTGAGATTATAATCAAGTTGCTGTTGCTTCGATCCTTTGAATTTCCATGAAGTAAAAGGTTAGTCTTGTTCTGTGAATGTTTTCTTTCTAAAAAAAAAGAAAATTGTCAGCCTGGCACAGGTTGAGGCAGAACTGTGAGAAAGGTATGGTGTGCCTTCCGATTGGCTACCTTTTAGTAAGGTCCACAGACTCCTGGGTCCAGATTTCTGTAGGACACTAACGTGACCTTATGTGTTTCCCACAGTATTGAAATACTTGGGATTTCATTTTGTCGAGAAGTGCCGATCTGTCTCCTGTAGCGAGAATTGATGTAATAAATCAGTTCATGCTAGTATGTGTTATTGATGGAAAATGGAGGACTCAGCCGGGTTCCTGGATTCCTTTCCAAGTAATGCAGATTTTTAAACCTAAATCTTCTAAAGAATATACCTTACTCTGATAATTGAATCTCTTTGAGGGAATTTCAGGCACCATGACAGGCATTGTGGGAGGTCATGAACTTTGGTCTCATCAGAGCTGTTTTCACTTTATCTGCTACACAAATCTTCCTGGATCCAGGGACTCTAATGGTAAACTGTGGCATCAACTATACCAACATTTTATATTCATTTGAAAGTAACTTTTATTGGGAGTAATGAATCTACAGGATGCCTTTAAGTGGTTCTCAGCTAGATACAGTGTAATCAAAATCCTATAGGGAACTTTCAAATCACACATAACTTTCTCTCACCACCCTCCCAACAAGACTTTTATGTGCCCAGATGAGAATAGGAGTGGAGATTGGTGTAAGTGCATGTGTGCTTGCCAAAATTCAGCACTGCCTCTCCCTCCTGTGAGAGCTAGTTGAACTGAATTCCCAGGAAGATTTTAAATAGTACATAAGGGACTTCCCTGGTGGCATAGTGGTTAAGAAGCCACCTGGCAATGCAGGGGACACAGGTTCGAGCCCTGGTCCAGGAAGATCCCACATGCTGCAAAGCACCTAAGCCCATGCACCACAAGTACTGAGCCTGTGCTCTAGAGCCCACGAGCCACAACTACTGAGCCCACGTGCCACAACTACTGAAGCCCGCGTGCCTAGAGCCCATGCTCCGCAACAAGAGTAGCCACTGCAATGAGAAGCCCGCGCACCGCGACGAAGAGTAGCCCCCGCTCACCGCAACCAGAGAAAAGCCCATGCACAACAGCAAAGACCCAACGCAGCCAAAAATAAATAAATAAATTTAAAATAAATAAATAAATAGTACATAAAATTTTAAAAACACATATGCAGGTTGAACTGTTACAGCTAGGTAATACATTATTAAATAATCATTTTAATGATAGAAAAATATTTCCAACTTCCTACAAAACTGGTTATAGGAACTGAAATTTGGTTTGATAAAGTTTAGATAAAGGCCATCTAATGTTAGGAAATTTAAGAATAAATATCAGTAGCCTTTTCAGTCTTTTCTGCAATGATTGCCTGCCCACACACAGTATGATGGGAAAGGGTTTTCAACTCGGAGTCAGAAGCCTTCGGTTTTAGGACCAACTGCTGCTTACCAGCTTTGTGACCACAAGATCACTACTTAAGTTCTCTGTGTCTGCATTTTCTTACCCATAACATCAGACTGTTGGAGAAGATGATTCGCAAAGCTCATGCAAGTTTCAGCATATAATAATATCAATAGGTGACCTCTGAATCATTCTCAGTCATATTATTAGAGGTAAAGAAGTATTAAGAAACAAACTGAGATATCTGTAGTTTCATCTTTTTGATGGTGGTGGTGGTGTTGTGACTACTATTTCAAAGACATTATAAGCTGTCCAGGAAAATTAGCCATGGGAGTGGGAAGATGGGCTGTGGGTGGAAAAGTTAAAGGACAGATAATCAACTACTTAATAATTGACAAATACCTATGTTGCATTTTTAGGCATAAGTCAAGAAATAGATCCATTTCTAGGTAAATGTATTTTGCTACTACTGTCTTTAATCTTTTTTTTTTTTAATGCACCAAACTATTGTCCTAGCAAACCCATCTCCAAAATTGAACTTAGGATTTACATAATTTCACAGAGTATCATATAAAAGGTAGCTGTTGTCATGAAGTGCAGATTTGTGCTGCTTTGGGGGAAAAAAAAATCAGATTTCCAACATATATGTGTGGCACTATTACAAAATGCTTCTCCAGATAAAGCTGGAAGCAGAATTTTTTTGGTTATTAAGTTAGGATGCACTCTATATCAGGTATTTCATAAGCTAGGAATTGCGTTGGCTATATTTACTGCTTTTACATATCTCTGGAGTTGGCCATAATTTCAAAAAAAATTTCTTTTAGCTCTTTTACACATAGCTCTCTTTGGGTATATTTTATATTTTAAAATATTGCTAGAATATATATTTTGTAAAAAACCGCACAGAAACAAATGATGTCTGGAATGACAAAAGAAATGTTTTGTCTGCATTGCAGTATCTCAATTTTGGAGGCTACGATGGCTGTCCATAAATTTAAAACGTTATCTGAACCACCACTTATTTCAATCAATAGATACTAGAATTGAGAACTAATGAAATTTGTAAAGAAAATTCTGGGATTTTTTTTTTCCCCTTATGTTTTACAGATCCTCATCAGATATTCAAGTAAGGCATAAAGTACTTAAGAGATTAAAACAGAATGGGGATGGGAAGGAAGAAGATAGTATGAGATTTATCTTTTGAGTACAGAATGGTCTTAGCGAGGTTAGCTAGCTCAGTGGTAAAATACTTTTAAGAGCTAAGACTATTCAACAAAGAAAAGGTACTGGAATATCATAAATCAGAAAGTTATGTAGACCACACTGACTCTTTTTTTTAAATTAATTTATTTTATTTTAAATTTATTTTTAGCTGCGTTGGGTCTTCGTTGCTGCGCGTGGGCTTTTTTTAGTTGCGGCGAGCAGGGGCTACTCTTCGTTGCGGTGCACGGGTTTCTCATAGCGGTGGCTTCTCTTGTTGTGGAGCATGGGCTCTAGGCACACGGGCTCAGTAGTTGTGGTTCGCAGGCTCAGTAGTTGGGCTCAACGGTCTTAGTTGCTTCGCGGCCTGTGGGATCTTCCCGGACCAGGGCTCGAACCCGTGTCCCCTGCATTGGCAGGCAGATTCTTAACTACTGAGCCTCCAGGGAAGCTCCACACTGACTCTTAATGTGTTGTACCTTATCTTAAAATAATTGTAGACATCTTTAATGGACATAAGGAAAAAAAAATCTTTGGCCATCACAGGGATAAACAAAACTAGAATGAAGTACCAGTATATTTGGAGAGTTCTGTCTTTGGAGATCCTTCAAAAAAAAAAAAATTTGTTCCAAGCGATTTCGATATTCATTAGAACAATGCTTCTCCCCATCATCTGGAAAGAAGTGCACAAAATACCTGGCTGTACAAAATGCATTTCTTATTCCTACATTAAACACACTGAATAGGAACCCTGTAGGTTGAGGCCTTGAAATCTCCCTTAATGCTTCTTATACACACTCAAATTTTAGAATTGCTGCATTAGAAACAGGGAACTGAACCAATTATCTTTTCTCATCTCAGCTGTCTAGCATACTGCCTGTATATGAAATAAGGAAGTAATTACTGGGAGGCTACATGGTAGAAATGAAACTAAAATTAAATGTTTGAGTTAATTCAAAGTGTTTATATAAAATTATACATTTTTATTTGAATCGTTTATAAATTACTCCCATTGACACTTCTGATTTCATATTGGGAGGATTCTTGCCCTCTGCATTATTTGTTCCTTTCAAAGGAAGATTTCACATATTAAATAATTTTCAACCATCACATTCTATTTCTTTGACCCAAACCTTCTAATAAAAAAAAAAAGGAGCGTTATCTCTTATTAAGCCTATTTGGAAATGGATATCTTTTTCAATGTCAGTTTTCCCACTTTAGATCACTGGATGAATTTCCTATAGTGAATGATACGTGACGAGCTGACTTCATTTATGACGACTTTGATAGCATTCCTTAGAGAAATAGGGGAGAAAATTTAAATTGCGTTGTGTCAGTCTGTTGCTGAAACTCGGCCTCTGTTCACCAGTGCCAAATAGAACTCGAAAATAGAGTTTTGGGTGAGGTAGAAAAGAGTAGCTTTTCTTGCTTTTCAAGTCAAAGGGGGCCACAGCAGGCTAATGCCCTCAAGACTGTGTCCCGCCCTGGAGGGGGTACAGAGGAGTCTTATAGTGTTCAAGGAGCAGGGCGTGATCAGCTCATGGACATTCTTCTGATTTGTTGGTGGTGAGATAATTGGGAGTCAACAACCTTCTGGTTCCAACCAGTCTGGGGTCTACATGCTTGTGGGTAGCATACAGTTAGCTTTTAAACCCAGGCTTCTCTGGCTCCATGACCCATGTCTTTATTTATTCATTCATTCATTCATTTATGGCTGCGTTGGGTCTTCGTTGCTGCACACAGGCTTTTTCTAGTTGCAGTGAGCCAGTGCTACTCTTCCTTGTGGTGCAGGAGCTTCTCATTGCAGTGGCTTCTCTTTTTTTTTTCCAATTAATTAATTTATTTATTTTGGGCTGTGCTGGGTCTTCATTTCTGTGCGAGGGCTTTCTCTAGTTGTGGCAAGTGGGGGCCACTCCTCTTCGCAGTGTGCAGGCCCCCCACTATCGCGGCTTCTCTTGTTGAGCAGCACAGGCTCCAGACACGCAGGCTCAGTAGTTGTGGCTCATGGGCTTAGTTGCTCCGCGGCATGTGGGATCCTCCCAGACCAGGGCTCGAACCCGTGTCCCCTGCACTAACAGGCAGACTCTCAACTACTGCACCACCAGGGAAGCCCCGCGGTGGCTTCTCTTGTTGCGGAGCATGGGGACCTAGACACATGGGCTTCAGTAGTTGTGGCTCACAGGCTCAGTAGTTGTGGTTCACGGGCTCTAGAGTACAGGCTCAGTAGTTGTGGCACACCAACTTAGTTGCTGTGCGGCATGTGGGATCTTCCTGGATCAGGGCTGAAATCTGTGTCCCCTGCATTGGCAGGCAGATTATTAACCACTATGCCACCAGGGAAGTCCCACCCCACCCCGTCTTTTATATTTTTGCCTAACAAGAGATATATTGCATTTGGTTTATTCTTCTTGGAGTATCTATTAAAGATAAACTAAATACATAAAAAGTAAGTGGGAAAATTTCCATTTTTTTCCCCTTGTATTATATTCTCATATAACATTGTGATATAAGCTTCTGGAAGCAATTGAATTTGTAGTCTAACCTTATCATCTTTTCCTGAGGATTTAAATTCAAAAGCAGAAAATTCAGATTTAATTTAAAAGTCTCACTGAATCCAAACCAAAATTTCAGAAGTGTAGTGGATTTTTTTTTTTAACTCTTCACACATTCATATTTATTTAGTGTTTTTGCAAGTGGATAGATGTTTATCATGAAAGACTTTCAAATAAATCAGTGATAATTGCCAATTCTTGAATTTTAAAATGTTTTTCATTTATATTTTAATCAGTTATTTATTTAAAAGAAATTGCAGTTGGCATGAAAACTATCTTAGTGCTGTAAAATTGTGTCTCAACAATTTTCTAAAAAATGTTTTCATGAAGAAAAGGTCAGTTTAAAATACTATACAAGACAATGATGACATGCATACTTCATGATGTACCTAAGAAGCTCATAAAATGAATGTGCAGATGGGAATATACAAATCTGAGATAAACCGTTTTAAAACATTGATGTTTGGTTGGTTGATTTTGAGAATGATATTATTAGCGACTAGGTACTAAATTTATTTAATATCCTATTTTGTTAATGTTTTAAAATAGTTATTTTATTCTTTATACCTTTTACCCCCAAATATAGATATTCTAGTATGATATATTAATGGCTTTATCTCTTTCAGAAGACTTTTTTTTTCTTTTTTTAGTTAAATGACTGTTTGGAACTCTATTACTTTTTTATCAACGTTTTTATCAAGAAAAATTGCTTGTCATAGAGCTGCTTCCGAGGGAGGTTATCATGCCCTAGGATTTATGGCAATACAATTTCAAATTGTAACATTCATGAAAAATCTGTCCTAATAGTGACCAAGCTATCCTGTAGTAACTTGTTGTTTTAGTGTACAAATACCATAATGGTCTAAAAGAATTTACAAGTCTTCAAAGATTGCTTGATTTCTTTCTTGGGAGTAGTGGAAGTCAAAAGAAGATGCTGGCTCACCTTCATTTAGGTCCCTTGAGTTGAAATTTAATTGGGTGCTTACCAAATGATAACTTTTCCCACTCTGAAAGGCGTTATTACATGGGCATTTTGAATTGTAAGACTGATGCAAAATTGAGATGATTTTGTGGATAAAACAAGGACCTTCTTTCATGTTGCTGAAGAGGTGCACTTCTGTACTTAATTCATTTCCATTCCTTGCTTTCTATCCTTTCTCATTGCTACCCTCTATATTCTTTATTATTTGCTCAAAAAATTCTCTCCTTTTTTACTCCTTTCTTTGTTTTAGTTCAAACCCCAACTACACCCTTATTGTGGGACCTTCTGCAAGTTATTCTACTTTTCTCAGCTGGTTTCCACGGGGAAACAAAAAGGAAGTAGTGAGTATCTATGTAATGAGTATCTATTTCAGTGGGTTGTGAGTAAAAAGCAAGGTGATTTTAGGTAAAACGTTTTTTTACCTGGAGACTGAATTTCAGTTAACACTCAAACAAATGATACATATTATTTTCTAAGATATTCCTATAAATAAAATAACATGTAAAATGTTATAGCTGTCTATTATATTTGTGAGGAAGAACCACAATGTATTTATCTTGTAATGACACTTTGTTATTGTCTAGAATTAGAAACAATTCAGAATATATGCCTTCTTGGCTAAGATGTCTGTTGCAGATAATTTAAGAGATAGCTACAAATGCAAGGGTAGTTTCTAGAATCAGAAAGATATTGAGGTAGTAATGGATGCCTGAAGACTATTTTCACTACTTCAAAAAACCCAGGATAAATTAATATGCCTTTTATCTTAAATAGGAAAGCAAATTAATGATTACTTAATAAACAACTTTTAGTGGTCCATAGGTTGAGGTGAGAGTAGACATGGTCTTAGTTGTTTGAAAACCCTGTGCTACAGAGGCCATCTGCCATTTTAGGGAGGCTCTCCACTTGACAGTTTAGCAGAAGGACTTTAACTGTTTTAAAAACAAGCATTAGAATCACAATTCAATGAATTTTTTAATTAGCTCAGTCAATACGACCAAAAGGGCAACTAGAATATCTTAGTTTAATTTTAAGTTAATTGATTTATAATTTGTACAACTTTGTTCTAGACTGATAAAATAATAGCCTCGTTTGCACTGTACAAGATAGTGATGAGGACCTTTTTTGGGGCTACTGCTTACCAGGCAGTATTAGGTGATTTACATGTATAATCTTTCATCCTCGCAATAATGGGCATGGTATGCATTATTATGCCCATTTTAAAGAGGAAGCACTTGACGTTCAGATTGGTTATAAAAAGTAACATACCCAGAAAGTACAAGAAATACTCTTCACCTTCCTTCCCAGAAATCATCCTTCGTATCCACAAAACAGGATGCCCATCTTGTGTGTTCACATAGCACTGTGTTCTCTCATTAGACTGACCTGTTTTTGCTTTTTTTATGTACTGCTTTTTTTTTTTAAAGCAGTTTTAGGTTAACATCAAAATTAAGCAGAAGGTATAGAGATTTCCCATGTACTTCCTGTCCCTACACATGTATAGCTTCCTCCACTATCTAAGTCATACACCAGAGTGGCACATTTGTTACAGTTGATGAACCCACATTGACACATCGTTATCACCCAGAGCCCATAGTTTACCATTAGGGCTCATTCTTCATGGTGAACATTCTATGGGTTGTGACAAAGGTATAATGACATGTATCCACCATTACAGTTTCATGCAGAGTGGTTTCACTGCCCTAAAAATCCTCTGTGCTCTATTCATCCCTCCCTACCCCCAGCCCCTGGCAATTTCTGATCCTTTCACTGTGTCCATAGTTTGCCTCTCCCAGAATATCATATAGTATGTAGCCTTTTTCAGATTGGCTTCTTTTACTTAGTAATATGCACTTAGGTCTCCTCCACTTCTTTTCCTGGTTTGTTAGCCCATTTCTTTTTCGCACTGAATAATACTCCATTGTCTGGAGGTACAACAGATTATTTATACATTCACCTATTGAAGGATATCTTGGTTGCTTCCAGTGACTGTTCTATTTTGTTTGATTATGCATGCCTTTTCCTACAGTACACTGTATCTTTACAGCTAGGTCTGTGTTTTGCTCTCTAGGTATCCCCTGTCATGGTAGCCTGTCCATGGTAAAGGCTTAAAAACTATGACTTAGAATGCTCCAGGGATTGCCAAACTGAGGATATAGGAATTAACACCAGGCATGAAAGCCCACATTAGATCTTTTTAGGGGTCTCTGGTATGTTTCTATGTGTGCTGCAGCAGCGACTTTGTAATGCTCTGACCTCCTGTTCAAGATTGGCTGCCTGCAAAACCGTATGAGGATAGAGTTCATCACTATGAACTGATCACCAGCAGAGGCTGTGTTCCTGTTCTTGGTGTTGTATCTGGATGCTTCTAAGCCTGTAGAATCCAGATGTTCCAGTGCCTTACTTTGTATTGCTCAGACTATTTTAGCTTTCTGCTTGGTAAAAGGAAAATTAATTTTTTTTTTCATTTCTACAACACTGTATTTGAATTTCTCTTTTTCACACACACGCTCACAAAGCATAATCGAAAGCAAACAAAGAAACACACCCAGCAACGTTCTTTTGGGTATCCTACTGTTATCCTCCATTTCTCATGGGGCACTTCCTTTGAGAATGCTCCCAATAGAAATGCAGAGTTCAGCCCTGTGACTCTTTTTTTTTTTTTTTTAAACAACAGAGATTTATTTTCTCACAGTTCTGGAGGTTAGAAGTCCAAGATCAAGGTGTCATCAGGTTTGGTTTCCTCTGAAGCCTTCTTCCTTGGACCCTTAGTCAGTTCAGGCTGACTCTGAGTAAATCACATATTCTTTTGTCTTTAGTTCTTCATCAACAAAATAGGATTAGGTATTACATGTGTGCCCTACCTTTGGAGGTGTTCTGAAGATGACAAGAAAAATATATAAGGGAGCCCTGTGCAAAGTGCAAAGCACACGCAATGTAAGCTCTTAGTGAATTGTTAACGAGCATTTTAGTTATCTTGCGCTTATATTGTAGGTAATAATTTTCCAAATGCTTTTGCATCCATTTGCTCATATAATTGAGGGAAGTATAGCAGATTTTATTATTCCCATTCTACAGAAGAGGAAAATAAAGCTGTAAGAGCTTGAATGGTATGTCATGGTTGAAGAATCTTTTCAGTAATGTGTATTAGGTACTTCACAGTGTATACTCATTACTCTGAAATTTATCTTGCTGAATATATTTGTTTTCATCCATTTGTTATAAAGTTTTGATGCTAATAAGCTTGTTCTAATATATTTAAAATATACGATAGTTATGTTTCAATGTAATCCTTTATTTCTGAAGTTACTTGTGAAATCAATTCTGTGCACACATTTTTAATTTATTTACTTTAAAAACTTGATGCTGCATGCCCACTCCTTGGATCTCCCAGATGCTCCTTCTATTTCCCATTGCTACAACTGAGGGAAGACTTTATCAATTCCTGTTGAATAAAATATGTAAAATATATTATCCCCTTTATAAATTTTATAAAAGCAATCTGCTTATGTCTAGTTTTGGAGAGAGAAGAAAAAGGTATGTTTAATACCCATATTTGAAATGACTCTTATGGTAGGAGTGTATCTTTCTTAATACATACATTTAAAGTATGAAAATACATATTTTCATGCACACATTCATGCAAATATTATATAGCCAATAGTCTTAAGATACCAAATAACTTATAAAATTGTTAGCAGCTTTTAATTATTTCTGGTCTTTTGATTATCTTGAGGTATGTCACAAGTTTTCCAAATTAATCCATTATTGACCTGGCTTGGTAGACTGATTTTTACTTACCTAAATCACTCTGATGATAGACATTGTGCTTGGCTAAAGATTGTATGATATATTAATTAATGGATAGGGAATTTTCTTCTAATAAATCTGGGGAGATCATTAAGCGTATCTTTGGTTAGTTATTTACAGAAGGTCTTGCATTTCATTTGTAAACCAAATGGATAGCCTACTTCCCCACCTTATTTATGTGAGAGCAGTACCGTGCTATAAAACTTTGCAATAGAGTAAGTGCAAACGTACAGCCTTTGAAAGGAATGCTTATCTCTCTAGAATTGCAGAATTTATTTTAAGATTCTGGAATTGTAGCAAGGCATTTTATTTACCTTAAAGACGCTGGAAATAAGGAATGCCTTGTTGGATAGAGTGGTATTAAAAATATTCATAATAATTACTGTGTTCTATGGAGAGAACAACTGTCACTAAAATTCAAAATTCTCCCCTTTCTGATATAATTTCCTCTTTCCTTTCAGGGCCAAATGCCCTCTCTGCTTTATAAAGAATTAAAAAAAACAAAAAAACCCACGACGTCTCAGTCATTCCAGTCATCAGATCTCACTGTGTCTGCGTGTGTGTTTATACTTGTGATCTCAAATATGAATGGTGTAGATGTGAAAAAGCCGTTGGTTACAAAGCTATTCTGTTATGTCGTCATTTTAAAAGAGGCTGTTTCCCCAAAGCTAAGAGTGAAATTATAGCAGGTGCAGTTTCAGGCCTCTACAATTATCCCAGATTACCCTTTCAATAAAATATTGACAGCCTCGCAAAAACAGTCTTACTATGCTGACATTTGGAAGCAGAGAGGCATTGCAAAATGTTCCATCATAACAGAAGTGGTTTGGGCCTCAGAATATCTCTTTATATTGTTAATGGGAAATTATTGCTTTTCTCACTTCATAAATATTCAGCCAGTACCTTCTAGTTCACCGGAACTTTATATTCCCCATTAGAAAACAAAGGCTGGTATAGGGACTCTTAAGTAATCACAGCTGGAATTAACACTACTTCTCTCCACTGGAGGGGCAAGCAAAGTAGGAGAAAGTATGTTTCTGCCTGTCTATAAGAACTATTGCTTCTAAGAAAACTTGAGTAGTGGGAGGAGTTGGAAGTCCCTGTAATTCTATTCCATACACAAAATAAGGAAGTAGTTATATGTGAATATTTCACCACCAGTTATGTCTGCAACATTAGGCAAAGCACTTGTACATATTTTCTTATCATCAGAACCCCCTCCATGCACCTGTGCGCGCACACACACACACGACTTAGTTCAGTACTGCCTTGGATGAAAAAAAAATGACAAAAGCTCATTGAAATCTTCCGGGACAGGCTCGTTTTATATATAACCTTAAGAAGTATAAACTGCAATAGCAACCAGCAGTTAGATGAAGAATTCTTTCAAATCAAATATTTAATCTTATGAGACCCTGGCCTCCCATCCTCAACAAGAACTGCTTAACTTGAAGCAGCTGTAAAGAGAATATAAAAAACAAGTATAGAAGTGGGTTGCTTAAAAGCAAATCAGCTCCCTTTCTCTGCATACACTGGTAATGATTGTGGAATACTTATCCCATGCCAAGCACCGTGCTTTACACATATTGACTTGTTTAATTCTCACAACAATGTATGAGGTAGGTACTCTTTTTAATCTAATTTTACAGATGAAGCTGAGCCATAAGGAGGTTAAGTCACTTGCCCATGTCCCACAGCTAGTAACTGACAGAGCTTGCACTTGTATTCAGGCAGCTCCACTCCTGAGTCCTCACTCTTGACCCCCATGTTACATTGCTTCTTATTGTATCCTAGACTTTGCTGCTCTAAGTGGGGCCCTTGGACCAGCAGCAGTAGTGTCACCTGGGCACTTGTTAGGTTAAGTCTGAGGCCTCACTCCAGACCTATGCAGTCAGAATCAGCATTTTAACAAGGCCGCCAGGGGATTCTTATATACATTTAAGGTTACAAAGTACTGATCTAAGACCCTTACTAATAGAAAATAATCTATTTGAGAAGAAAAACAAAATTAATATTCTACCCCAATTAAATTGCCCCCTGATTTTCCCTGCAGGTTTTGGATATGTCAAAAAGATTTAAAATGTTTAAGTAAGTTACTCTGTTTGTTCTTCCAATCACAAGTCTAGGCATGAAAGTATATGTACTCATTACTTTTTCTTAGACTAATGGTTCTTAAGTTGTGGTGCCTGGACCAGCAGCATCTATCAGCGCCACCTGGGAATTATTACGTATGTAAATTCTTGGGGCCAAACCAATACCTGTTGGGGGTGGAGCCCAGCAATCTGTATTTAAAAAGCCCTCTAGGTGATTCAGTGCCTCTCAAGTTTGAGAATCGCTGCCTTAGTTCTTCCGAGATGACGCCCGCTTTGAGTGATGTTGTGGGTTATCCTTTGCTGTTGAGCTCTCCTTTAAAGGTATGGTTCCTTTGTTTTGCAAACGAGGCAGTTTATGAATGTGTAGAGAAGTCTGAGGTGAGCCTTAGTCTCATCGAAAACAAACCACAGTCCTAGAAGATAGGAGCATAGCTTCTTGCAAACAGATGAGGCGGCTGACTTAACCTTTGCCAAAGTGGCTAATTCTTTGGAAAGGGTTGGCTCTGGCGTTTGCCCCCTTGTCATCTTGGTTAACTCTTTCTCCATCCCTTTTGACATTTCATTATACGTAATTGCTACTTTTAGCGCTCTGCTTGTGAGAGGCTTGCTTGCGCTCGGTTGTCTGATGTGGTTTTCCTCCGCGCTGGTTGGGGCTGACCTTTGACAGGCTTCTGACTGTGCTGTCTCCACAGCAATCTTTGCCTTGGCTGCCCACAGCGTCTCTTAGTTGAGGCCTAATAAAGTTGAAACGCGTGCTTTGCGTGCAGGATGGCGTCCTTCAACTCTTCTTTCTCTCCCTGCCTGGTAATGCCGTTGTGTCTGACGTGGAGATGAATAGCTTTCTTGGCAATTACCCCGGAATGCGTTTCCCCTGTGGTACTTCGGTGCAGCCTCTGTGCGTGGCGCTCCCATCGTCTATTCAGCATCAGCTGCTGTGTGCGCTCGTGTTTTTAAACTGCAAGCATAGGTTGGTCGTCTTTTTCAAAGTTAAAAAAGTAAAAGAAAAACGGAACAACTTACACCTGTCAGGAAGAATGAATGGTTTTATCATGGGACATTTCTAGAGAAACTGGAATGTTTCTTTACAGTCAGTACCGGTCTATTTTACATGTGGCATACGTCCTGAAATGATTGTTGCTTTGCTGATTATTGGAGCAGCCTGATTGAACTGGGACTGTACCCCAGAGCTTGTAATTGTTTATGGGGGAGGGGATGTCTGCCTTATCTACTTCAAGTAAGCTACCCTTATAACACATGCTTAATTCTGGCGTTTATCTGGAAATACAATTACAGTATTGAACTTCCTTCCCTGATGAAATAAGGAACAATTTCCTAAGTCTCGATCTGACTGTATAGTTTCATTAGGGTCAATTAGGCTGCCATTAATTTAGCTTTAAAAATGGTCACAGCTTTTGGAATAAAAAATTACCTTTTTTGGGACTTCCCTGGTGCCGCAGTGGTTAGGAATCCACCTGCCAGTGCAGGGGACATGGGTTTGATCCCTGGACCGGGAAGATCCCACGTGCCGCGGGGCAACCAAGCCTGCTCGCCACAACTACTGAAGCCTGCGCACCTAGAGCCTGTGCTCTGCCACAAGAGAAGCCACCGCAGTGAGAAGCCCATGTGCAGCAACTAGACTAAGCCCGCACCCAGCAGCAAAGACACGATGCAGACAAAAATAAATAAAATTTTTTAAAAAGCTATAGAAAAATAATTCTTTTATTTGTTTTTGCCTCTCATCTTCCTCTTTATCATTGAAAGGACAAGTATGTTACTGATGGAAAAAAGGCTCACCTGTAACAGGAGAGTAATTAGTGTGAAGACCATGACTAATTAAAATAAACGTTCTCCTCATTTTTAGAATCCAGGTTGCTCACTGGGGTTGTTATTCTTTCTTTCTTTTTAAGCCATGAAATTGTAACTTGATTATTTTTATATAAAGAACATTTGGAATCATGTCAAATCCTCATCAGAAATAGCTCCCTTATTTCTTCTTGGTATTTTTCATTAATGCCCTAAAAAAGATGGACTATGACGCTAGGTGAGTGGTAAACCAGTGTATGAAATGAGAGGGGAAAAAACAGTGGTATTGAGTATAAACTCCAGTCTTTAGTTCTCAGTTTATCCTTTGCATACGCATCTCTCCTCTTCTACCCTGATACTGTTTTTTTCCTCTTTATTACTGTTTCCTGATTGGAAAACAATTGCATAAAAACATTGACCAGGGATGCTGAAAGAGCCAGCAAAGACAAAATCAAAAGGATAAAATTTACATCCTAAAACATATTTCTGGCTGCCTAGTTAAATGCAGCTTGTAACAGATCAATGTCTATCTATCGTATTATTGATTTACAATGTAGATTTCAAATTTGTTCGTAGATTTATTTGGCAATACTAGGCAGAAACAAGATACAAGGAACAATAAAGATTGAGGCTAGTTATGTTGATTATGTCCCAACTCCACATTTTAGATTGAGATGTACTCCAGCCAAGGCCACTGTCAACCATGCTCAATGTCCGATACGTGTTTGTATTTGAACAGACGTAATACACTCATGCCATGTTTAAATGCATAAAGCCAAGTGGATGAGGACATCGTATGGTTAAGAAAGCACACACCGGCTACTTTTTTTAGTGACTGGGAGACATCTCAAGCAGCCAATATAGATAAATAGACCAATTAGCCTAAGATGGTAACTGATTTATCTTCACGTAGTAATGTATCTGTGGTTACACCGTTGTAGCATCTGGGTAAAGGAACTTAAGCTGTACTGTCTCCACTTCTCGTGATTTACTACATACTTAAAGCAGGTGGTATTAGTTATACTAAAGAATATAGATTTGAAATCCCCAGAAGTCTGTAACTGAGGATATTGTCAGGATGTATGGGGTAATTTTTAGAAATCTGGAGCTTGAGAATGGAGTGAATGGTATCAGGAAGTCAGAGAAGGTGGAAAGTTTGTTGAGGTTTCATTAATTTTGGCTAAGATCTGCTGAAGTCATGCCTGGCTTCTATAAAATATGGCAGCACAGCAATCTAAGGGGGTGGGTTTGTTGTCTCTGATCTGAGTGGTGAGGGGTAGAGATGCCTTGCATGTTTTTTAGGAGTTTATGGCTTTGAGCTAAATAAGGAGTGTCTGTTTTGCAGATGGAGCCAAATGAAAGGAAAAGAGAAGTAAGATTAAAAAAAAATTTTTTTTAAGTTGTAAAGTTTTGCTAACTTCATTACCGTCAGGAATTTGACCAGTCCTCCCTTTCTTTATTTCGACAAACTGTTATCCTCCTGGTCTCACCGTAAGCACTTCTTTCTCAGGGAAATCTTTCCTCACCCCTAGGACTTGATTAGATATGCTCCCTACGGACCTTGTGAACCTGCCACGTGAGCCTAGCAATTACCACCCCATATTGATATTGTTTGCTTAATTGTTCTCTCCTCCATTGAACCATTGCAAGCTCCTAGAAGATAGCAAACAATACACATATTTCCTATCATATCTACAGTGCATGGCAGTTAGTATTTCCTAAACGCTTTTTTGTGGAACAGATAACTTACCACATTCAAGCTTCACTTATGACTTCAGTGTTTTCCTTTTTTTCCTTTATGTATCAGTGCTTTGTAATGATTCAGCTGTGTCTTGAGATCTTTTACCACTCAAAAAACTTTCGAGAATTAGATCAAGACAACTAGACTGCTTAAGATTTCTAGAAATGTGTCAGTTATTATTAAGCAATGTATCCTTGAAAAAAGAAAATCTACTTTCTATAAAGGTCATGCAGTCCAAATTTACAATTTGGAAAACGTAAATCTTCAATGAGTACCCTATTGATCTGAATTTTTTTGGTCATTATGGTTACAATTGTGATAAGTGAATTGAGAATGCCTTTGAAGGAGTTTTGGGAAATGTACTCTGTAGCTATTGGCATCTGGCTGGATATATTTTTATAAAATCACTTAATCTCTCTACCTTTTTTTGTTTTTTATTCTTCCTATTGATATAATGGAATTATTATAACTTGTTTTATCTAAGTATCATTTCAAAAAATTAGAATTATATATGTGAAAGCACTCTGAAAACCATAAAACCCTATTCAAATGACTTAAAGATTCCAGAGCTTAACCTCTTTTCTATATTATGCAGTGATTATGCCAGAGGCTTCTGGGGCTTCTGGGGCTTCAGAGACCAGACTCGGTCTGGCTTGAGCAAAAATGTAACTTGATTGATCACATACTCAGAAAGGGGGAAAGGAGGATGAAGAATGGGTAGGTATGGGACCCTGGGATCGAATTCCTCAGCATGGTGGTTCTCCAAGGAAGAGACGCTGCTAGGGCAGGCACAGCAACACGCCCACGCAGGCTGAGTTTAGAAGTAACCCTGCTACATCTATTCCCATCTGTCTTCACCTCCTCTTAGCAAATATACATCCTTCAGTGGTGTGAGCAAATGACGGGCTGTGCTTGGTCTGCCATTATTTGCCGAAGGAGTTGGCACAGCTATTCTGACCAAAGGCAAATCATTAGGTGGCTAGTTTGCACTCTATCACCTTTATGCCTTCAGAGTTGGTGCTGTTGTGTGAGAACGATGTTTAGTGCAAGAAAAGTGGATATATTTAATATGTTTAAGCAGAGAATCCTCTTTTCTAGAAGTCCAGATTTTTTTTTTCTCCAGAAGAAACCAGTGACTCTGTAAAATACAGAAGATACTGCTTTTTTCATCTGTCAAAATAAGAACTGTCAGTTTCTATATTGCATCATAGCACAACCAACCTCTGCATTCAGTTCAATTAAAGCTCATTTTTCTAATTGTTGTTGAATTACAACTGTTGATCAGTTGTCATTGCAACACCGCATCTTCCAGACGAGTAAAATCACAAGGACAACGGCATTCTCTTTATATGCCAAAAGTAGACAATTTTGAAAATATAAAACAGCTGAGCTCACTTGACTTTCTTGATGTCCTCTACTTCATCCGCCAGTGGAGGACATGGTTAGAGTACTCCCTTTCCTTAGGATTTTTTTCCCCAGAATTCTGCCAAACGTAGAGAATTATATATAACTTACTACAGAAGAGATGGGCCAAAAATGGACATTTCTATTTCAAAGCCTACTAGTGCCTAGAAAATAAATGTGAAGTCATATTGCAGCTGTTTCTCTTAACCAGCTGGGTCATATACTTAATGGGACCGAGACAGAAGCATTGGTTTTCATATTTATGTGAGGACTTGAAAGGGATCATAAATTATGATGGCTGAGTCTAGCCTTAAGGTAACAATGAACTAAGGTGATGTAGAGGTATACAACGAAAATGGAAACTTCTAAAGCACCTCAACAGGGAGCTCTTCAGGGAAGATACAACAGGAGGTTAATGGACATCTAATCTTAATGCTTCATTTTTTTTCCCCTTGAGAAATGAGATTAATTAGGCATACATCAAATATATGGCTTCTGGCATAGAGACATGGTGTTTGCAGAAAGAGAAACAGTATGCTGTAAGAACTGACTAGGAAAAAGGAATCCCCTCCTTTAGGAGACAGAATTTTAATAACATTTCCAAGCTGAAGTCACGTAATTCAACTTGCAAGGAAAAGTTATTAGTGTGACTTTGTAAAGATGTCTACTTGAATTTCAGCAAATAGGTAAGCATATGTTCCCAGCATCTTGGTGCAGTGTTTTGGGATGCAGCTCATCCAACTGACAAGAGGACTTACAGATGTAATCCCCATTTCCTTAATGAGATTCGAGACTTAAAATCTGTTATGAACAGATGTGCTATGACACTTACCAGCCACGTGCTGATATGTTTTGAATTAGGCACACTGTTCAAAATATGCCAAACTGCAGGAAATGGTCACCATAATAGGGCTGCTAGCTAAAGCACCTCAGTAACTTGCCAGAGATTGAAGCTTATGATGGAGGTCCAAAATGTGCCATGTCTGGAGCCTCACTGATGTGATAGAGAGCCTCTACGTACTGAAGGACTCATTGAAAATGAGTATCATTGAGGTGGAATGGCCACCCAGCCTCTGTTTCCTTTCCAAAGGATCACAAACCATCTGTTGAAGAATATTCTAGAATTTTTCAAAGATTTGATTTCAACTAAATTATATGAGGCCTGTTTATAATAGAATTAAGGAATACCTAAATGTGCCAGGCAGGTATATATGTGAGTTATTCATTTAACAAACATTTACTGGTCGTTTTCTACATGCCAGTAACTGGAGACACACTGCACTGGGGATAAAAAGATGAACAAGACCCACTTTTTGCCCTCAAAGAGCTCTATGCTGCTGTACGCCAGCTTCTTATCTTTGTTATCATATTAAGACATGCTGAGTCATTATCTTAATTTTCCTCTTAACCTTTAAGCCTTCCTAAACCTGTATGCAATTCACCAAGTAATGTTCTGTTTTATTATTCTGAGGTAGTGAACCAACTTCATGACTGCTGTAAACTTTTGGGTTTTTTGGTTGGTTGGTTGGGTATTTTTTTTAACTCAGAATTCATTGCCGTTACCCACAGGTTAGTGTTTGTTTCCTCTGTGTTTATAAGGTGGAAACATCATTAAAGGACATCCTTGAGTGAAGAAGATTTGAGATGCCAGGTATCATGCTGAATATTTACGATGAGTCATTTCATTTGTATCTGAGAAGAATTTCATGAGGCATACTTTATTATCTCGGTTTCCTAAAATAGACTGATGAAAGCTTAAATTACTTGCCCAAGGCCACACAGCTCCTGTGTGGTTACAGGGAAGATACACAGGCCAGATTACTGGCTTTCATGCTGTAGCATGCTGTCTCATGCCTTTATGTCTTTTGTCTTCCTGAGCCTTTCAATTTGTGCATAAAGCATTGACTGAGACGCTGTTTCCTTAACATTAACAAATGACATCACCTTTTTTCTAGACATTTGACTCTCTCACATAGGCCTGTAACGAAACCATCATCCTGTGCACAATGCCCCTTACAGGAGTATGTTACCTCAAAATAACTATCATTATGTATTCATTCATGTAGATCTATGACTCACTTCTCTCTGCATTGATCTCTTACCTAGTATAAAATCTTGTGGTTCAGTTACTCCTTTGAGGTGATCCAATTCAATTTTCCATCTGATATAGGAAGTCTTTCTCCACTATTTTATTAGGTGGTCTACTGGAGCATTTCCTGTGATGGGAAGTTTCTTAGGACAAGATTTAGCCATTGCTGCATTCCTTTTGTCTTTACATCAGTCTTAATCACCAATCCTGTCAGTTCTAATTACTGGCTTAGTTCTGTCCTTGACAAGTAGGAAGGAATTACTTCTTAATCCACCAGAAACATTATGGAGTGGATGGATTCAAATTTTGCTTGAGGTGGAATAATTAAGACTAATTAGCATAAGGTGGAATAATAAAGAAGTGAATGTATAAACAGGAAAAGTAAGGAAAGTTAGCTTTCAGCAGCAAGGAGGTACTTGAGAACAAGGTATGTATCTTATTTATCGTTGTATCACCAGTGCCTAATACAGTTCTGGGCACGTAGTAAGTTCTCAAATGTCTGAAGAATGTTTGTAATAAATGTCTCCCAACTTTTGAATTCAGGCTAGCCCTTAATGCTACTATAAACAGCTTCATTGAATTAAAGTCTAATAAAGCCATCAAATCTTTTAGGACAGTTACTGAGTTTTCGCTTTCTCTTATCCAGAGTGAATATCCTGTTTCTTCTTTTTCGCAGATTGTTTTCCCCTTGTAACCTAGTCACTTATTTACCCTAAAACATTTGTTGAATCCTGTGAGGTATCACAGGACTCATAGTGGACCATGTATGGTACTGATATGATTGAGGTACATGAATAACTACGAAGCAAGTCAGAGTGATAAAAAACCACAAAGGAGGCAAAATCAGAAGGTTGTAGGAAAAAAATAGAGAAATTCTAGCTGGGGTGAACTGGAAAGTCTTCATGGAGAGAGTGGCCTTTAAACTGGGTCTTTGGCCTCTCCTGTTGCGGAGCACGGGCTCCGGACGCGCAGGCTCAGCGGCCATGGCTCACGGGCCCAGCCGCTCCACAGCATGTGGGATCTTCCTGGACCGGGGCACGAACCCGTGTCCACTGCATCGGCAGGCGGACTCTCAACCACTGCGCCACCAGGGAAGCCCCTGGGTCTTGAAGGGCTACTTGGATTGTCATGAGTAGAAGAAATAATTGGAGCAAAGACCTGAAGGCAGAGAACGGAAGTGTGGATTTAGAAACCTGACAGTAGAATCATTTGATAAAATAAAAGGTCTGTGTAGAGGATTGTGAGAGATGAATTTTGAAAGGTACTTTAAACTGAATATGGATTCAATGCAAGGATGGAGAGGTGTTGCTTTATTTATTGGCAGTAGGGAGCCACTGAATATTTTGTGGGTAGAGTAACAGGATTAGAATAGTACTTTAGGAAGCTCAATCTTGTGGGACTGATTGGAGTAGTTTATCACTTTCTTAACTGTGTTTCTCTGTCAGTAGCTCAAAGTGATTATGTAATCTTTTCTTCACTAGACAACTCAGAGCACTTTGGTCTTCACGACTATTATCTGGGGGTCTTTTGGCGCCTTCTTTCACTCTTGGTCCCTAATTTGTATCTAAGTTAGAGCGAAAGCCACTTACTTCCTAGAGGCTCATTCCCCCTTTCTTCCTGCTCTTTTTCCTGATATACTTGACATTTTCCTTCATGTCAGGGTTGTTTCAGATGACCTGAGGTTGATTGCTTTGCTTCTTTATCTCTCTCTATTCATTTTTATACCCCTCCCTCCAACCACCAGCCCCCACTACCAGATTTACATAGAACTAGGTGTCTACAGGTTTCTAAATAATTGCACTTTGGTTTAATAGGTGTTTACAACAGCACACTTTATTGTCTTAACAAGGAGTGCCAGGAGAAAGACTGACACCTGGGAAGTCCCTGCTTCCATGGCCAGGTTTTGCATCCCCAGTCCCTGTTACTAATTAGCACTTAGTTTTGGGTGTTTATGGGCTTTGGCCAGCAAGAAGGGCGATGTGGTTAGAGTTCTGCATGAGTGGAGTTTGCTCTGGTACACTTGGCCCTCACATATATTTGTCTCTGCTGCCCTTGGTGGCTGCTGTCAGCTGGCCTCAGGATGGCTCACATGACTATAACTTTTAAAGATGACTTTTTGACACCACTGGGACTCCCCCTGCATTGAAACTGGAGCCTGTAGAATGAAGCACAATGCTTCTTGAGCTTTGTCACTGAAGGCCACTAAAGACAGAAGGTAGCTCCTGGCAACTCTGGAGGTTAGGGAGAGGGGCGTGCTAGGCATGCCTTGGTGCTGAGAGCCAGGAGAGGGAGAGGTGGGGTAGAAGATGGTCACGAGGAACCTGCCTCAGGTACAAAATACTTCTGAAGGCTCCCATTGCTTTTAAACCTTAGGTAAAACTTGCAGCCCAAGCTTCTGTTTTAATTTCAAGAGATCTTCACCACCTCCGTTGTGGAAGTCACATTCCTATTCCTTTTGCTCCTGTGATATTCAGTGATGATGAGTAGGGTGGTGAAGTGGGTCAGAGAAAGAGGGTGAGGAAAGCAGATATCCTTAGCCCAATTTCAGAAGCATGCAAGAGAAAAAGAACCAGGCTTTGGAGTCAGAATGAAACTGAATCTTAGAATTATTATATGTGTGACCTGGGCAGCAACTTAGCTTCTCTGAGACTGAGTTTCCATATTTATAGGAAGGAGACAAGAATATCTCGTAGGATTATTATAGGATAAATAGATAAAACAGACAAAGTTCTTATGTTGTATAGTAAATGTTGAATAATGGTACCAAAATAATGCTCGTTATTATTTGTGTACCTGTACAAAAATAAATTACCACCTATTTGGCCCTTTCAGTATTTTTAACATTTGAGAGTGAATTTAAATTTTAAAATCATCATGTTAGTTAATGTTTTAATATCTTCAGAAAGCTAGCACTTGGTCTTACCAGTTATATTGTTCAAGGTATGAAGTTGAGCAGAATTTAGAGAAACTATCACTCCTTTTGGCTTCCTTAAAGGGCAGCCCACTGTACCAACTCCTTTCAAATACATGCACATCATGACAATACTGATAAGTGATTTTTCTACTTTTAAGCTTATAATAATGATTATTCATATCTGCAACGTCCAACTTTATTTTATCTTTATTTTTGGCTGCGTTGGGTCTCCGTTGCTTCACACGGGCTTTCTCTAGTTGCGGCGAGCAAGGGCTACTCTTCATTGCGGTGTGCGGGTTTCTCACTGCGGTGGCTTCTCTTGTTGTGGAGCATGGGCTCTAGGCACACGGGCTCAGTAGTTGTGGTACACGAGCTTAGTTGCTCTGCGGCCTGTGGGATCTTCCCGGACCAGGGATCGAACCCGTGTCCCCTGCGTTGGCAGGCAGATTCTTAACCACTGCTCCACCAGCGAAGTCCTGCAATGTCCACCTTGACAATCTACCATCTTCATAGAATATATGTCATTAAAGAGAGAACTTTTCTAGGCAAGAAAGTTTCAAATATAACCCCCATACTAACAGTGACGCAGCCTGCACAGTGGAGATATCGATGCTCTCCGGATGCACTGTAAACAGCAAATGGCCTTTTCTAATTATGAAGCATTTGTCTCAACATTCCAGCAGTTGGAATTTGGCTTTAGGCAAACATATGCCTTAATAATGATGGGAAGCAATTGTGGGCTTCATGGACCCCCTAAACGTCTTTTGTAAGCCGATTCTGTAGCACTAAGTATCTGAGTTATCACAGATGATTCAAGCTTCAAGAAAATGGGGGGTGAGGTGGGGTGTAAAAATAAAGTTTCTGGAGTTCCTGGAGCATATAGTAAAGTACCTTATGGTATGAGTTGGAGCTCTTTTAATGTTGAAGGTGAAGTAGGAGAACAAGCTAATGACACCTGTCTTGTTCTTCCACCCACATCAAGCCGTCCAAAGCTTCTAGCTCATTCACACACAGATTAGATCAGCAGAAGCTGTGAGATGAGACCTACCTACTATCTGAGAATGTTCCCTGGAAAACGGGCCGACTTGGGGAAGAATAAGTCACTCTGGAATCCTTGTCAGAAAACTCAGTGTTTTGCTGCTAGGGAAAGACACTTGGAAAAGCTCAAATTGAAAACTCATCCTTTTCTAATAGAGATTATGAAGGTCTAGAGTAATTTTTCCAATGAAGTACAAGAATAGAGATTTTATTTGGACAGAATGTTTGACATACACACAAAATGCAATTTAGAAAATACCTGATGAGCTCTACTTTGTGCCATCCCAGGCACAAGAGAAGCATGCCAAGAAATTATATGAATATTGATATGCGGGGCTCAGTGTTAACCCTTTATTTGCTGAGCTGAGGAAATCCTTGGGAGTCCTGGGCAGAGGGCTGGGAATAGTCAGGGAACTTAGGGAAGTGGCTGTTTGTTAATAAGTAAACCATAATTACTTAGTAATTTTTATGTCCCTATGGATGCAGACCAGCTAAAGTATTACCTCTTCCCTTACCACTCTTCCTGTCTCCTTCCCTGAGGTAATCCTTTCTCCAGGATACTTAGAGCAGGGGCTCTTAATCTTAAGGATGCCGTGGACCTGTTTGTTACTCTGAAGCGTATGGATTCATCTAAGAATGTTTATAAAAGCATAAAAAATACACAGGATTACAAAGAACCATTTATATTGAGATACAATGATAAAACATTTAATAATTGTGATAAAATAACACATTAAACATGAGATCTAGAGCTCTAGTAACTACCATAAGTTCAAAATAATGATGAAGGTAAATGATATTTAAGATATCTGCAGCAAATGTAGGATGATATAAAAATAGCCATGGTTTCTATTGCTGACGAACCACTTACTGTGGGTTGTTGCCTATACGTATGGAAGAAATGCTAAATTTCAGTAACAGGGTAGTGAAAATAAAGATGTCCCACCTCACATTCACAAATCCTTTGTGTTTCATCCACAGACTGCTTGGGGCTCCATGGATCCCAGGTGTCTCCATTCAAATTCCTGTAACAAATACCATAGACTGGTTGGCTTAAACAACGAACATTTATTTCTCAGAGTGTTGGAGGCTTAAGGTTCAGCATCAGGGTGCCAGTATGGTGGAGTTCTTGGTGAGGACCCTCTTCCTGATTATGTCCTCAAGCGGCCTTTTCTACGTGTGTGCGTGGTGGGAAGGAGGAGGGAGAATAAGAAGTGTGTATTGGTCTTCATCTCTTTTCTGGCACAGAGATCCTAAAATCCTTGGAATTTCCTAAGTGAGGAAAGCAACTGACCACAGGTCAGATTTGGCAAGGACGATAGTTTGTCGGCCTCTGTACTGGGTTGCAAGTTTCTTGAGGGCAAGAATCATCACCTTGTTTTCTGTCCCTTATATATAGCAACAGTGTCAACTAGATTGGAGTAAAATAAATATGGGCAGAATACTTACTTGAGTCTATAAGTGCTCTATACCTACACATGCTTTCTCGGTATTCTTCCAAAATTCAAATTGGGCAGCAGATGAATTCCCCAGTAGGAGAATTTAAGCCAAACCCAGATTTGTGGTTTCATAGTCTAGCACCATTTTATGGCTCATTCTTCTATAATCTTGGTGTCCTCTAAATGAAGGTCAACTTTTGCCTACAGTGAAGGTATTCTTAACGTACTCATACACTTAGAGATCCCAGAGTAATGGTAACTTGTATCTTTTCCACAGAGTTCAATCTGGCCTTAACCTGAAAAAATGATAAATGTTTCCAATAGCGAATTTTAGATACATACTTGAACAAAAAGGAAAATCCCTTCCCAACCCTTTTTCTGCTTTACACTCTTCAGACTTACGTGTTCAACAACAGTAATCATTGTGAAAATCCCAGGAATTTTATTTGTGAAGTGCTTATCCCCTACAGAGATTAATATACCACTTAATATCAAAGGTAAATGGATTTTTTTGAATGTTCTCTAAGTTATGGAAGCAACAGACATATACTCTAGCAGGCTGTTTAAGAAGCAAGATGTTAATCACAACTCCAATATAACCATACTTGTGACAACATTACAAGGTGATTATTAGTCATGCTTGCCCACCTGTAAAATGCTGACTTGACTAATATGCATATTGGCAGCATACAGAAAAGGTGTTGGCACCTTGCCCAAGGTCATGGACAAACTTGAAGTTTCATTAAGCCATATTGATTATCATGCAAAATATCGAACACAGTTTTACTCAGACATTCCATTTACATGGGCTATTGAAATCAAGATAAAACAAAAATCCTGAATTCTGTGAACTTAATTTCAGAGATCGTTTTTCTACACATGAATTCCGTTTAGACATTTTAATGTAACCCTAGAGTCTGACTAGGCATATATATTTTCTGCAGGTGAACTTCATGTACACAAATTACATTAATTAACAATTATACCCAGTGTTTATCAAATAAAAAGCAAGTTTCTTGAGTTGGGGGAAGTTAGAGGAAACAAGACAGGGACTTTTCTCAGAGGGAATGTAGTACAAACTTATTTGAGGTAATGTAATATAGACATAGAGATAATTGACCGTGTTGGTAACATGTGCAAAATGCCAGTAAATGACACAGAAAAAGCTATAGTTGTAAGACAAAAAGGTTGTTTATCAGGAGAGACAAGGGATGGAACCTGGCCTTGAAGTGTGAGCTCAGACTAATAGTGCTGCAGGTAACTTAGTAACACACACACACACACACACACACACACACACACACACACACACACACACACACACACACACACACACACACACACACACAC